>NW_022987720.1:17938019-18123019 GCF_902827165.1 Trematomus bernacchii | reverse complement strand
GCCCCTTAGCTTTAGCTCTACTACATACATGTTAACGCCTTTTGAAAGCATGTGATATCAGTTGTATTGCTTTATATTGATTGTGTTAATAATTAAGTTATTGCTTTTAGTGAGAAGATTAAACTGAGTGAAGATTAATAGTGCAAATAAGTGGCTAATGACCAAACATCTCGATATGCTGTTGTAATATTTATGAACATTGAAAAATCAATTATTTGCAAGGCTCCATTTAAAATGATTAAATAGCTATTTAATCAAATCTTTAAAATGTTTAATAAAAAAAGCCAACTGTTGCCAAAGACTGAACAGCAGTGCAATGTAATGCATTCAGCGTACAGAAAAGTATGTACTGGGGCCTGTTTCAAAAAGCAGGTTTATTAGTCTCTGAGCATAAGCCTGAACTCTGAGTTAAATAAAAGCTGATCATAGTCTCCATTTTAATCCAGAAGATGCTGAGATATTGATGCATGAATAGTTGATACAACATCATTGTATTCAATGTTGTCTATATTCATAATTTACAAGACTTAAATGTCCTCCAAGTGTTGAAATCTGACTGTGAATTAGACCCTATACATTACACATTATTAAAATATATTTTTGAATGTATTTGCTCAGGTTCAATCTGAAAGAGTTAAAACACAAGGAGCAGAAACGGAATATCAATAATAATAAAAATATCAAAGAGTAATACCAATTCTTATATTTAACCTGGATTTTGATTCTGACATACCGTAAACCTCTGCTAATAAACATGCCTCAACATGATAGTGACTTAAGCAACGGAAAATAAAACGGTCTGGCTCTGAATCAGGGAAGAGTCGGAGAGGAACTCGGGATGTTGTCTAAAACCTGCCAGCAAGCAGGTAGGGTTCACAGAGTCACCGTGGTTACCATGGTAACTGACCAGGAGTTTAAATTACCTCTCTTACTGGAAATGAAAACCAAGTGTTTTCTTAGGTTTAGGGTTAACACATTTAAGAGTTTTCAATAAATCCGCTTTCTGAAACAGGGGACATTTGTGAGTAGGAGCTGCTCACTGAAGTGCAACACTTAGAGAACAGATTTTGTAATCTCCCCCTGCTGTGTCCTCTTTTAAAACGGGCCTGTAAGAGTACATCTCAATTTATCTCAAAAGGTTTCGAAAATGGATCAAAACTAGCTGAAGGGGTTCCAGAACAAACTTAGTCTTCACCAAAGGGCTTTGGAGTGGTCTTCATCTCAACACACAGCACGTACAATGCAAATAGCTACAGACAGACATTGAAGCAGGTAGGAGCTATAAGAGAGACAGAATATATAATAAGTAAGTATTACTCTTAAAAAAAATATTAAAGGTCCCATGTCATGGCCATTTCTACTGATCATAATTCCATTGTTGAGGTCTACTAGAATAGATTTATATTGTGCAATGTTCCAAACTCGCATTGGTTTCTCATACAGCATCTCTGTATAGTATGTGTATTCACTCTCTGTCCTACACGGCTTGTTGGAGCTCCTGAGCTACTTAAATATAAGTAAATATTGCTGAAAGATTATTGATGCTTAAAGGATGAATTCCTGAAGCTCAACATTGTGCACAATGATTTACCTTTTAAAACAGTGGTTTAACGCTGATATAAATAATGACCTACTAATTAGGAAAATTCTATTTTGACCATCTTGTTGACCTGTTCATCACCGGAAACAAGCGTGTGCAGCAGAATAAAGTGCAAAGTGTAAGGAAAATGTATATTTTACATTTTGTAACACGTTAAATTCAGTGACAACTTGCCATACAACTCTTGTATTCCCAAGACAGTCAGGCATTTTTCCCATGGTGCAACCTGCTGATCTGGAGCCTCACAGGAGCAGACCAAAGCATCCTGTCAGTTCCCAGCAGGCCTGCTAAGCAGCTTAAAGATACTCATCCCTAATCACCGCCCTTCAGGCTTAGAAACCCTGGCATTCTGTCTGCTGCAACTAGCGGGATCAATTAACAAATGAGCAGCCATCGAGACACACACACACACACACACACACACACACACACACACGCACACAGCAAAGGGGATGAATCTGCAAGAGATTTCATCTGTTCTTCTGATTCCTATTCAATGCATGAGCCAACGACATAAAAAAAACTAAGAAACATTCACACTTCGAGATGCAAACAGTTCCCATGGCAACTTGGATATCATATCACACAACACAGAAAATTGTACTGCAACCTTCAGGGGCAGTTAACAGCAGATAATTCAATCAGGAATCAATAAAGATGGCTTAATGTGGAACATTTGAACACGCTGTGCAATGTTATTGTTTTGAGCAGAAGATTATCTAGCGGGCTTGACTCAACCAGTGAGAACGATTGTAAGTGCTGCCAGCCTCAAGAGGATATCCGCATACCAGCGGGAGGCGTCATGACAGATAGATCGATAGCCACAGTGACAAGCTCAAGAACACGCATCGAATTAACAATTCGACACACCGATACAAAAACACACTCCAGCAAATCAACTCTTGAATACTTGTCATTACTGCATCAATATTTGCAAACCCGCTTCACCCCTGCCGGTTTCCCTGGCTGAGAGAAAACAATAGTTTCTTTGTAGGGAGGTGAGCTCAGGTTGATCTGCACCTGCAGCTTAGCAACATGCAGCCACATGCCCGCTAGCTCAAACCACTGAGTCATAGAGGGAAGCATGGACATGGATTTGGGTGCATCCAAACAGACTGTCCCCTGAAGTATGACATCAGCTGGTGTAGATGCTATTGACTGCTTGTGTAACAGAGGCAATGATACACCCACACAGGTAGAGTGAAAGAAAAACAGAATAACAGAATGTGGGCTGGGAAGCAGAAAAATAAATAAAAAGAGGAAGTTTGCAATGAGAGAGACAGAGAGAACAAGAGAGACAGAGTTGGAGGGAGGGAGAGAATGGAGGTGGATGGAGAGAAACTGAATCACTGGTGAAGGTCAAGTCGGATTCACTACGGGTTGTCATGGAAGCAGGATAATGCTAGGGTCGTTGCCATGGGAGAAGTTGCTAGATGAGGGACAGCGGCTGCAGAGTGTTGTGTTACAAAACACTGTTCAAAGATCTCCAACATTACTATCAGCTATCCTCAAATCAGCATTTACTGTACACGACCCTGGAAAGGAGAGTGGAGTGATCCCACAGTACTGTACAGTGTGTGTGTGTATGTATGTGTATGTGTATGTGTATGTGTATGTGTGTGTGTATACACTGATGTTATACCTGCCTATATAGCATGACAAATCACAAGAGAAACAAACAAGGTGGCAAGAATAATGGGGCCGCAGAAAAACTAGCCAGACGTGGGTAATAGCTGAGAGTCTGGGTGGCCATGTGAGTGTGTATGTGTTTGTTTGTTTACATGGTTGCGAGTACCCTCCCTGTGAAACCACAACTTATAAACACACTTAATCTGGGAGGGCAGTTTATGTTTACAGTTCATCCATCCCTTGTTCACACATACACACACACACTCTCTTTGTAGTTTTGTGAACTGGATGATGAACTCCTTTTGAACTGGTTTTCTTTTTTGTTCATTCGCAAAGCCTCTCGTAGGAGAAAACTGATTTCATATGCAGTAAATCACTTATGGTACTGAAGTTGGGAGCACAGCCATCACAGCTGTTCAACCTACTAGCCCAATATAAGTTTGTCCAGCAATGGTGTCATGCTTTTGGGCCATGATGAAGGCTTAACAGTGATCATGTTAGCCTAAGCCTGTCAAACAAAAGTGGGCTGTCAGCACTGTTGCAAGTAATCTTTGCATTTATAATACAAGATAGCTTGCCGTGCATTGTCTACTGGATAAGACTGATGCAACAAATCCAAACCATCTGGTATCAGTGAGCTAAATCCTGGCCTCTTTTGAAGCCGCTGTTCCACCTGGTTTGACCGGTTTTCGGTATTCTAAGATGAAAGAGTACACTTGAAGTAGCTGTAAAGGTTTTACCTTCTTAGACATTTTAACAAATAAAGCATACAGTAATAGTTATTTTAATAATGAGCAACAAGATATGTCATGAAACTTAAGTCACAGAATGGCTTTCAAAGCCTCATGGGAGCAGTTTGTATGGACAAAAAAACAATTGAGAAGTGGAGCAGAACATTGGATTCATTTGACAACATCAGCACTACAATACATCATTTCCTTATTATGCATAAACTAATAACACTGCATAGGTGCATGTGCTAACCTGCATTATTGCCTCTGTGTTTAGTGTCCTGTCTGTCTGTAACTTTGTGTGGTAGTGTTACCACTGACAGGTCTCTCTTGAAAATGAGATTTTACACCTGTATAAATAAAGGCTAAATAAATAAATTATAACTTTTTCAGAGTTGCTGATTGGTCCAGAGTGTATTTGTTGGCTGGTATTTATCATGTTGATGGGGTCATGAACTGTAGCTGGTTGTTCAAGGACAACTGAAATATAAGCTTATATTTTATAATCTTCACATATGAAACAAGATGTTATTGTACAATGGAGGGCTAATAAGGTAATGGAAACCTGAGCAAAGCCACAAAAAGAATCCATGACTTGAACCTTCATTACGGTATGTCCCTGAGAGCAACTTAGATTATTGCAGAATTGCAGGAAAACATTTTTCAATAACTAGTCGCTGAAAGTATAAATGATGAATTAAAGCCACTTTGACTCATCTTACAACCCAGGAGCAACGCAGAGGGACAAAGGAGAAAGCCAAGTAAGAGAGACAGGGAAATAAATCCCCTGTGCGTGTAATCCTTTAAAATGATCTGGATGTTTTTGTTGTTGTTCTCCCCAATTAAAAGAAAGTTCCCTTAGACTCAAAATATTAAGTTAAAAGTGAAGGAAGTGCAACATGAAAGAGGAAAAATATTTAGTTTGAGGGCAAATAACCTAATAGGGAAGATCCCTTGAGAGGAGCAAAAACAAGTGATACCTTAAATGTTACAAAAAAGAAACTGAATTAAACTATTTTTCCAAAGTTGTGAAACAGAGACTTTTAAAATTAAGAGAAGGCAACAAGACAAAACGCAGAATCATGCATCTACCTGTTGAGGAATGGAGATTCAAGGAGGGGCTAAGTGACTTGCTGTGTGTGTGTGTGTGTGTGTGTGTGTGTGTGTGTGTGTGTGTGTGTGTGTGTGTGTGTGCGCGTGCGTGCGTGTATGTGTATGTGTGTGTGTGTGTGTGTGTGTTTTATTTGATCTAGCCAGATTACCGCCCTAAAATACCAGGGTCAATCAAGGTCTGCACGAGTGAGGAAGGACAACAAAAAAACTGTGCTGCTGCTACCTAAACTATTGCACTGAGAATTAGTTTAGGTCAAAACGCCCGTGTTACAACAATAAACATATGCAAAACACAGCACAAAGCCTTATATATAGAAAGAGAGATTTCATTGCAGTTGTGTCTATGTCCATCCCAGCCGTATCCAAGCTCACCTTCAGCACATGTACCTGCCACGAACAAATGAAGGGCAACGTGAATGTGTGTAGATGGAGCGTGTGGGGGGCCACTGGGTTCCCATCATGCAGTGCGAGTCTCAGAAATAGAGCAGGAGAAAGCAGGGGCCCGTGGGATGTTGGGACAGAGCTAAGAAAAGAGCTCCTCTGCTCTCATTTAAACAGGGGCAGGTGCTGGAGGAGGAGAGAGGTAGGCCAGACTGAAGAGAGAGAGGGGAGTCAGAGAGGTAGAGAGAGAGAAAGAACTCTGTGTACACAGTATGTGTACTTTTGGGTATTCATTCAAATAATGCATGTCAAAGTTAACACTTCGACCACCTAGCTTACCTCTGCTTTTAACAAGATGTGTCATTTAGTCTTTTAGATGGCATTCATTTACCAGGCTTGTGTCCCAGATCCATTAACCTAAAAAAGGCACTCATTCTACCTCACTTTGCAGACTCATTTTCCCGGTGTGGACCTTATCTTTCTCAGGTAATTACTGGGTGGGCTCTGAGATCCTTTTTTTTCTTGAAACTTTTTCCAAGCAGCAACCTAAGCTTTCCATTGCTTAAGTACATGTTAATATGATCTCTTCCGTCTCTCTAGTGCATGTAATTTCCCCAAAGACATGTCTTTGTGCTGAATCATACATGTGTGTTATTAAAATGTGGCAATTAACAGGGTTACAGAGGTTGATTAGAGGGGAGAAAGATATGTAATTTCCTCTGGCTGGGGACGCTGAACTGTAAGCACTTCACATTCCTGCCCAGGTTGTTGAAAACAGAATAATCAGCCAAACGGCCCGAGAGGGAATGCATTTTCAATTGTTAACCAAATCACAGGATGAAAGGGAAGCCATAGCGAATATAAAATACAGTCCTGTGTTACATACATTCACCAGCATTGGGCTAATGTTCAGTTAGAGTCAACAGTGAAACACCATCTAGTAAAACAGAAGCACAACCAGCCAATCACAGAGTAGCTCTCCTCTCCACTCCACTCCACCTGAGGACAGGCTTACCATACCAGCAAGCCAGAAACCTATTTTCTTCAGCTGATTATACATAACCTCTTCACTATTTGTTAGTGACTTATATTCAGGTATGTCAAAGGTTATATTCTCACAGCAATGATGCAGTGCTGTCACTTTTACTAAAGATTCAGTCTGAACATGAAAAGAATAACTATCTGTAGTCAACTAAGGTAAGATTTTACAGTGAGCTCAGCAGGCCATGATTGGTACTCCACGGTGCACGTGGGTGGGCAGCAAGGCATGCAATGGGTCAGATTACCAGGCTATTGTTCTGCTGTTCGCTAACAAGAATTGAGAGCCACGCTAAGCCATTTGAAGAAAAAAAAAATTAGTTTGGAATATAAAAGTCTACGTGTGAAAATGTGACTAACTGTCATACAATAACATCAGCTTGTCACATAAGGCTGCTGAGGCATTGTAAATGCTGTGTCCAAATCTAAAAGGTATGCACTATGTTATAAGTTAAACAAACTGTACATTTGAATGTGATTTATTGAGACAAGGTTATTTTTAATCTACACAACACTTGGTTGCATGCTAGCTGATTAAACTGACGTGTGTGCCATAGTTACCTGATTGGTTGGACTTCTGTCAGTTACAACACAAATAAAGTAGCTCTAGAAATGATGATACATTAAAGAACTAGTCATTTCAGGAGGACTTCAAACCTGTGACGTGCCTATTTAGTTTATGACTCTAGTCATAAATAACAAGCCTCTTAGAACAGAGGGATACATCAATAAAGAAAACAAAAGGAGCAAAGCTGGTCGGTTACGATTATCGTAAACGTATCCAGTCTTACAAATTCCTGTGTTTCCCTAAAAGGGTTGGAAAGTCACACATGTCACTGAAATGAAAGCTCCCTCCTACTTCACAAGCAGGGATAAAGAAGAGGAGTATGACAGAAACAGAGGGAAGGGAAAGAGAGGGAGGGAGGGCAGGTGTGTGTGTTAGCCTGTGCATGCGTGCATGCATGTGTGTGTGGGTGGAAAAGTGACAGGCGATGATTAGCCCAACCAGAGGAGGATATGTGGGAGGGAGTGTGTGGGAGTGGGGCTGGTGAAAGAGAGAGACTGTCTCTTTAGGCAGAGATATACACAAGTGGATTAAAGAGCACTCGTACTGTTTAAACAGTTAGAAATAACAGGAGATTCAAGGACAGAAAATGCACACAACTATGTACTGTAAGTATAACAGGCATAAACACATGCATGCACATACAGTACATACACACAAGGGGACATTCCTGTGGCAACATACTGTGTTCTAAAAGAATGAGTAAAGGCCCTGACACACCAGGCCGAAATCGGCCGTTTTCGTTAGTCGGACGACGAAGCGTGCCCTGTCGCCCAAACTCAATTTGGTGTGTCCCGCACCGTCGGCCGTGACACGCCTTATTTGGCCTTTCATGGCCGACGCATGTTGAATCGGCCGTGCGTCGGCCACAGGCAGTCGGACAAAGAAATCACTCTGATTGGCTGTTCAGCTAGCGAATCAGTGCATGAGCAGCGAAACGGTTGCTTGAGAATGTCTTGCACAAGCAACACTCCAATGGCTGATCGCTCCAGTACCGCACAAAACATGTCTTCGATGGACGAGAGTGAAAATGGAACGCACACGCTATTTGTTGTTTGTTTAGATCACAGTCTGTTCTTCTTCTCTGTCTTCCAGTTGTTGCCTCTTTTGAATGACGAATACACACTACCGCCGCCTGCTGGTAAGGAGAGTTATTGCCACTCACGCATGCGCAGTTCGTACGTGCTCAGCTGAAGTCTTTGCCGTGTGTTCCAGTGCGACACATGGCCAAGACGCAGGAGAACACGGCGACGCAACAGTCTGCGTCGGCGAGTTCTCTGGTGACTGCTTGGTGTGTCAGGGCCTTAAGACTCGAGCCAGGGTATAATGCATGTTGTTTTGTCGATGAACACAGCAACAGAGAGCATTATTTCTAAAAGTCATTTCACTTCCTGCTTTAGGCCTAATGTTTACATGTGTGGAAAACATGTAAAACTAATGTAAAACATGTGTGGAAAACAGGAGAAAGAAAGAGATGGTGAGCAGCTGAGCAGCTCTTGGATGTGTAGGTGGGACCATTTGCAGCCCGTCTCTTACTAAGGCTCTGTGGAATTAACAGGCTTTAAAGAGGTGCAAGAAGAGCTCAAAAACACATATACATGTGTGAGCATGCGCAAATACAGACAAGCCATTGAAAAGAATATTTATCTTTTTAGTATAATCAGCCAGCAAACTCAATAACTCTTTAAACAAACCTGTTTAACCTGATGCCGACTGATTATGTGACTGATGTGGAAAGTATTGGATGCAATGTTTATGATCACTTGGGTTCCCCACACAATGCTTTGAATCCTGAGTTTACACTTATGTCCATCTCTGTAAGGTTATCGAGGGCATACATACAAAATCTGAACGGAACCAGGTGGAGATAAAAAGGGACAAGCAAACAATGCCTGAGACCAAACATATATACCCGTTTCCAAGCTTTAATTTTCCCTTAGGGTTCTTTTTTTTTTATTTTAATACATACACACATTACATGCAGAGGAATTCAGCTATTCGGACATAATGGTATGGGAATGTACTTACTTTATCTTGGGTCCACTATATTATACTCTTTTTCATCAATATATTATAGGTCTCAATTATATACAAAACATGTCTCTGAAGTGTTTGGCTGGAAGTACCAAACAGATCATTGTAGCATCCCATAATCCCCTCTGTTTCAGCCCTGTTTCAAAAGTGCTGATTCTCTGTATGTTACTTTAGATGGAAATAAGGAGCCACTCCCAACGCCCCTCTGAGAGATATTTGGTTAACCTGTTAAGCCCGGGAGCGCCCGCCCCCGGGGGCTCCCGCATCAACTTGCAAGAAACAGCGTCTGAGGGTTTCTTAACATTTAACAAACTATGAATGTGAATTTACCTGAAAATAAAAACATCTATATTGATTCTGACTTTTCTACATCCAACTCACAGGTGTATCATTACTTTGAGAAAAAAAGATTATAATTGACCCCTTTTAGAAGTGAAGATATAGTCATTTGTTCTGGGAATGTCATTTTTGAGCCTGAAACCTGAAAAACAGACTCAGGGCTTAACAGGTTAAAAAGAACACAATGGTGCTCTAGGAGGAGATTCAGGTGATAAGGTGGGTGGGGGTTACCTTGGTTGGTGATTGGCTAATGGTCACACAAGCCAACAAATCGTTATGACATCATAAAGTGGTCAAAATCAGCTCATTTTCAGACAGGATTTGATATAAATGGATCAGGACAAAAAGACATCCTTTTTCCTGAGACGTTCAGAATCTCTTTACACAGAGGGGACACATGTTTATGTATAAAAGACATGAAAAAGTGGATTTTGCACAATAGGTGACCTTTAGGTGAAAACATATTTTAGGATATATAAAATCAGAACAAGATTAATTCAAAAAGAGAGATTTGAAAGCGCTTACTTTAATATATTGATATATTTAAGCAAGTTCTTTGCATCTGTATTCTGTGTTTTAGCACAAGAGCTGTGTTTGGCTACCCTCCAGCTCTCTCCAATATGTGGATATTTCTGTCCTCTATCAGTTAAACAGGAAACTCTTTGGGACTCATCCCTGCACATGGTTTGACAGAAGGTCAGGGCACCGGTGCCGACCTCAGGGTGGGGAATCCGAAAAGTTGAGAGCAGGTGGCAGGAAAATAAAACAACCCTTAGCCCCCCCCCTTGGGAAACACGGTTGCATGTACAGTAGAGGAATGTCAGGTGTACTGTAGCTGGTGTATTTAGCTGGAGGCTGGTAATAAACATCGGGGACTTATATCATACTAGCTACACCACAACCTTTCTTTTTCAACTTACAACTGCACGGAGAGATTCAGCTGATGAACACAGAGGAAAACAGACGGATGTAAAGACACAGAGAATGAGTCATATTAAATATCCACTCCCTCACAGATCTTCCTCCAGGCACGGCTTTTGAAAATGAAATCAGTTTTCAGTTCTCTCATACACTTGCGACAAAAGAGGTGTATACTTCCACACGCACGATTTTCTAAATTGCCATGGCAACATGAGTAACAACGAGTGCGGGTGGACCAGCAAACACAGTCATGTAAACACATATTTTCAGATAACTTGTGTTCTATATACCTCCTATAATACCTCCTTGCTATTAAGTCACATTGTTGTGGGGTGCAAGCAGAGATTAGATCAGCTGCTTGTGACTGTGGATTTTGGCTGGGGAAAGCCCAAGTGAGGCACAGAGTACAGTACCTGCTGTATCAATGAAAAACCTCACAAAGATAGAGAGATAGAGGGATAAAGAGAGAAAGAGAGGGGCCGCGTTCTGAATAAAACATCCTGAGAGCACTTTCATGTGAATCCCTGTTGGCTGGGCTGGAGGAAACCCAAACTATATATTTCAGCTCCACAGCAACAAAGGCCCCGTCAAATCAACAGCTACTTCCACGCAGATCAGGCAGTTGAAAGCACAATCAGCGCAAAGGAAATCTCTTCAAACAAGAGCTGATTTCCCATGGGCTGGTGACAGTAAATAAGGACACACTGAGAGTCAGCTATCACCTAGGAAACAACTCACTGTAAGAGGACCAGGTGTTGGTTGCCAATTGACCTCCATGTTTGTAACCAGAACACACAAAGAGGCACAGCTTATCGACATGTCATGAGGTGCAACACTTCCAACATCTGGTAGACCCATGTATTTTTTCAAACAGAATAAATACAACTTCCTAACCGGTCACATAAAAAGGTATTTTCCATTCAGCTCAGATGAAAAGGTGTTACCATAGTCCCTACCATTATTAAATAAATGATGTTCAGCTACGAGCTCATTGTGCTGACCGTACTCCATTTATTATTGCTACCTTTTTCTTCCTCTGACAGTTACTTTTTCTAGGATACAATAACATTAACTGATACCCTGCCACCGCTAAAGCTGATGTTAGATTGTGTGTGTTTTTGTGAGTCCTTGTATGTGAGTGTGAAAAACTGATGCTGCTGTTGTAGGCCGGTGTGGCCAACAAAAAGAAAGAAAAGGAGAGAAATCGCAGAAAGAGAAGCTGGTCATCAGGTATCTGTCACTTACCCAAATCTTTGGATCCTTGACTTTCACTGGCAAGTTCACCCATTCTCACCAGAGCATCAAAGTAGCCTTTGGCCGCAAACGTCACATCTAGAGACAAAGAGAAGCAAGAACAAAAAGTAAGTAGGATAAGTAACAACGCTTAAAGTAACAGTGCAGAGTGCCTCTTCAAATTTGGAAAAGACAAACTGTAATACATCTTAGCTTTGTGTAAACAATGACGTCAGCAGTCTGGTCAGTGACGCGGAAACATTTACACCCTTTCCTTCTACTTCTGGTTTTACTCAGATGTTTTTCAAGCAGTGAATCACAGCTTCTGGCCAAAAGATAATAAGCAACACTGATGTTGCTAAGTAATTACTGAACATCATCTTGCTGGCATTCTGCGTGCTTGATTGCAAAGAGGAAATTACAATGAGGACATTTCAGACAGATAATCTGTGCTTGATGGGGAAGCAACACGAGCACCAAAATGCATTTTGTTTATGGCTTAGCGTTACAAGTAAAGGAGGTTTATTATCAAAAATATGCTTTATTATGACCACAAAATGTATGTAAGATAGTTGATTATTTAATAGGGTTTTTTGGCACTATAGGTATATGCCATTTCACCTATATATTCAGTAGAGCCAGAATTAATGTTGCTCAGAATTACTTTTCCAGAAAACAACAGGACACACTTTTTGTCCATTGTTACATGATGTAGTACTATACTTTAAAGTGAGATACTTGCTTAAGCGTGTTTAACGTTATGTTATCTGATGTTTTGAATCAATGTGTGCTTTTTTCTTTCCCGTTTTCTCTTTGGTATATGACCAAAGGGACCGTAAAAAAAAACTAATATTTGCAAGCCAATAGCTGTGAGAAAACATTGTTGTCCCACCAAGGAATTTTTAAATGTCACGCTGTAACCCACATGCTGTTTACCACCACTTGCACTCTCCATCTACCAATCCATTTATTTATTTCTCTGTCAATATTTCTTAACAATGGACAGCAGGGTGGCCCAATGACTTGGGGATACTGTTTATTATTGGATGGATAAAGGTTACACCTGTAGAAAAGGCTTCAACTGCTGCGGTGTGCCTCTGCAACGCTGGATGCTGAATTGTGGCCGACACTGCTAGGGGGGAGGGAAAGGAGGTCTAAGATTGATGAAAGCTGTTATAATGTTAATCGACTTGCCTTTATAATCTAACGGGGTTATCTAATTGCTCCGTTTAGTCACTAGTATAAACAAGAGTCCAGTATCTAGAACACGTGTATAGACACGCCACAACATGAACACCCAAAATGTTTGACCTTTGCTCTAGATCTTCAGGGAACACAAAAACAACCAGTGAGGTTAATCCTAATCTTCAACCATATCTCCTCTGCTCTCTCGCTAAATAAACAAAAATCAAGAATACTCTTGTTTGCTCAGATCAATATCCACCTCAGCCCCTATTATTCCAACTGCTGCTGTGCTGGCCAACAAAGGTCACGCAGGCCAGAGTCTGTTTCCAGTGATTTCTGCCCTGCCTGCCAATCGGCCCATCTCCAGTGAATAATGGCCGCTGCTTCCAGAGGTGAATTCAACAGCGGTCCAAGTGACAGATGTGCCCTGTGATTGCAGACAGCTGCCAGGTGAGAGACACATTCACAACAATAGCCTGGCAGGGGCAGACTAATTCTAGCAGACAGATGCAGCCTTGTGATAGAGGAAGCCTCCCAGGCTGGAAGCCTCCAGCTCTGCTCCCAGGCAGAGGGACATATGCAAATGCTAATCCCAATTACAGCTGAGTCAACTGCAGTAGATGGTGTGCATTTCCTCCTTCCTCCCTCTCGCTGGGGGAACACCTGAGAACTGAGAGCAGGGCCTCTAGAGCATCACGCCTAATTTCTCATCATTATACCAAACAGACCTCCTGCTTGCTTTGTGAAAGGCGTGCGTGAGTGTGCGTGTCTGCGCATGCAAGTTCGCACATGTGCAGTTGGGGGATTGTGCGTGTAGGATGGTAGGAGCTAAGGCACATTTTCAAAGTGATCTCCAAGCAACAGATTCTTTCTTCTTGCCTGAATCTGCTGCTGCAGCAGTGTGTGAGAGAGAGTGTGAGTGGGCTGCTGAAGGGTGGATGAGTAGATAAGCTGGATCTATATGGATATTTTACTTCTGTCTCATGAAATGTTTGAGGGGACAGACGGAGAGGATTACTGGTTCTCTGATTGTAACGCAGACAGACAATTGAGAGGGGAGGGATTCATCTCAGAGCTACTGATCTATCACTTACTGTATACTTCACGCTATAGAAGAGGTGGGAGAAGCACACATCCCTTAATCAGGACAACAATCATTTGCTCTACTTGCATCTGTTGGGGGACTTGCATAATAACTCCAGGCTGTGTTTAGTGAGCATTTGGACTCACTCAGTTGTATGCATCTGTTGCTTTTACACTTACCAAATGCTGTGAGATTTAGAGACTTACGGCTGTGTAGGGAAATCTGGAACATGTCCATATCTAGATCTAGCAGGCCTACACTGAAACCCTTTTGGCATTTCTGGTGTTTAATAATTTCAGCGATTGCACCATATGGGTGGAAGTGTGTGCTCCCAACCATCGCCCCCGCAAATCAGCCTCTTAGTCCCTTGTGTGGAGCCAATCCTGCAAAGTGGGTCTTTAATGGCTCAGTGAGTCCCTACCAGTCTGTTTCCTACCTACACCAAGACCAGGATTAGTTATTGTGAGTGTCAGCAGAAAGAAGCACAGGCTTGGGGGGGGGGGGGGGGGGGGTCATACTAATTGCTTATTAGTTGGACTGAGGGGGGTTCAGACTTTATTAAGGTTGAGGGGCGTTTTGGGGGAAAGTTTCTCTCAAGACAGAGGACAGTACAAATTCTCATTAAAAAAAATTAAAATAAAAAGAATAATAATAATAATGCAAAAGTGATTTGTGTGCGACAAACGTATATCCACACATTTTCATTTGTAAATGTTGTGTTTTGACAGAGAGCTATCCTTACAGTTCTTACAGTACTGTTTTTCACATGCACCAAATGATAATGCATACCTATTTGACATATAGGTTTATTGTACTGTCGTTTTTTTAGAAAGACAAATAGATAGATAGATAAATAGATGGTAATAGGAGAGAGAGTGCTGGCTTGGCCATGTGCCTAAACCTGCAGTGAACAGGCAGCACGGTGAAAATAAATGAGACAAAAAGGACTTACTGGCAAGGGCCTTCTCATAGTTCTTCCCCATGGCAACGAAGTTCCGTAAGCAGGGGTTGAACTGCTCCATGATAGTCTGAAAGAGAAAACAAGAGATAAATGGGCGGCGGAGGTTTCACTTATCAGCAAGGCGAGGTCAAGGGCATGGAGACAGACTCACACCTAGCTCTATTCATTGTCTCCCAGATGAACTTCATGACTCTCTTTCTCCCTCTAACATACACAAACCTCCTTCAGCTGCACAACATCTTTCTTGCACACATACACAGCCATTGACAGAGTATGTGAACACCCTAACAGTTGTCTTAAATGGGAGTGAGCACAGGAATGCCTTCCTCCACTTACATCCTGCCACTTGTTGTGAGAATTGCTCTGGGTGGGATGAGGGGGGAGGGGCTGGAGTTAATGGTGGCGGCAGGGGAGTAGGCAAGATACTCTTGGAATAAGAAGTGACATTTGTGAAATGTACATTGACAGGGACGCATGTAGTTAGCCTATAGAGAGCATGAGATGATGGACATAACGGCTCATTAAGGCTGCAAAAGGACAGAGCAGTTTACATTTGACTGAGCTTCATATGGAGCTGTTGGCATAATTCATTAGCATCGAGGCTTCAAATTAGTCTGGGCAATATAGATAAAATGGAATATTACAAAACCTATGGTCAAATACCTGGATATCAATATTGCAACAATATTGTTATAGGTTGATTGTTGGTGCTTTCTATATATTTACACCATGATATGTTTGATAAATGACAGTATACATCATTAATGTGAGAGTGTGTACGTGGGTAAAGGAAATAATAAGTTAATACGATATCCAAAATCTAAGACAACATCTAATCTTAAATCACAATATTGTTTTAATATACATTTCCTGGTCCTAGTTGGATTTATAACATTATATCAAATCAAATCAAATCAGGTTTTATTTATATAGCACATTTTAAAACGATTTTTGGTCGAGCCAAAGTGCTGTACATGCAAATAATAAATAACACATTACTACAATCGCAAACAGAAGACAATAAATTACAACAGCAAATATAAAAATCAAACACAGGGATGAAGGGGGAGGGGCTGGAGTTAATGGTGGCGGCAGGGGACTTATATAATGCAAGTATCTTAAAATAAACCCTTCAATTGTCAATATAACTAGAATATGAGCAGAGTGTGTGTCATGTCAGCAATAAGAAATATGCTGCATTACTAGAGATACAGTATCATACTACACTGTAGACAAAGTCGTATATTCAGAGAATGCATGATGCCTGACGTCTCCCACCATCATCGTTTCCTCTACTTCTCCTCTAGCTATCCTCGCTCCTCCTGTGCTCCTCCAGGGCTTCCTCCAATTAGCTGGTCCCCAGTCAGCCAGTCAGGAACAGCCAGGGGACAGAGAGACAACCACAACACTGCAGCAGCAGCAGCAGCAGACACAGGCCATCAATACTGCAGGAGAACACTTCATAATCTACTTCCAGCATAAATTCATGCTGTGGCAGAATAATATGGCAGTGTGTTAACCTGAAACAACCCTGGCAGCTCATCCTAAAAATCATATGCCTTTTATCTTCAGTTAAGCCTCAGCATTGTTGAGTGCCAAGATGTAGATAGGATGTTATATGCGTGTGTGTTTGTGTGCACTTGCTGCGGCGTGTATCCCAACAGGAGTCAAAGTTGAACTGGCTTAAATGCACCAAAGCCCACCTACAGTAGAAATACCAGTGAGTCAGACATAAACGCAGATACTTTCATTACCAACAGTAACTTCATACACTTCTGCGTGACTGAACTTGCATCTGAGGCTATTGCAGCAAAACTTGATTCCATAAAAAACGGGACACGATGAAAAAAGCTCTGGTCATTTACGGCTAACTACAACACAGCCTGTACAGCCTGAACACGAAAAAGGGTATACACTTTTACATATGTATAAGTATGGATTTATAGATCTATTTCATACCACACAACAACATCTGTTCTGACATTTGATAAGGTTAATCAAACATGGTTGTCCTTTTGACTTAAAGGTCACCTATTATGCAAAATCCACTTTTTCATGTCTTTTATACATAAATATGTGTCCCCTCTGTGTAAAGAGATTCTGAACGTTTCAGGAAAAAAGATTTGCTCACTTTTTCACGGTTTGTGTAACCATTAGCCAATAACCAACCAAGGTAACACCCGCCCACCTTATCACCTGAATCTCCTCCTAGAGCACCATGGTGTTCTTTTTAACCAAATATCTCTCAGAGGGGCGTGGGGAGTGGCTCCTTATTTTCATCTAAAGTAACAGACAGAGAATCAGCACTTTTGAAACAGGGCTGAAACAGAGGGGTTTATGGGATGCTACAATGTTCTGTTTGGTGTTTGGAGCCAAACACTTCAGAGACATGTTTTGTATATATCTGAGACCTATAATATATTGATGAAAAACAGTATAATAGGAGACCTTTAAAACATGATAATCCAAATATCCAAATAGTTGCCCATTTAATATATCTTAACCCTTTGAGAAATGTGTTGCCATAGTTGGTTCACTTTAAGAAGCATACCGACTTGTGGAAATTGTGTATAAAATGGTTTTACATTCTGGTAGTTGTGGCAGAAAAAAACAAGAGTGAGCAAAAAGAGGTTTGGGTTCCCATGGATATTGGTCGGCTGAACTTAGAGGTCATCATCCTCCTTGTTATAAGTTCCTGTCTGTTAACTGGTTCTAGCCCTCAAGCGAAAAACGGATTCTCAGGAAGTCTCTGCAGTGGCTCAGCAGCTATTGGGAACACAGTGAGAAATGTTCTCAAAAAAGAGAGCATATTTATACTGCAGTCTCTTGAATACAGAGCTGATTGCTTCAGCAGGAGGGCACCATGTCAGCGAATTGTTTTACATAAACATATTTCAAAGCTACCATGAAAAGATGGTGGAATGAGTAGTTTAAAGTATTCTCACAGTTAAAATCAGCTCCATTTATTTACTGTCAGGCTCTGTTAGTCTAATATACCAGACGAAAGGAGCATAATTGTGGAGAATCCCTCCTTTAAGCACATGGTGCTCGTATAAAAAAAAGGTATCCCCGCTCTCTCCGCCTCTGGGAAGATAAAAGACTAACACGTCCCTGAGGAAATGTTTATACCTCAATGTTCCTTCCATCTGCCTTATTTTGATGTAAAGTGCATCTCATAGAGGATAGGCCGGGTCACACACGCACATGCACACACACATCAGCGTGTACTTGTGCACACTCCTACATTAATGCAAGTCTTCATAATAAAGAGTGGTGATGTTTGGTGGTGGGAGGATTACATAACAAAGCAAAGCCCTGTGCAGCATCATTACGGCACACTCTCCCACTGAGGAGGCCAAAAGGTAGCTGACACAGGCCCAGCCGCCTTACTTCCACATACTGAATAAATGCATACATTTATGAAGTTATTGAACATATAACGACTTTGATGATTAGCCACAAATATATCTAAAATAGGCCAGTGACATAAGGGGTAGAGAAGAGGGAAAAACTCATCTCTTCCCATTGTTGCTAAATGTGTCATCCCAGTTCTCTTGTACTACATTGTTACCCTAATTGTGGCAGCTAATTGGGAAATTGGGCCAAGAGGCACTTCAAGTTGTGTGACATGGAGAGAGAGAGAGACTGAGAGAAAGACTGAAAGGGAAAGAGGGAGAGGGATCAACAAAGTGATTGAGTAGAAAATTGCGAGGAAGGAATATTTCAAGAATTACGAGCAAAGGGTGTAGAAGTAATTATGTGCTGTACATCCCTTCCCATCCAATACCCCTCTATATTATTTTTCAATGAAGATATAATTAAATGAGAAAATGTCCCGGCTAAAGTGTAATTATTTCTTTTTACTGTGGAAAGAAAAAGCTGTCCATTTTGCGTTCTACTCAAGGACTGAATTAATTCATTATCAATACTCAAGACAAAAATAGGGGCAAAGAAATGTCTAGAAAATGAATCAAATCTGTTTCACATCAAGTTGTGCTGTGAGTTGAGACGGGAGTCATATGGAGAGTTCAGGAGCATGAGCATTGAGGCTGCAGATAAGGGAAAACACAGGAATACAATCTCATCTTGGAAGTAAGGAACCATGTTAGTACATGGGAAATAGTTTCACGATTTGGACTATGGGTTATCAATCCATCTTCCCTCATTCTGTACCATCACACACAAAATGCAGTAATGATTATGCAAAGAGGGTCATTTCAATGTAACACACGCTGATTAGAACCAGGGGGAATCACGCACAATCAGAAGCCAGGATGCCATCATCATCATCTGTTCCTTCGCACCCTCCCCTTGCTCCTTCCTCCTCTTCTACATGGCAACCAGCCTCTGGCATGAAACATGCCCATGATAAAATCAGAACTGTTGCCCCCGTACTAATGGGAGCACTGTAGAAGAGGTGACAGAGCCGAATGTTATCAGGGAGGAAAGTAAAGAGGATAATGTCGAGATGGACTTGTGACAACTGCAAATATAGTATTGTTTCCCTAATTACTAACACTATGAGGCAATGATGAGTCTCATGACAGCTGTGACCTTTAGCATACTGTGCCAAGAGTACAGAGCCAGGTTGCTGTGTAATCTCCTGTCTGGTAAACAAAGACGGACAAGAAAGAGACACGTGTGTATCTGAGGGTCCACCACCTTTCCTAGGGGAACCCCTAGCCCGTGCTATGCAATATCTTGCTTTCATTATGTAAAGCTAAAGTATAAAGCTAGCGGCAATGCTTGTGGAATGTTTAATTAAAATAAACACAGCAAGCCAGGGTAATAGCTAGTTAACATGTTTCTATTTTACTCCAGTAAACAGTTTTAATAATAAATGTTGCCATATGCAAACAAGTGCAAGAGAAATGTAAACTACAATTAAATAAAGCTAAACTCAAAGCCACTGGGTTTTGCCTTGGGGGAATCCATGGGTACACATTGCAAATCTATGGCTCTGCATCTAGCTCACTGTGTAGGTCAGTCGATTCCAAAGTTATTGGCAACAGCTTAGTGCAATTTATTTGGACTTTGCTGCAGTAGACTGACGTAAGCCAAATTAGTGTGTGTGGTTTGGGTTTTAAACCACATCTCAACCCTCAAAACCTTTCCTCTCTTCAACTTTACTTGGGTTGCTGTCATTGTACTAAGATCAGCTTGTCAAAAATATATTGCGCTGCCTTCAAGTCCATGTATCAGAATTAGAAAAAGTAGCATCCATCAATTTAACAATGAGTAGGGACTGTTTTCTGTGATTCTCATTTAAATGCGGCATTAAAGATGAGAGAACAGTGACTATAGAAACTGACTGTTATCATTATATATCAAACTATGAGTTAAATATATATCTGCATAAAGTGTATTTTACATTTTTAAGTTGCTGAAAAAACAGATATTTTGGAGAGTATGCATGTGTATTTTGTCAACTGGGTTACTCTCCCATGAGATCTGGTACCAAGGCTTCTCATAGATTATATCACATGTTTCACATTTTTAGACTATTTCTCCTGCTATCACAACAGGGAATGTCAGACTTCTTTGCTACAGTATATTGGGCAACAACAGCCACTAGTAACATGTTGCATTCCAACAAATCTAATAAGATTTTGCCAGAAGAATGCCAATTTAATTTAGCGTGCAAAATAAACTCAAGTCAATGTATTGCATTCTCCAATTTCCTTATAGGGATAGGTGGCAAACTTGTGTTAAATCTTACATTTATAGAACAACACCACTACTGCATTGTAGTGGCATTGAGGTTTTTGAGGGTACCACACAAGGTATGTGGAATTGAGGGGGCTAAAAATCACTGCAGTGCTAGGGTACAAGTGAATGGAATAAAGCCAACTTATTACTGCAATACAGCTAAAAGACAGGTTAGAGAGCTTTCTTAAGTAAAGACATCTATACAAAAGAAACACTGTCACACGCTTATTTCAGAGCAAAGTCTATGTATACACTCGGAGTAGATACAAAGAAGTTTGTCCTTCTTGCATACCTAAAGCCCTACTAATACTGCAGTGGGCACACCATGTGCTTTCAGTGGAAGTTAGGACAATAACCAAATCCAAGAATACCACGTGAATATTTGCTTCCTTACTCATTTCTGAGTTGCGTTGTGGAGCACAAGCTGTTAATCATCGTGTGATCAGAGAGTTCTGCATAGTTTTAGAGCAGCTCTCTTGTGTTCTTTTGTTATAGAGGAGTTAAAAGTATAATATTGCACATTGTTCATGTCAAACACAGACGGGGATCCAAAGATGTTTCAAAATGCACTTAGGGCTAGGCAACCTTTCGCCTGTTCATGCAGCACATACTGACAGTTACAGCACATGCTCCTACAGTATGTTAAAGATAAGGATGTTGCTTATATCTTGCTAATGCATGATATTCCTAACGAGTCATGTTAATTGGACCGTCGAGTTTTGTTTAATCTTAGCAAAGTATTTGAAAACAGCTTTCTCATTGGATCAGGGGGAACTTGTTTAATCTCTTTAGACTTGAGAAAATAACTCGGTGAAAAGATTTGTTTTATCAACTGTGATCTTCTGCACTTTCTGTAATTATGTTTTTGCAAATATGAAGAAACAATATAAAAAGGGAAATAGATTCTACCTATTCAATAACCCTCATGAGTCATATGCTACACATTTCAGACAAGAGCTATGCTAACCGAGGCGGTTCAACTGTTGGATCCAAGCAAAAGGATGCATCTGGATCACCACAAATCTTTAATCCCCTCTTACTAAAACTTATGAATGGACACTCCCATGCTCTTTCTTTTCTCTGTCATGCAAACACACCTTGTTATCTGAACGGTGTGGCATGTGTGAAGAGAGGTGGAAGAGAGAGATACTTAAGTTAAGTTGCAAATATTAGCAGTTCGTGTGTGTGTGCTTTATCTGCAAACTTACAATGTCAGCAACATGAAAACAATGCATGCCACGTCATGTGGAAGAGGTTAAATGCCTAGTCATGTTAGTGGTGCCTACTGCATAACCTTGCAAAGTATTTTGTACGCTTTGGCTTTTACAAATCGAAAAGTTGTTCAGATTCAATCAGACCTGAGGCCTGTTGGGGAGGAGAAAAAATGAAGTGACCTCTCACAGGTTCTCTGTACTACTGACCCTACCTTTATACTGCAGTGTCTCCTGCTGCCAGTGCACAACAAACCATGTGCTCGCCAGAAACAGAATGATTTGTTGTGTTTGTTAGCTTTGCCGTCATCTGCAGCCAGTGTAACCCCACACTCAGCTCGGCATCAGCCACTCAACTAACCCAACACACGCACTGGTTACCACAGCAACCAAGACCCATAGTTATTTGCTAGCTTTACTTCTTTGACCAGCAAAACACCCTTTCATTTTGGCAGAGGATAAAAATGCATTACTCTGAATCCCTCATAATATTGTTCATTTCAGTTGCGAAAGACTCCGCTTAAAAGCAGGAAGGCAATAAACAGTGAGCAGAGATTGCTGTTCCTGCAAATGTCCATCAAGTGAAGAACAAATACACATCAGCATGGATTCCTTCAATGAGGAGATAAAGAGCACATCAGACAATTCACATTTAGCATTTCTGCTTTAAAGCTTTGAGGAAGGGAGTTTATGAATAATTGATGTGTGAGGGTCCCCTTGCTGACCTCTTCCTCTCAACATTCAGATTTCAACACAGCCCTACATTGACAGAACACCATGTGTCAAGCGAATAACAAATGTAAACACCAAATACATTTATATTTCCTATTCAAGTGTCCCAAATCTACATCTCTAAGGGCTCACTCAATTTAAATTATGACAAAGACGGTACATCCTGCTATAATTAGGAGCAGGAATATCATTTTAATAGAACTATGTTAATGCATCTTGAAAATCAACTAAGAGTACAGAGAATGCCATGGCAATGTGTCTCGGTTGAATCACTTTACATCCCAATGGTGAAGTTTCAATCATGTTAATGTCAAAAGTAATCATTTAAACCATGTGGCAACCTGAATTCTTTCTGTAACATCGCATGACTGTCTGGGTCCCAGAGAAACACTGGGGTTTGGGGCTCTGCTAGCCGGGTGGGTGGAGTGAGGCCAATGCTACTGAAAGTAGCAGCATCTGCCACAGAGCTCTAGCCACAGGCATGTTAACTGTAGCCCATGACCCCTTAAATGTAAGGCCATTGTCCAATGCCACAGTACTAACTGAAATGTTCTGTCTCTGCTTCTGTGTGTCTCTTTCAGTCCTTGTAATTACAGCTTCACCCTCCACAGTAATTAGGGACTATTTCAACAAGGATGTGGAATGTCTCCATCTATGTTTCCTTTTCTTCATCTCCTTCTATGATCCACCCCCACAATAAAGCATTTTAAGTCTTTCTATGAAGACAAAAGACCGCTCTTTATATATGCTGCTCTTGTGACGGATAAGTAATATTCTGGAAGATCGCAATGTTAAGGTCACTTAATAAGAATCTTTTTCCATCAGTATGGCTATGAAGCTTCTTTTTCGTCAATACAGTGTTAGTGTAGCCTTGTATTTAGCACTGAGCATCTCCAGTCTCAGTCCTTGAAAAAGCAACGAGTAAAAGAAAAGAGAGAATGTCTCTAAACCATCCGCCCCCAGACGTGCAGAGAAGGTGGGTGTGTGGAGCAATAGTCCTCTCTCTGCATCGCAGTCAAATGCACAGGGAACAAATCTGCTGTTTCAAAGGCAATGAATGTTATGATATCTTCTGCAGTGCATAATGCAATCCGTTCAAAGCCCCAGGCACCAGCAGGCATAAACTTGTAGAAACACTATATTCTGAAGGCAGATGTTGAAGAGCTGAAGTCATTTAAGACTCCATTACATCGCATATTATAAGGCAAGTGGCGACTGATGTAATATACCGCAAGAAAAAAGGTAAATAAAGTGATGGATGGCGTAATCATTCAAGTGACTCCAGACGACATCTCAATGCATGACCACACAGCACTGTATACACTACGGACAGGCCCGTTTACACTGGATCCCTTATGGGCTTTTTATGAAGCATTTATCTTCATTCACGACAGGTTCAACATCTCCCTTTTATCTTGGTCCGAAACAAAATCCATGGCTTTTCCTCACTCGCCTTCTCCCGCCCTTCACCAACTGCAAGTCTTTTTAGCACAATGATATGACAGAAACACATAAGAATAATAGCACATTGTTGCTAAGAGACCACCTGTTCAGATCTCCCACATGAGATTGTGGTGAAACTGTAGTCCTCTTATCATTATCAGAATATCATTCATTCGAGTGTTGTGAACGTCACGACAATATTGCAACTGTAAGAGAAAGCTGTTATATAACATGATGACTTTTAGCCAAAGAAACAAACTGCATTTCAGATCAGGTTTTTTTTAATCAAACAGCGTACTGCAGCAGTTTCAGCCCAAACTTCTTTAACCAGAGATTATTCAGTATGGCGCTCGGTGAGGTTAACGTCAAACAACTATTTTGTCTTCCTCATAACAACCATTTGAGAAAATGGCAACCACTGTTTTCCTGGCTGTGTTGATAATTAGGGAGTGGCAGTGCATGGGAAAATGAGTGTTGTCCTGAGGGCAGGTAGAGACAAGACACACCCTTCTATTTCCTTACCTGGCAGGGTGTGTTCAAAACCTGCACCGCATGTATCGGGGAGAGAACACACAACACTTCCATGAAATAATGTTCATGTTATAATGTGCTAAAGGGTGTGGTCAACCACCTTGCCTCCATGCCTTAGGACCTTTAGGATACAAGTTTGGACTGTGGAAACCCTAGTAGTGATTAAAATGTTTCATTATTGACCGCTAGAAACACAGCCCCATTCTTCTTCAGCCTCTAGTCCGATTAATCTGTTTGTTCACTTTGGTTTTTTCTCCCCCTCCCCCAACACCTCCCTAGCCAGGTTGGCCGCTCAGACTTCATCCATCGGCATGCTAAGAGGCTTGACCCGGGGGCACAACCTCTCTCTCAGACACACAGTGACAAGGCCAGCTGGTGAAGAGGACTGTGGGCACTGCACACGAAGACGCAAGCAGCGAGTGTCAGTCTTAAGTATGTGTCTCACCCCGTCAGCGCGGGAATGACTAGATGCCAATTGCCACGTCTGGAACTGCCTGTCTATACGAGGGAGGAGACTGAGGTGAATCACAGGGGATCACGCTGGGATTGGTGGGTTTTACAGGGTTGACTCCCCTGTTGATTAAGATAAAGTCATCTCAAAAAACTAAGGAGTGCCTCTGGCCTTTACCAAAGGAACAATACTTTCAGTGAGATGCTGAATCTCAAGGCTCGCCCTCATAGTGCGCAGAGTCCCATCCCTGTTAAACACACACACTCAACTGGGCTAACATGAGTCACAGCGGTGCAGTTACCCTCCTCTCCTCCCATGCGATTTCTCAGTATCTGCCCAGCTGCTGTCTGCAATGACTTTTCAGCTGCTGTATGTTTTTAGATCTGCTCTTCCTCAGGAGAGGTCTGCTTGCATACAAAGTAGACAAACACAATTACTGTCTACGGAGGCTTTCAAATGTGCATCAGGGAGAGAGAAATGGGTAGGGTTATTGCAGGAAGCTAGTGTAGTGAAAGTCCCATTCGTTTTCTCTCAAAGTTGGTGTAAGGTGAGTGGTTGTTGGAGCTTTTTCAAAACCTGGAGTTACATGAGAGTGTTTTAATAATCAGTGCAAAGAAACGGAAACAGCATTACTAAGTGGTAAAAAGCTACAAAAAAAAGGTAAAACACTATAAACTGAACATGAACATATCCAATCATTGCGCCCTGCTTCCTTTGCCACCTATGGCGGGAGAAACTCTTAACTCATCACCCAGCATATTATTTGATTTGGGATCAATTTTGCATCATTGAACTGCACACATGTAACATGCCTTACAGCTTCAACATTCCCTCGATATGGCTTACAATCCACAAACATTTAAAGTGACTGATTCTGCACTTCATACTAGAACAATGTGTCATTTTGCATCCTATTAGCAGCAGTCTTCCATGACCATATATGCTCATTATTGCCTATCCTTTTAATAGGATGTCAAGGATTGAGAATTAAACAAGTGTGATTTTGAGAGTATGTAACACTTGAAAAATGCAGTATGCTGTGAAAGACTGCTGCTTTTCATCTAGGAGATATGATGGCACTGGCAGTCAAATTGAACCCATCCCTTTAAATATTAAAACACTCTCAAGATAACTGCCTGTTCACTTTGAGGTTAGTAAAGAGAGCACAATTGGCAAAGCAGTGACTGGGGATGACACTCTCTGTGACCTCTTAGCTTCTGCCACAAGGTCAGGTCCCAAGTGTGGAAGAAGGACTGTCACTCCACTGGCTGTCAGGACTTTGCCGGGGTCTTTCCCCCCAAAGATAAAGCCCCACTGCCTGGCTCCTACTTGAAAAAGCAAGACCGATCTATGAAGGGATCTGTTCCCCCAAGGAATCAGGATTATGTCACATACAGTGAGTATATATATATATATACCCACATTAGTAGGTGTAAACACATGGATGAACCCCGGCAGAGCATGGCCTTACATTCACAATGAAAAGGATACACTGTAGGTTGTGTGACCAATTCAGGACAGAAATAGCCACCTGAAATATTTTTGTTCCCTTGTTGGCTCTAAAAGAAGCCCTAACCAGTCTCTGCTCATCTGACCTCCTTTCTGATAGATGTCTATTCCCTGTGGGAGAATGAGCAGCTACCAACTACCCATTCTACTGGCCATCTGTGAGGGACGTTACAGCTGGATTAGGGCTTTGGGGCAGTTGAAAGTAGGATAACATTAAAGGGTTATTATGTGAAAATAATGACTAGGAATATATTGAAAGAGATCTCCTCCAGTATCAGTATGCTACAATCAAAACAGAAACCTGAGATCACTAAACACAGGAAGGACCCCTATAACATGTTGATAAATGAATCTGTGATTGGAAAAAACATTGATCAGCTACAATTTCATAATCAATTTCCAAGCATTGTTAGGTGAAAAATGACAAATCTCAATGTTGAATCCAATTATCTCATTCTATTTGTTTAACATCATTGCAAATGTGATGCATTTTGAAAAAAACAAGCCTATTGAAGACCTCATTTGGGGAGTTTTTTTAACAGTTTTCGGCCATTTCAAAGATAAAATAATACATCTACTAACATGAAATCCCAAAGCCAAGATATCCAATACATTTTAAAACTAAGAAACGCTTTCCCAGTAACCATACTGAGACTTAACTTGTAAATGCAAAGTTCACAGGTTTTAGGCAGAACCGGTTTGAGTGTTGAAATCCCTGTGGGGCAAATGTTTACTTGTTGCAACAGATAAGCCCAGCCTTCTCTGCCCGTCAAACACTGGCTTCTGGAATGCATCATGTCCTCATTTCAGGATGGAAACTAGGCTATAGAAATCCACTGGTGTCTTAGGAAAAGCCTCAACTGGTATCAGAGAAGAAGGTGGACTGAACAATAGGCCTACATGTAGGAAAAACTGATCAAGTGACTTTGGTTTTGTAAGCTGCAGGTAATTTTTAACTGAGGTGATGCCTTAATTATCAAACCTGCAGAAATATGTGGAGGTGGAAGACCATAGAATGTATAAATAAAGTGGAAAACAGACCATTTTGGTCAACTAATCAAAATAATATCACCCAACTGATCCACTGCGCCTCTCCCCTAAAGGGATTATCGAAGAAGAAAAAACATAAGGCTTTGAATGCGTCTTGACCAATAGAAATAGGTCTGATTAATGGTAGAATTGTACTGTGTGTCTGACAGATTTAATCAAATTCTCTATGTTGGCTACCCCAAAACTTTATTCATTAGTTGAACCTTACCTTATAGACATTTTCCGTCATGCGGTGAACCTCGTCGGTGCGAGACATCGTGAAATCTTCAGCCAGGACCATAAACGTTTCTTTTTCCTTCAAACGTGTATCCGATTAAAAATGAGGGAAAGGGTAAATTCACGAGTTGGATTTAACAATAGGCGAGGCAACGCGCCCGTGAGAGTGAGAAGATACAGCGCTTCCGAAACCCCACTCCAACTAAACACACCTTCCCTCTCCACAGCTGACAGCCCGCTGCTGCCTTCAGGAACTCCACGACAGATGAGCTTTTCGCCCTCTGAGATGAGCAACAGAAGGCTTGAGAAATAAACTCGGAAATACTATGATGCTAAAAAGAGGCATATTTACAAATTAAAGGTCCTCTTTTTATGTGTCATATAAAATACCATACCTAATTGAAAACAAACGATTCACCAGTGCTAGGCTGGACTGGATGTAGTCTTATTCAGAAATGTTGTAGCCTACGCTAAGTTTACAAAAACTAAATTAGTGTTGGCTAAAAATTAAAAGAGACTGTCTGTACATTTGTGTTTCTATGTTGACGAGGCTTCCATACTACTCGAGTGTTCACTCCGCTCAAACCCTTATCAAACATTTCCCACAGTATTAGAATGCAGCACCACCTTATTAGAGTGCACGCCCCCATAACTATCTACCAATCGAGCTCTACCATTACTATAGTATACACAAGCAAAATGCTCATAGAACATGTCACATTTAAAAGAAGTCCCTGCCCTGTAAAAGTATACCTAATATATTCCGAGTTTGATATGCCTATTTATGTTACCAATCCTATTGTGTGATTAAGATGAGCTTAAAGACACAATTCTCTAAAGTGTACAACAAAACACTGATTAACAGTATGGCTCCTGCCCACCAGTGTTCCATGTCCATATCAGCGTAGTGCCTTTTGTTGTTTAATGCTTATGCCCATCAGAGCATTTAAGCACACTCTTGCTGCCATTTAATTCATCTTCAAATAATGTGCAGTAGAGGAACTGCTGTCCCAATGAAGGTTTTCTTATTTGCATTTACAAAATAACATTTTATGTATACAACTGCATTGAAAGTCTGTGAGCGAGACATACTCTTGACTGTTTTCAGTTACACCACAGGTGATGTTTTTCTCACAGTGGGTAATTTGTGTTAGTTTCATTGTACATGCCAATTAGAGTCTAAGTGCCCACTTAGTGTGGGATTGTAAATACTATTACTGGCTTTCTTGTCTCAACATCTCCCACATATCAGCAACATGAGCTGTATACTTTTTTTTGTCAATAACCACGCACACTTCACTGATGGGAGGTGAATGAACACACCTGTTTTGTTGGGCAAAAATAAAATCTAGGAGGTAGTGCCCCCCTCTGGAGAAACAATGAAACACAATCTAGAGTTGTGAATTAAATGCTATGATATAAAAGGTCTGTCAGAGCCACAGAACCTTACTTGTTTGCTGTTATAAAAGATAAAATGATAAGAAATTGAAGAAAACATGTTGCCAAGGTTCAGTTTTATATGGAAAACAGTTGGAATTAATGTGTAAAACATCTACAAATGTGTCCTTTTAATTCTGTGACACCATAACCAGAGAAGTTACAATGTGACATTGCTGTGCTAATCTAATTCAGACACAGAAGAAAATAATATTTCCAATCCTTTAAGTAGATACTTCAACCGAGTAGTAAACCAGAGTGCAGACACAGTGCCGGTCCTGACAAATGTGTGAAGGTGCACTGATATCTGCAGATCCCATCTTCACCTTAGTTAGGAATGAAGACAGCCTATTTCCAACAATAAAAGTACTCTGTTAGGCTGCCAACATCTCTCTTTCTGGCTTGTTCTTTGCTTCTCTCCTCTCTAGAAAAGAAAGTCAAAGTAAAACAAATATCAGTTACTGTAAATACACTTTATCAAGAGTGTGAGGAATGCATTGTGATATAAGATTAGAAAAACAGCCATACCCGGTTCAGCCATACCCGCCTCTGGGACCCCTCCTATTGGCTCAGTAGGGACCTCTGGAAGGGCTAAATCTTCTCCCTGTTTCCGGACAAGGGAAGAGTAACAATACAAGTTGCAACAATACAAAGTTAAATTACCAATCACAAAAGCACAATAATATAACATTGGCAAAGTTAAGAACTGTTTTTAGTTCTAAAAAGTTAAATATTTTGGTAATGCAAGCGTCAGATTCAGAATCATGCATATTGACCTTTTCCCTGAAGTGCAATAATATCACTCAGCACTAAGGCTGTCATTGTTATTATATGAGCCAAGTTATTTAACCCAAACTTGTTTGATGGCACATCCAAACAAATGTTAGTTATCCTGCTAAAAAGGTTCAAAAGCTGTCTTCTAGTGTGAAATAATTTGTGTCGTTCGATAGGAATGACAATTTGCATAATTTAAAATAACAATTATACACCCTATTATTACTGACAATTAATTATATTGTGGCTTGTAACATTGCTAGAAGTATTCATCTCCTCCAGATATTGATATTTGACAAATCATGTCAAATATAAATAGTTAGTGGCAAACATCTGAAGCATGTGTTTACACCAGGCTTTGTGTAGCTTTAAATGTGGAGTGGGATGTTACAGGGAAAGATAATGCACGATCAGCAAACATTCTCTGTGGTAAGAAAGGTGCCCACTCAACGCCCACCTGAGTGATGGCTTCCAGCTCGGCTAAAACAGCATCCTCGTCCTCCTGCGTCAGGGCTCCAGCCAGCAGCTCATCTATTTGCTACAGGAGCAAAACGTGTTAGCTGACAGCACAATATAGCACTATAACACTCCTTGTTGTTAACCACCAACTATGTGCAATATGTGCAATATATATATATATATATATATATATATGCCGTTAATAACTGTGCAATATACTGTATACCTGGCTGCTAAATCTTCAGAACTGTTACAGGATGTGTTTTTTTGTAACTTGTGTAACTTTATTTATTATAAAATGTGTTATCTTTAAAAGGTACCCTATTATACTGTTTTTCATCAATATATTATAGGTCTCAGATATATACAAAACATGTCTCTGAAGTGTTTGGCTCCAAATACCAAACAGATCGTGCATTGTAGCATCCCATAAACCCCTCTGTTTCAGCCCTGTTTCAGAAGTGCTGATTCTCTGTCTGTTACTTTAGATGAAAATAAGGAGCCACTCCCCACGCCCCTCTGAGAGATATTTGGTTAAAAAGAACACAATGTTGCTCTAGGAGGAGATTCAGGTGATAAGATGGGCGGGGGTTACCTTGGTTGGTTATTGGCTAATGGTTACACAAGCCAAAAAAACGTTATGACATCATAAAGTTGCCAAAATCTGATCAGCTCATTTTCAGACAGGTTTTGATATAAATGGATCAGGACAAAAAGTGAGTGAATCTTTTTTCCTGAAACTTTCCGAATTTCTTTACGCAGAGGGGACACATGTTTATGTATAAAAGACATGAAAACGTGGATTTAGCATAATAGGTCCCCTTTAATATTTTTGTATGCATGCTTCTTAGGTAACATTAAGCTGTCTTTGGCTCTTTTCTGCTGTAACAATGTACATTTCCCCTCTGTGGGACTAATAAAGGTATTCTGATTCTGATTCTGACAGTGACAGCTTTGATTTGATGTTGTCTTACTATCAACATGGACAGTTATCCATGTAATGGGAAATGTATTTATTTTGTATTTGTGCAGTGTGCATCCTCTAAACATATAACATTTGGTAATGATTTTCAAATACAAAATTGCATTATTCAAATTAAATTAAATGCACTTAGTTTTTTATAGTGCAAATTAAGTTGATCTTAAACTTATAGCTAAAATAAACATATTCTATACAGGTTTTGATAAACAATCATTGAAAAAAAAAAATCGAAAAGGCGATTTTCGACTGATATCAAGCAGACATTTACCTTTTGATAATCTATCGAATCCTGGGTCTCATCCATGATTCTCTCCACATCTTCAATTGACATGATCTGTCAAGAAGAGAAACTCCATGATACAGAGGTGTTTTTAGATGAAAGGTTGTTTCCACATATTCTGGCTGGCTTGTGAATTTCTTGAACAAGATCTGTACACTGTATCCAAGGATGTGCAGCAGTCACACCGCTGTAGTCAAGGCTTTGCTTCTTAATCCTTTAATCTTCAAACAATGTGCACCAGCTATGCTAACACAAACCACACGCGTTCTCTGCTGCTTTCTTCACCAGAGGATCACATTAATTGAAGTATGTGTATCAGTGGAAACTTTGACATTGTTGAAGTATTCACTAACATATCTAAAGCTTAAGGTGGTAATATTATTGTTTAATGTGAAAGGGAGTTTTCTGTAAACAAAACATGAGTTAGAAACAAGAAAGCAAATGTACCTCGTGCATACTCTTCAGACAATCATTGCCAACCTTAAGTCCTTCGATTACTTTCATCTCAATTTGCATGAACTCAATATCTTGGACCTGTTGATAAAAAGAAAAACAAGTTGCAAAATTATGTTTTTCATTGCTTAAGTCCTGCCTATATTGAATATCAGAAAGCCATATTATACTGTAAAAGAAAAAATATTTTACTTTATTATAAAATTGGCTTGGTGAATTAAAAAGTAGATGTTGAAGAGTGTAATCTCACAAAACTTACCATGTGCTCTAGGTTTGAAATCTGATTTTCAGTCTTTTCTAGTAGTTGATCCTGATATCGTTTTTTCTTAAGAAGCAGCAGTGCTTTCCTTTAATAACAGATAAAAAGGGAAAACATAATACAGCAGAGAGTAAGCTTTAAAGTATTCATACAGAACGTGGTATTGCATACACAGTAAACATACAGGGGTCTTCAACGAAGGTTCTACATATAGGCTTATCATGCAGCGTTGCTTTTTAATCAAAACCTACTTACAGTGTTCTTAATAACTATTACAAAAATAATACATGTATATCATTTTCCGCACTGCTTTTTAAAGCTTGTTTCAAGATGTATAACAAACATTACACAGAAACACAACAGAAAACCATATCATTTTGATTGAACATTCTCTATTGTATTTTGTTGCCTGCCTTTAAAGAAGTGTTACTACATGGTGATACATACAGTATTGTTTCAGATGTGAACTGAAAAAGGTATATGTCTGTTTAATGCTTACTCTTTCTTGCCATCTTTTAGCAGCTGCTTTGCCAGAAGCCGCTCTTTCTGTAGCTGCAGGTAGATTCTCTTTTGATACTGCTTCAACTTATCTCTCTGCTGCTTCAATTGCTGGAAAACAAATACAAGTCAAGTGTGTTTTAACCAACTGAGAAAGGCTACACCTGATTAAGATGGTGTTAACTCTGGTTCCATTTAACAATATCATGTACAGTTTAGAACATCTAAGAAGTTGACCATCACATATGATACAATTCAATTTCACCAAGTAATATTCATTTTATGACTTTTCTGTAACGCATTGAATTGTTCACTGTGGTGTTAGACTTCATAACACACACCCAAAGACAACACGTAGCAAGTCCCAACAAAGGGGTTCTGTATAGACGCTGAATAACAGTGACATGCTAGGAAATGAAGCTAACAATAATCCATGTAGCCTGTTAGCTACAGCGCTATGCACTGAGCTACCCATTGCCTGTATTCAAGTAACGGCGAACTAATCTGCTGCTACAGCCGCTATCAGCTCACCAAAATGGCTTTGTCTTGTTCCGTTACACGCGAAGGTTGACTCTTTCTCCCGAAAACGTTTCCCATTATTTAGCCACATCCCCTCCAGAACCCCCTTCATCAAGAGACAAATTATTACTTAATTCCGAACATTTTGGCATGATAATAAACAGCCTACGATGGCTAGCAGGGCTAACTGTCTACCACCATGTCCACAGTTTTTTGTTTCCTACGGCAAGCGAGACAGAACATTAGGTCTGCAGTGTTCGACTTCGCTCCGATCTGCAACTACGACAAATATTTCTCAGTGTGACAGCACTCTGAGAGATCATATCAAACCCGTCTTTATATTATATACTTTAATATGAGTATATTTAATATTTAAGTTGGTGAATCATTACCTTATGGCCAGGTACCATGGACAGCTCCAGACTCCACAGGGGTTCCAGACTCAACACCTTGGGCAGAGATCATGACACCTTGAACAACATTTCCTAAAAAATGCTTGAGCTGAACAGGAACACAGAAGGCTGCTGTGGGATGATCTCTTTTTTTGTTCAACAGTTACCTCAGTTTATACAGTATCCAATTTACCATGGTTTTGTTTAATTTCACCAATACAATTTCATTGTGCAGACATTGTAATTGGAAAATGTGTTTTTTGTTATGCTTTGAGTAAAGAGTAACCTTACAAGTAAAATGATGATGTGATGGTGTTTAAGTTAGTTGTGTACTATTCAAAACAAAGCTGTCATCGCTGTCAACAATTATCTCAATTGTATTTGTAATACGTTTTATGGAATAGAGGCACCTTTTCTACCAGGTTTTTAAATGAATGCAATGGTTGAGCATATTTCCCTATGAGACATCCTCATGTAGGTGACACTAAAAACCCCAAGTAGCCTTATCCCAAGGTATCTGGGCTATTAGAGTAAGAGTATAGGTTAAACCAGGGGCGGATCTAGGAGCGAATAAGGTCAGGGGCCCAGAGAGGCCTGGGCGCCTGCAACATGCGCAAAGCACATGTTTTGGGGGTTGTTAAAACGCAGTAACACATTTCTTTGGGTCATTCCTGCCGTTTTACCTCTAACACTATGGGCTATATTTTGTTGAATTTTACTGCGTTGTATGACTACTTTATTATATTTCACTCAGAAAGACTGTCTCTACCTAAATGTCTGGTCCTGGTGTCAATAGGGAAGATCTGCACGGTTCTCTACAGCCCATGTTCAGCAGAACAGGTGGTGCAGCTGCCTGGTTTGGCAACCCCACTATAACTTTGTCAAGGGTGGTCATACTCCCACCAAAAACACACTGGTGTTTGCTGAGCCGGTCCCCCTCTAGTTTGTGCTCACAAAAGCATTTTACTCTGGCCTCAGCAGGTGAAAAACTAAAGAGGGGCTTCCAAATGTGGCAGACCAGGTGTTGGTGCTGCCGGATTTGGCACCCAAACTCAAGGCCCGGGGGCCAAATCCGGCCCGCGACTTCATTTTATGTGGCCCGCAAGAGCTTGCAAACAATAGAACACGTTTATTATACGGTTACATGCCACTTTACAGAAGCAGGTTGTCCACAATGTCCCACAATGCATCTCGTTTTGTGACATGCACACTGAAGAGATTTGCAATTATTTGCCCTGGACTTCTGCTTTCAGACGTAGTTGGTAGTTAATTACTAAGTTATTATCCTATCCGATAATAATCCAATTCAGAGGCAATAGTGTAATATAATACATTATTTAATATATATATTATATATTTATATTTATTATATAGTTACAACCGGCCCTTTGAGTGCAACCATAATGCTAATGTGGCCCGCGATGAAATTGAGTTTGACACCCCTGTCCTAGATAGTCGTACTGTCACCAAAATCACACTCGTGTTTGCTGTCCCCCTCTAGTTTGTGCACACAAAAGCATTTTGCTCTGGGCTCAGCAGGTGAAAAACTAAAGAGGGGCTTCCACATGTGGCAGACCAGGTGTTGGTGCTGCCGGATTTGGCACTCCCACTATAGCTTTGTCCAAGATAGTCGTACTGTCACCAAAATCACACTTGTGTTTGCTGTCCCCCTCTAGTTTCTGCACACAAAAGCATTTTACTCTGGGCTCAGACTGGCAGAGCGCAATGCCATACATAAAAGATCCGTGGCTGCAGCCCAGGACGCCCAGCCCTCCCTCCGCGCCTGGGTTTAACATCACATCAGTAGCATAGTAAGTAGTATAAAAAAGGAAAGACACAACACACAAGTCTGCATACAGCGTTAACAGTCAAATATTAGTTTAGTTTGATACATTATCCAACACAAAAAACACCATAAAGCAGGTTTCTTCAACACTGAAGAAAACAATGACTCATCCACAAGATACTGACGGTAGATGGGTCTGAGAACGAACTTTACTTTTCTGCAAATCCAGATTTATGTTCTACGAGCTGTGTCAGAGAACAGTGATGGATGACTGAAAGTCTATTAGAAGATGTTGTGCTCTTTAATAATAATAATAATAATAATAATAATAATAAACCCCTCACTCCAACTGCTTTACTCATCACTGATCAGCAGGTGATGCATTGAAGTTCAGAACAATGATAACTATCAGATGCATAAACCTGTTATTTGATCTAGAAAGATAAATATAAAATTCATCACAACTTAGTAAAATCTTTGGCTTCTCCTAACAAATCCATGTTGGTATGGTTTGCATTTTTGTCATTATTTTGAGTGGTTAAAAATATGGCGTTTCATTCATTTCGCACCGTAATTACACAAAGGCCTTCATTTCAGAGACGTACAAAGAGTATAGATTTAGCAAAAATCGAAATGTTGTTGTGATGGATGGTCTACTGGTCATAATCAGCCATCAGTATACTGACCGTTATGCGGATCATATCCATGCAGGCCACTAGAATACAAGAAAAAGCAAGAAACAATTTTCATCCAATCAGTTTAAATGATTGATTTGGCTCATATAAATGTTTATATTGGAGCAAGTGTTTCCACACATCATGACAACAGCAACAACAGTCTTGAGATGAACAGGTCGTCTGTTCAAAACTGCATGCAGGGCTTTAAGTGCACTGCATTGGTGTGTTACTGTGGTAATTGTCTCTGCTTTAATGTCCTAGAGTTGGACAGCTGTCTGCAGCTCAGGTATGAGAGACAGGACAGCCTCCTTGGTAAGAACCCAGAGTCTCGAACAGTGCTGTTCTGAAACGGTTGCGTAGGTAGCAGGCTACGCCTGGAAGTCAGTCCCAAAGTGTCTAATCTGGGCGTCAGTCATAGACAGATAGGTGGTCCTCATACTGGGCGAGTACTGCAAAGGAAATGATTGAAAAACACAAGTTAGCACATCTGCATTTAAACAACTGCATTTTTCTGTCGAATTAAACATCCAATGATCCGATTTAAGTTTGAAAAGATATCATTTAATTATGATCTGCTTATATGATGAGGTTTTGGAATTGGGAGATGGTGCTTTATTGTAGCTTGGGAATTACGATCGGGTGAAGAGCAGACAGGGGCATAGGTCAGGGGTCAAAGAATAACTTGCACTCACATAAAACACCTTGTGGATAAAACAGTGCCGGAAGGTTAAAGGTCACAAAGTTGAGGTACTGTATGGAACTTTAAGGTTAGACTATTTTGCATAGCCAGTTTAATTATAGAGGTAGGCCCACAGTGTGTTTCAAGTAGAATAATGAATATGAAATAAAGAAAATCAGGAAGAACAGGAAACTTACGGTTTTTAAAAATCTGAGTAAAAAAATGAAAATAACAACAGGGTTAGTTACAAAACACTGGTTAACATTAAGCAATAAGAAACCTTTTTGAGAAACCACTTACATAGAAGCAAGTAAAGTTAGTAGCAGAGCTGATTCATAAAAACAAAAACAGAAGGAAATCCATCTGTTACACAAACAAATAAAAAGCATATGCACAAAAACAAAAAAACATATGGCAGAGCCTTGCTTAGAGCCCCATAGAGGCACGTTTTCAACACATATCCACATTTATACACCCTTATCTCCCACAAAAAGTGTTTTCAAGTAATGAGTACGTAGTGATTGCATTTCAAGCAGTGAGTCAGCCATGCACTGAACAGAAAATGATGTCAAAAGAAACTTTAACTGTGGATTTTAAGCATCTCCTTTCATAAAGCTTCAGCTCTCAAACTTGCTTATAAAGAGAAGTCCAACCATTAAAACTAGGAACCTACACTGTCTTTATTTAACACAAACTATGGTTATTTTACACATGTGTAAATGTATGCACTAGTCTTTAGCACTTTTATAAGAAGTAGAAATAGAATCCAAGGCAGTGGTGAAAAGATTAGTGTGTGTTTGCATACAGATATGGCACAGGGCTAAACTTGTATGCACTTCAGTCAATGGCCAGCAGAGAGCAGTCTTTCATCACATGAAAACTCTCCTCACTTAGTGTGAACATTGTGAGCTTCTACACTTTGTATATGTGTTGTTATTGTCATGGTGCTGCTATGCATGCTTTCTGTTAGTGTTGTAGCTGTGTTAAAGTCAGAAGTGCCATCGCCCTTATCACACGAGGGACACTAGAGCCTCATAGGGCCAACGCACCGAGGGCGGTGGGGATCCTCTCCCTATCAGCGGGGCGTTCTCATATCGTGGACTTCCTCCAAACAGCATGGACTGATTCCTGTGATGGAGAGGGAAAGAAAAGGCAGTAAGAGATGAAACAAACAAATACCAATATGCTGTCATCATCTATTGATCTCACATGTATTCAGGCGGTGAAGCATTAGAAGCAGATGGCAGAGGTGGCTGAATGCTGGCCTGGCTACCGAGACTGCTGGTATAGCTACAGAAACTGTGTATGTTGGACCTTCTGGGGTTGTAAGACATCCGCCTCGCTTGGGGGTTGAATGGGTCCTCCTCATCAATGTCGTCATACTCTTTGTCCCTGGATGAAAGTGGTACAACCGCACACAAATTAGGACAGGAAGAGAGAGAGAGAGAGTGCACGCGTTAACACTTTGTGCATTGTGGGCAGTACGTAAAGTAATGGAATAAGGGGGTTGCTTGTTTCTGACCTGCTGCCCATTAGCGTCCACACTCTGAAAATTGCACACAGCATAGCAGAGAGTGCGCAGCCAGCCAGCAGAGAAAACAAAGAGAGGTAGAGGAGCCCTTCCACCCCATCATAGCACACACCTATTAGGGCATCCAGGTAGTCCTAAGAGAGAAGACGCACAATACACTCAGTTATTGTCAGTGTCCAATAATAATAATAATAATACAGAATGTGACTACTAAAACATTATTTTTAATGTCACTAGACTCTTATTCATGCGATTAATTTTTAAAAGAACCAATTAAGTTTTACCCAGACTAAAAACAATGCAGCATTTCAAAGCAAATATAGAAACAGAAACTGGACTACACAAACTAAATGTACATAATCTTTTTCCATACATGACAACCAATGTTTCTCAGTTGACATGGATTTTATGGACACATTCTTTGTTTGATTGCTATATTTGATTCATGAGTAACATATTTTGAGTTTGCATAGTTCTTTGTGTTGTCACTGAATCCTTCCTTTTTAAAATAAACAGCATATATTACTGGCATGCACGCTGACACAAAACTGATCACATTTTTAATGCAATCCCCAATCCATGCCTAAAGTGACAACAGGGCAGACCCTACCCCAACCCCACCATCCACCTTAACTTATCTCTAGGGTTTTGTTGAAGACAGACACACCTACGGTAGATGCAATATACAATTGTCATCTCTAAAAGCCTACATCTGATGTTACAATCACCGCAGCGGAAAGCCTCATTTCAGCCTTGAGATGTTCTATTGCCTTCACAGATAAAACTCTGACAATCTGAAAGCAACATTCGTAAAGTAAGACTGAGAAGTGAGAGGAACTGTGCTGAATAGTGCCAGTCTAGCAGATACAGAGTATACTGACAAATGTAATGGTGCATTTAAAGAAGACAGTCCAGGGGAAGAATGTAAAAATACGGTTTTAAAAGCAGTCGAGTTGGTCCTTGAGCTGTGCCACAAACAGCCCTATTAAAAATGGTTCTGGTCGGAATCTGACCTTACCTTATGTAGCCCGCGGCAATCGAGCAAGGCTGTTAGCTGGTGTAGACTGAACTCAGTGGAGTTCAGCAGTCGCTGGATCCCCAGAAGGTCTCTCTGTTTAAAAAGGTATAAAAGGGAAGTGAAAATGACACACACTTTCTCATAGTATGGTTTAATAATCTCTCCTTCACGCAGCCACTTACCTCAGCAGTGGGGAAAATGGGCACCGTTATTTGCAGCAAGCCCTGGATCTGGATTTGCATGGTGGTCAAAGAACGCTGACAGATCGTCAAAGACTGTGAAAACATAATCGCCCACCAACATCACACGCACAGCCACAACAAACAAAAGACAGAATTATATCATAAAGAGCATTGTTTGGGAGTAGCATGTCAACAAGTAATTCGGTGTTAAAGGCTTTATAATGCGCTTAACAGAGGACACACTTCTTTCCAGACAGATAGGCTCAGATTATCCTTAGCCACCAACCATCTCACCCACCAATCACTGCCCCTCCTCCTATTCCCCCCCCAACCCAGTCTTAAGCACAAACAAAAGAGTAATATTTATATCAACTAGGCCATCGGACGAGGAGATTATCCTTACCTACTTAACAGGCATCATTAATCCTTAAATGGATACTGTGACGATAACTAAGCATGTGGGTTTTAATAATTATTTGTCATGGATTTATCCTCTAAGGATTCCCTCAGTACATGTTCTACAAATACAGTACTGCACATGAAGAAATCCAGACCCGGTATAAATATACATAACATGCAAGTGAGCAGCCTCCGCATTTGGCATCAGATTCTGTGCATCCTGTTCTTGCATTTGAAAATAATATCATCTTGTGAACCTGGTTATTTACAGTAAAATGACCTTGGCAATTAGACTAATGTTACTTTAGAGAAATTGTATTCAGTCATTCAGCTCCAACACCCCATTTCCAATATATGCAAATCACCTCTTATTAAGAAATCAACAGGAACTGGAGTTGTGTGCGTATAATGCAAGGTTATAAGTCTAAAGCTATATCATTGCTATAGTTGTTTTTTGAGTACATTTTTTATGCACCAGCATTTCAAGCTGCACCACTTAGCTGTTCTGGAGTTTAGGAGGTGTCTAAATATTATATGCAAAAAGCAATGCAGATGTCTTTAGAAACAATTCCTCCGTGTCGTTATTTTCCAGCTTCCTCTAAACAGTTGCTGCCTTTATTCATGATATACAGTACATTGCCTAACTAAGACATGTTGCTAGTGAGAGAACCCCAAGGCAGAGATTATACAAAGAGTAAAAGATATGGCTAATTTTTGAAGACCCACATATAAAAAATTGAATATCCTTTGATGAAAGTTTATCACGTTAAGTAATTAAATTAGTGTTGGGGGCTCATTTCTCAGAACTGATCCGTTTCAGGCTTGATAATGATCAAGTGGCTTGGCAATAGCAATACATTTTCTAGTGTAAAAAGTAAAAAAAAAAACGATATGTGTGAGCAGAAAGCAGAGAATGTATACAGTTTGTCAATACCTGTTGGAAAGGGTTTGGTAGATTCGGGCTGCAGAACAAATAATAGTGAGCAACATCTGGAGGGTGAGAGAAATAAGGAGACAGGGAGATAGATTGTGTCTTAACATTCAGTAACATTCAAAGCTGGTATTTCTGCAGGTCTGTTTGTAGAGATACATTACCTGCAGTTAGAAAATCCTTGGTTTGGTTAACAATATACTTGTCTGGAGACACACAGAAGTCACTGGTGCCCTGTAAGAAAACAACAAACTGTTAACCGTAATCTAGCAAGTATGCGAGACAAAGAGAGCAGTATTTATTCAAGCCATGAACCAGATCCAACTTCTGATGCTATGAAGAAATCAAGCTGACCTGAAATGAAGAGGATCTCACCACAACTCAAACTATTTGTTTTACAACATTGTTCATTGCCATTTAACTCCCAAGAGAGTCTGTGAAATTCAAGTTTTCAAACAAATGCGTGCAATAAAGCAGCCTGGACACACACTCACACACACACACACACATACATATGAAGACATGTAAAGAGACCATCTATTGCTTTGATGACCAGAGAGGAAATCTACTAAATGTTAGCATGCTACTGAATGAATCCATGGAGACCTGCTAAAGTGCATGCATAAACAATAAGAGGTCAAGGTCACGCAGTGTCTGTGCACTTAGTCTTCCCTCGAACATAAAAGAAGGCAATAAAAAAGGGCAAATACCAAATAAACCTTTAATAATTCCTCAGTCGCATGCATAATTGAAAGTTGTGGATGATAACCAGCTGCTGTTCAAGTTGATCGTGTTCAAAAGGAATCAAGAAATTGCAATGCATCATCAAACATCAAAGACACACATCATTCGTGTCTATCGTGTCCAATGCATTTTCTGTCAGCCCCATATCAAAAAGGGGTTTTCTACAGAGTCTTGGTAGAGCACATATCAATGGACTTTACAAAGCAATTATTTAAATAAAAAACAAATGATTTGATAGTAGAAAATAGGATACAACAAAATAAAACATGGGAGTACAACTGTAAAGCTTCTTCAACTGTACCGCAACGAGTGTGTCAGGCCCTGTTAGTACATTACCCTTCATCTCTATCTCATTATACTAGCGGGGACATTTTGTTTATCGTCTCATCAGATATGTATACATTTATGAGCATTTTCTAGGACACCGCCATGCAGTTTTTCGAGTAATGATGTTGAGGTGAAACAAGTTTATTTCAATGTTTTGCATACTGTCCCATATTTAAAATGTTGTTTACTGATGAGTGTGTTCTTTGATAATCCACTTCTATGACGAGGCCTACCTATTAATAGCTAAACTGGTACTTTCTTTGAGCAAATGTACTAGAGATTACCTGTAAAGCAACAAACTGACCGTGTTAGAGAGAAGCAGGCTAGAGAAAAGATGTATTCGAATATAATGGTTTGAATGCAAGGTCATGTTAAACCATATTCTGAGACAGTGGTAATCCGCTTTGATTTACAGTGAACCAAACGAGATGTCTACTTTTCACGCCCACGTAGTTCATTTCAGGGTCAAATCAGCTTTCAACTGCTGCTTCTGGTTCATTCCCTCGTTCCCCTGTCTCACGCTAAACAGCTGTCCAGCTGTGAAATACTGTGGGATAACTCACAGATGGGATAATCTACAGGAGGCAAGGAGATCGAGGAGATAAGCTTGAGGAGATGGAGGAATGCTGGAAGCAAAGGGGTTCCTATTTAAACCCCAGACACAGAGCCCCTAATACGATCTCCATGTTAAGCCCAGATGTGCTGAACACATGGTGTACAGACAAATAGAGGAAAACAATCTGTCAGAAATAAGGAGTAGTGAAAGACAAATAGAGCTGAGCACGAGGAGGGATTTAAAGAAAGAAGAGCTAGCAATTAATGTTAGAAAAAGGTTTGTTTACAACGGTGCGGCTAAGGGTTGATAAACCCAAAACACCAGGGTCTTGTAATCAGCTTTACTGCATGACTGACCAGAGGAAAGCTCAGGCTGTGGACTTTAAAAACATGTACTAGACCAGGAAATATGTGCAAGAACATATTAATGTTGACAGTAAAACCCTTGTTGGGGAAGTTAAACATAAGAACCACCCTGCTCCACCATGAAAAGTGCATGGTTTTTAGCAAGTGAAGCAACATTTCTGAGAAAGAGATCTGGGAAAAAAAGACAGTGTTTTCTCACCACAGCTGTAGCAGTGCCCGCTCCCAAGGAGGCCCAGCTGAGGATCACAGACAGCACTACAAAAGCCATGATCCTGGAGGGAGAGAGATGGGGGTGACAGGGAAATAGAGAGACAAAGATGAAAAGACATAGGGAGAAGCAGAGGAATCAGCGTGCCTTTACACCAATGATATTCAGCTCTTTTTCACCTAGTTCATTTGATATATTCCTCGAATTGTTCGACAGAGGCCAAATTCACACTTTGTACTGGTGCACGTTAGACTAGACAATGCAGCCGGAATTACATTTGTTATGGGATGATATAAGTATAAATCAACTTATGACTTCAAGCTGAATTCAGTCGTCAGCCCTAGACTTATAAAAAAAAATATATTCTATTCAGATATAAGTTTGATTGGAGCAACATCATTGTTCAATAGAGGTCTCACAAGGCCACGATTAAAGATAATACTTTTTGAAGTCTGGGGACTTTCCCCATCTATGTATTTTGCAACATCTAAATTGGCTGCATTGTCTATAGTTGCTTTCTATTACTGTGCAAAGCGGCTGATCAAAAGCTGCCACAAGCTTTAGTTTGTCTGAAAAAAAGAAATATATATATATTTAAAAAAACACCCACTATGAATTTCTCCCTGACCATTGGCAGAAGCTAGAGGAAGTGCTGTGAATTAGAGGGAGATAAACCAGTAGAAAAGAGGGAATGGCCCCTTGATGGATGTAAAACGGTCTCTGTTCTCAGCTTTCTACTCGGACCTTCTTGAAAGCCCCAATTAAGTAGCCTGGGAGCACTTAATAATTTGTAAAGGGAGCGGACTCATCCTGCTTGTGCGATCAATAGGCATTAGTGAGACCCATCAGAGAGAGAAGTGAAGAGGGATCCTGGGCATCATCTGCTAACACTGACACGTAGGCTGCACTAAATTGGGCAAATGGGATGGGAAGTCTGGACTGTGGATTTGCTTGTCAGACATCCCTTTTGGTTTAAATGAATGGTTACAATTTCCTGAATCAAATGTTTCCCCTGCTAAACTTTCCATTTCTTTCAGAGCTTAAGGAGTCCAAATGTATTTTGTATTGTTTAGAGAAACAGACTACTGTGGTTTTGACTACACTACACTCACCAAACTGAACGATTTAATTGAGTGTATAATACAATAGTGGCCTTTAATTGTGTGAGGAAATAAAAGGCAAGTCACTGACGAGAAGAGTAAGGCCAGAGCCATTATCAGAGCTATTTGAGGATGTAATGCTATCGCTGGTGCTGTTAATGGAGTGACCTATACTGTATGGAGCCAGAGAGTCTGACTGTCTGTGATCCAGGCAGAGGCCAATGAGACAAGAGATGGACCACAATAGAACAAAGGTCCCAGGAAACAAGATGAAGGGCGAATACCTCCACACACGGTACTTACGTTATGAGCAGCCACCGAGACTGCTTGGCCATACCCAGACACATGGCCAAGCAGATGACCAGGTCAAGAATGAGCAGCAGCAGATAGGTGAGCCATCTATGAAACGTGAAAAATAAGCATCAGTCTAACAACCCTGACTGATTACCTTGGCTTGCATACTTCATGTAAAAGCCTCAGGAAGTTGCTGGCCAAACATATGTTGGGGACTGCATGCGTGAGGTCTGTAGTGGATATCAGCATTCTTGTCTCCTAGTTAGAGCCCATCTGTTTCAGGTCATTTCAAGCCTGTTGGCTTAATAATTCAACACCACAAATCCATAGGCATTAATTTTTCAAGCTCTGAAAATGTCCTTCACAGAAATTGCCTACAGTCAGCCTGGAGTGTGTGTGTGTGTGTGTGTGTGTGTGTGTGTGTGTGTGTGTGTGTGTGTGTGTGTGTGTGTGTGTGTGTGTGTGTTCTGACCAACCAAACATGTGGGAATGCTCATGACCCATTCTTAACTCCACAAGCTCTGCTGGCTTTGTGAATCTTTCAGCAATGACTGAGCAAAATACAGACAGTGATAATCAGGATCATACCAAGAGATACATTTTGAAGTGTACTGGCATGGACTTGCTGCAAAGTAGCTGCAGTATTGTAGTATACCTGTACACCAAGGTCACTAGATAATGTGATTCACTTATGGTATTTGAAAAACATGTGGAAGACAAAAAAAAGCAGCCTGGTTATTCCTCTGGTTACAGAGAAGGGCATAAGGATGAAGATAACTGAAAGAGACTACACTTTATCTACATAAACAGAACTGCAGCTAGTTTCTCTGAGCTCAGGGACGGGGAATAATTCAGAAATAGAAGAGATATGATATTGGAAAACAGAATAGTATCATTTTTCCCTTGTTCGAATAACATTGGGTTGGCCATAACACTTGCAGTTCATCAATCAGAGCTGCCACAGGCTGTTCATAGCTCAATAGCTGCATGAAATTCAATCAACACCCAGGAGATTGGTGTCACAATGCACAAAGTGACAACTGCAGTCCTAAATGGGATCGTGTGTCTTGATAGGATAGAACAGCATATCATCTGGGAATATGTATGCATGGGATTAATGATATGAAAACGTCAGTAAGAACACACTAGCTGTGATACAACTGTGGCTATTTGTGCTCTGTCATGCAACGAGTCACTGCCACTTGCTATTACTCTAGCTGCTTTTATAACAAGTCAAAAAAGAAAACGCAGGTACATGGAGGAGAAATCCTGAATCCAGTCAACATTTAAATGGTCAAATAGACAAATATATAAAACAACATTGAAAAATCTAACTGGAATGAGGTCGCAGTATTGATACAAAACACTTTGGTATTCAGTGTGTTTCAGCATGACAGCTTTACACTTTGAAATGTGTTTATCAAATCAAATCAGGTTTTATTTATATAGCACATTTAAAAGCGATTTTTGGTCGAGCCAAAGTGCTGTACATGTAATAAAAACACATTACTACAAATCACAATAAACGACAATAAATTACAACAGATATATCTTAAAAACAAAGTAAAAATAAAACACACAGAAAAGTCAGGAGTCGTGCTCCGCTCTAACTAGAAAGCCAGAGAGAAGAAGTGTGTTTTTAGTTTAGATTTAAAAACCCCTAGGGTCTGGGCCGACCTCACATGGAGGGGCAGAGTGTTCCAGAGCCTAGGGCCAGCTGCTGCGAAGGCTCGGTGCCCTCGGGTTTTTAGCCTGGTCTTGGGCACTATTTATATTATATCTGCAACCTGCTGGCTTGACCAACATCATAACATCATCTCAGATTTTTACAGAACTTGCCAAAACATACATGCAGATAAGAACTGTTCCCCGATTAATTTTGTGTCTTGAATGTATATCAAACAAATTCTTTTTGCAGAAAGCACTGCCCTAAATATATCTTTGTGAGTCTTCCTTTCCAGTTTAGTCCAAAATACTCTTCAGTACTGTAACAAACAGGTTGCAAAATGACACTTCACGGCATAACAACACTATGAAGTTTTATGTGCTAAAGAATAAAACCTAAGCTTTAAAATTACACTCACAGTTTAGAGCAGCAGCCTGGAGCCTAATAAATTATCATCGTATCCTGAATTAATGCTGGATATTTTATTCATTTTGACTACTTTGTTGTTGATTGGGTTTATGAATTTATTTTGCTCTGTTTATTGAATTTCAGTTTTTGCCTCTCAATAAATGTTCACAGTTCCAGAACCAAGTGAAAAAAACATCAACATAATAATTGCAATCAATGCAAGCAGTGATCTGCGGGTAAGATGATCATTTATGGTCGAATAGCGACTCTGCCATGCATAACATTCTGTGAGAACATAAAGCTCAAACTTCACAGTGGCCAATAAGCTCCATTTCAGCTGTCATTTATTCAGCAATCAGGAGAAAATAGCTTTCCGGTTTGTGTTCCAGAGGGAGGATCAATAAAATTCAATCTGCTCCGTCTGGTCTGGATCACTTATAGTTGCGTGCTTAGAGGTATGTTTACTTCCCACAGTCACTGAGGAAATAAAATACTGTTAATTACCCCGCAGTGGTAACTAAGGCTCCACCTACCTGTAATACTCAACAAGGGCTGTTTGGTCTGCAATGGCTGCCAAGTCAACATTGGCTTTGTTGATATCGGGCAGAGCCATCATCTCGTGGATGACGTTGTTGACCATTAACTGCATGAAGCGCAGAGAATTGAGGAATTCGGACTTTGCGGCAAAGATTTCATCAAGTCGTTCCAGGTGCTGCTTGAGTCCAGTTTGAACATTGCCCAGGGTTCCTGTAACCTAGAAAATAAAATAAAGATAAGAGAATTGAATCAAAAAAGCAATAGTGGTAAAAGATTAAAGAAGTAGGGGAGGTGAAGAGAAGTCAGAGGAAAAACAGGTCAGAAGGAAACAGGAACATAAATAAATTCATAAACGGATATTCATAAAAAGAAGATTGAAAATATGGAGAAAGGCAAAAAGAAACCATGAGCACTCCCCCAAGAGAAGATTAACTTTTCTCCTCAACCATGTGTTTTATTCAGGTAAACAATGTTAGAGTGGAATGCTGATAACAATACCGGGGAGACCTGTTATCACAGGGGTCTTTGATAGTGAGAGAAGTGTGGGAGGAGGCCCGGTGGAGTAAAGGAAATACATTTGACTTTTCAGCTTGAACCGGGACAATGTGATGCAGTAAACGCCTGCATTTTCACAGCATCAAGGGAGCTACAAACAGGTCATGTTTAGCCTGATGCTGACAGGGGGAAATTGTTTCTCCACCGTAGACACGTTTTTTTTTTTTAAAACAAAGACACAATAGCTTGACCCACTTACAGATAAAAAGTGGGCGTTATATCTGCAATCATCTCTGCAAATGTGAACAAAAAGGAAAAAATATCTGCTTGAAACCTGCCGTCATTCCAACATTGATTAATAGGTCTTTCAATACAAGGACGAACATTGAACTATTGGACCCAGCTAAGATTTTAAGAGTTGGTTTAATATTTGTCAAAACCTAAATGTATGTAGTTTGCATAAAGAACAGTTCTACATCTTGGGAAATATAAGTAGTTTAGACGAGAACATAACCAATTGGAAAATGCAACATTTACTGTATGTTTATACATTATTTTAAGCAAAAGAAGAGATTATGTTAATTTTGAGTTGTAGAAAAGCAACAGGGGGGTAGATTTTCTTACATTTAAAAATTCCAATGACCTGTTTTTAGTGTTTGTGCTAAACTAAGCAAACCCACTGCTAGCTGTAGACTTGCAGTCAACTGAACATTCTCATCCAGACAGTGAATAAGCATATTTCCCAAACCGTTTAATTATTCCTGTAAGGGAGTAGAATTTGAATTAAATAGCCATAACATCAACAACGTATGTCCAGAAAAGTGTAGTTGTGTTGTTGGACCTCTTAAAATCAGCATTCACCAAATTGTCCTCTGACGCACACCCACCACCCACAGCACATTGACTTAGCTAGAACAGTATTTTTAACATTACACCGAGTAGGAGGCTCCACTTATTCTGAACAGATGTCGCTTTCCTTTATTCTAATCTAAAGCAGTTTGCAGGAGTTTCACTTCTTATTTAAATATCATTTTTTCTCCATTACAACTGTGACCTCTTAAACACACTTAAGTATTCTGAGTAAGAATGTTAATTTCTACACGATGAAAACTCACCAGAAAGAATATAAAAATGTATTTCAGTCTCCTTGACACTTTAACATTTCAAATACAGTCATATATTAATTATAAAGAATCTAATGGTCTGTGAGGAAGAAAGAGTATCCATGTGAAGATGAGACAAAGACAGAGGCCCATCCTCCACTCCAAAACTCCCAGGGGGGTTATGAGATTGCCAGTAAACTGCTCTCACTCCCCACTTCTATGTTCATCATCTCTCACAGCTCCTGCCACAACTCCCCGAATCTTATCTGGAAGCCACTCTGCCTGGGTGTGAGAAATGGGAACCGTCAGCTATCTGCTCTGGTTGATTTCCACATTTTCCTAATCTGAACCGTCCCGTCTTCTCTTAAAATGGATTAAAGCTCACTTTTGCTGAAAGAGGGTCACCACGTTGGGCACGCCTGTTAAATGAAACTGACTGATTTGAGACTCACAGCTGTAGCACTCCAAGAGCCAATTCACATACAACTGAACTTTCCTGCCTTCAGTGGTTTTATGTATCTGGATTTTACTGTATATACAAAAAAAAAATCAACATGTATATTTTCTACTTTTTGTTATTGCTATTTAGATGTTGACAATTTTAAATGTTTATTTCTTGTCTTTTAATTGTATTGTACAATGCCAGGTCTTTTTATGCTGCTGCAACACAAACATGTCCCAACTTGGGATCAATAAATCCTATCTTATAAAACAATATTTATATCAAATATATAAAACACAACATATATACTGTATGTATGATCCAGAGGTAACAATTAAGCAAAATGAGAATAAGGACTCTGAGAACATTCATTCAGGTGATCTAATGTGGAAAGTGCAGAAAGTAGTAATCATTTTGTTCGAAGAATCACAAGACAGCTTTCACAGAGGAAGGCTGTATGAAAGGGTCTGTAAAATTGGAAGTGCACATTCTGTTATAGCGTGATGGCCATGTGTCCTCATACTTCCGGGCAGAGCTGACGAGCTCTTAATATTGCAAGCAGCACACTGGATATAAAGCTCTGATAAAGGATGCCTGTGAACAATCAAAAGCCTCCTTCAATAGCAAGAGACACAATGGCTCTTCCTGATCACATCTTTCCCTGTATGACACATGATGATCCCACGCAGAGTGTGAGAGTGCATATTTTATGATGAGAACAACCTTAACAAGCCATCAGTAGTGCCAAACAGCTCGGAGTGTAAACCTCGCAGGAGCCTCGTGAATCAGAGAGATTTGATTGCTTTTGTGCCTTTAGTATGTATTTTACTGGACAAATCTTAAATCAACCTGCGTATAAAATTCAAGAAAGGATATTAACGCATGAAGATAAAGTAAACTTCTGAAGTTATTACTTTTGAAACAACTTAAGAGGAGCACACATCAATGATCAAGAACGGATTTGGTATACCAATGAGGATCAGTGATTACTGTCTCGATCACAAACTAAAGCAGCTTTGGCTTCATGGGATGCACAGCCGGCCAGCTCATCAGCTCTTTAAGTGGAGTGCATTACATGAGGCTATGATCTTGTAAGTGAGAAAGCCTGTGTTTCCCTTGGGAACATATATGTTTCTCAGGCAGCTATAGTATACATCATGCTACAGGGGCAAATCAATATCGAGATACAGCAGAGAAAGTCGGAAGCAAGGATGTGAAATCATCAGAGCTGAATCCCATTTAGTTCCTACAAGCGCAAAGAAAACGCTGTGCTGCAAACTACACCCCTTTCCCAGCTTAGTTGTTACACTCAGCTGAAACTAATGCAGTCCAATACAAGCGAAACTGCTTCAGAGAGGTCTTGATTCAACTTTACGGTCCTTTTGGAGGATGGAGTTTGCAATGCTGCCGAGTTATATTGAAATATGCTGTATACTGCTTTTAATGTTTTATTCACTGAATTTATATCAACAAGGGGAGGGTAAACAGATGTTCCAAAACGACCATAAAGTTCAATCAACACCTCTCTAAACAACACTTCCAACAAAAACGGAACATGATAACCCTCATGATAGGGAGATTTGTTGCAGGATGATAATGAACTGGAAACTAATTGTATATTTCATAAAAATACCCATCATAAATGTAACGGTTGTAATACACAAATCAATGTGTAACATGGGATACATCTAATTCTCATACACACCGAATGTACACAAAGCTGTTTGAGTGTTATACAATATGTTTGCATAGAAGTGGATGTGTGAATGTGACATGGCCTTACACACACACACACACACACACGCACACGCACACGCACACATACATACAGTACAGAGTGTAACACTGGGAGATTGGGAAGAGGCGAGGCTTAGCATCCATTAATGCACTGCAGATGGAGTTAATCCTCTTCTTCCTCATTGAGATTATCGCTTCTCGCAGAGCCTTGTTCTGACTCCCTATTTCCTCCTCCCACCCTAAGTCTCCCAAATAACTTCCCTGAATGCAGGTCAGGAGTTGTATAGCAAGAATCCCCATTTACAAATCCTGAGGCAGCAGTCACCTCAATTCCTTCGCTGTGACAAAAGCGGATATGGACCCCCCGCGGTGAAGTGCTAGCTTTCGAGACAGATGCAGACTCCATTAGTAAAGGAGGGTGTCTACCAGCAGCAATTCATTGTTCTCAAGTAGAGCCATGAAAAGGTCATGCTTTGCACCATCATGGCTAATAAACAATGCTGGTAAATGAAAACCTTCACAATAAGGAAGCATATGACAAGCACAGCTAAATAATGTTACACTAACATACTGGATTTATTGCCCAGTAACCACACTAAACCGACTGGAAAATGATTTAACTGTAAGGGATATAAATACAAATATTTTCAGCGAACACATCGGAAATTTGGATGCTGAGGGTTGAAGGTTGAAGAAAGCTTGGCATGCTCCTCTCACCAGATTGTTGATGCCACCCAATGTGTGATTGGCATTGGAGAGCGAGTAGGTCAGCTGGTACACCCCGTCGTTGGTCTCACTGTTTCCATAGAAACCCACTCCCACAGCCGAACTGTGAAAAAAAAAATAGAGTTTCAGATTTAATGAATACAATAAACATAATTAATTCCCTGTTTGTTTTATCACAGCAGTTATTGGTAAAAGGCTTCTGTAGGTTATAAGAGGAGAAGAAAGAAAGAAATATCATAATTTACCAAACGGGAGACATTAAAGCTTAATATGAATCATACTACTAATATAAATATAAATATAAAGACTTTGTATTATCATCTTCTTGCTACCCTTGAACCTTTAGTATTGTACAATCACAGTTCAAAGCATGATCCTGGCAACTGGAAAGTGTTAAACAAACGTATTGATAAATGAATCATCTTCAGTTAAGACATACAGTAAGAAAAAAAAATGAAGGTTGCAGTCTTAGAACATTCTCCTGTGCCATTTCCGACACTCATCTCTTCCTCCTGGCTGCCACATGCATTGAAGCTGATATGTGAAAAACAACATGTTTGTATTTGTCATATTACTTCCACCTGTTTTACCCCTTTCTCTCTAACCCAAATTCTGAGCTAAAAATATAAAATCTTCTCTTTTTCGGTAGTATCTTTGAATATTTGATTTCAGATTTCTGTTTGACACCTGAAAATGTATCGGAGGGAATGCAAAGGACCCCCATTTCCCAGCTTCCCGCAGTGTGTGACTTTTCAGAGCCTCTGTAATAGGGAGGATTAGTGTCCTCACCCGCAGAGTCAGTGTAGCAGTCCACCGTGACACAGTGACATGAGCAATGATACAATTTAATCATACTTTATTGCAGTAAGGTCACTCGACATGGGGGTCGGGGGTTAGTAACACTTTTAACAGCATTTAGGGGAATGTTCAATCGCTAGAGAGGGGAGCTCATCGATCAAGCTTAGCAGTCAGAGCAGGATTATTGTTTCTGGTTCACAACATGCACACACACACAGACACAATAAAAAGGAAAACTTCGTCCAAGTTTACTTTTACAATGACTCATAAGCTGATGACTTTGAACACCACGTGCTGCAAAACCACAAAAATCATACACAATATCCAGGGAGACAAACATCCTCCGCAGTGAGACAAAGACAACAAAGACGTTAGTCACTGAAAGAGAGGACGGGGAGTTTTCATCTTTTAATACATCCTGTCAGGGTGTGTGTGATATGTCACTGCGAGTGCTTATTAACATAGGTGTGTGTTTCTTTTTAGGGCCATTAGCATCCTGTCACTGTAACCTTGTAAGCATAATGAAAACCATGGCCTGTGTCTAATCTATTTAACTAGTTCCCTCTGGGTATGATTAGTGTCACTGGGGGCGTTCTTTCTACAATTAAGTCAAAGAGAAATACAAGATAATCCACAACAGCATTTATTATATATGTATCATTCAACAGGAAAGAGAAAGATTGCTCTATTATTTTACATTTTCAATACACTTTTTTTGTAGTATATCTAAGTAGACCTGGATAATGAGATGTTCATCAACTATGTGGCCAACCTAGTGACATGTTTGCGACAAAAAATACCTACTAATGACACAGGTCATCATGGGTTTAGCCTCCAGGGTAGCATTTAGTGATCTTGTGGGCTTCCTAAAAGGCTGTCTGTAGCAGCTAGAGGTGTAATAAGAAAGCAACACAATAAACAAAAGGACTAAGGCATATGTGCACTCTAGGATATATAGTGCCTTTGTTTCTCTGAGGATGGATCACTTCACAGTCTGTGTGATGACTGGACCGTTGCATCTTAGTATTCAAAACGTGTTGCAAGCAGAACGAATGGCCACAGTGGATGAACAAGTAATAACAGATAAATTCCTTGATTCTGTGGAGACCGGTGTATTGCCGCAATAATAAATTGTATCAGGGTTAACGGAAACCGACTGAGGCAAGAAGGATTTTAGAATATTAGATTTGTTTGCCATCTTTAACCTTAATTTACCCATATTCATTCTCCCGGGTTCAGAAGTAATCATCCAAAGAGGTGCCACGCCTCTTAAATCCTTCTCCTATTGAGTTCTGTTCTAGTGCGACTGAGATGTAATTTTGACATTACTGTATCACGCTGAAAAGGCTGGAAAAAGTAAAAGAGGTGATAATGATAAAAAATGTCATCTTTTTTAAAAAGACATGAAAGTTTGTCTATACTAAACGTTCCATGTCTGTGCATAATAAAATAACTATAAATACATATTTAAAGTCAAATGCCAATTCTTGTTTTAAATCGATCTCTTAGTGTACAAAGCCCCTTTGATCCAGTGTAGTATAAGCCTTCATAAATGTCTAAAAGCATATTTTCAATTACGCTGCTGAAGCACAACACTTCAAAAAGTATAAAAGTATAAAAATATGTCAAAGGAACCACTTCACAATCCCAAGCTAAGGACTGTAGGAGACTCTATTCTCAGAACCATGTTCCAAGGTTTTGGATGGGTCAGCGTGACATGATTGTTCAATAGAATCTGTATTCTACAAATATTCTCGTTGCCATCAAGAACAGGTCAGCGGGACATGAGAGTTTAGAGGAACAAAGATTGGATCTGTGTGCAGAGAAAGTGTGTGACACTGGCCCATTCCAGTGCTTGGAACGGTTTCAAACTAAGACCAAAATAATCATCAGGATGAATAGGCAGTCAGGAGAGGGAAAAGCATTATGTGTGTGATATTTGTATAATCAAGGTGGTCTTGGCATTGTTGCCGTGTTGTAACATATTTGACACTTTAATAAAACTAAGACCCGTCGGCTTCAGATCTGCCTCTCGTCTCATCCTTTCTCGCCACAACAGGACAAAATGGTGTTATCAGGGGGAGCAGGCGATACTGAAACGCTTCTACAGAGAGAGACATGGGAGCTCTGAGCAGAGACTAGATGACAGAGCTTCTTTGCTAAACAACATCATGCCTAGTCACTTAACAACACAACAGGCCTCGTGTGCTGTAGCAGCAGCTTGGTATGGACGCAGCACACTAACAACGTTAAAACCCAACACTTAGATGACTGTCACAAGTTTAAACGGAACTGTGCACAAATTCAATCAAGCCTTTTTGGATGCTGATTTGTTCTCTTACTTTTCTGACATGATCATGTTTGACTAGGAATATTTTATCATTAGCAAAAGTTAAATTATCCATCACAGCTAAACTAAGATATCAGAATCAGAATATCTATATAATAGTCCCACATATGGGAAAAGTACAATAGATACTACAGAATACAACATGTGGCAATATGACAATTTGGTACATAGAGAAAGCACAATAACAGTACAGTAGGTACATTTTAAGGCAGGAGCATTGTGGTTTGCTAGAGCTTTTCAATGGACCAATCCATGCAATTAGCGGTCGATGTTTTGGTGGGCATGGTCATCTGAACAGTCAGCTGAGGGATTTAGCAGTCTGATCACCTAACTCTCAGCTGACCAGGGGCCCTGCTGATAATGTGGCCTGTCAGAAATACTCCAGTGTATCTAGCCTCATCAGTATTCTTTAGAAAGAACGAGATAAACCTTCGGGTTACAAGCAACAAGTGCACATTAGCACTCTTTGTTATAGCCTTTTAGACTGAAAAGTCTTAGGGAACATACAGCAGATAGGTCCCAAGTCATTTGACTCATATTTGAATTTGAGAATCATTTTCTGTGACAGTCAAATGCTTTGTCCAAGTAAACATAGATAGTCAATCAAACCATTAGTTACTCTCGTCCCTCTTCCTGAATGTCCGGATGACATTTTCGCAGGTTTTTAACAAAGAAAATGAGTGAATTGACCAAATAAAATCCCCCTAAAGTAAAACACAGCTTTCAGGTTGTTCATGATGATATGTTCAGTCACTAATCAGAGTTTAGTCGCACAAGAAACATTGAATTATTTAACCATTCAGACTCACCATATGATGAGTCCTGTGATGACAGCAGACCAGGTGAGACAGCAGGTATTAGGCCCTTTGGTTTCTTCATCTATATCCTTGCGGCAGCAACACAGACAGACCAGGAATACTGCCAGAACCAGCAGGCTCAGACCCAGACCCACGGCACCAACAGAGGCTAGAAATATCAGAGACTGGGGCAGGAGAGTGGAGAATGAAAAGAGGGAAAATACCAAAAGAATTACATCGATTAAAGTCAAGACTCAGAACCTATTATATCTTTAAAGAGGCAGCCATCTGTTATGTGTGATCTTGAGATGTCGGGCTGGGTGACCCTGCTAGCCAAAAGGTTGACAGCCTGATTGAAAACAAGCCACCAGTATCAAACAACACTCATGAGTAAAGATATTGTTGAGGTAAGCGTGTAGCTGCCATTGATCAACATCACAACTGACTGCTGCCTACAGCAAAGGGGACAGAAAAAATAGAAGTCTGAGGACTTGTGGGGAGGACAGCCAATGGAGAATGTTGATTTTACTGCAACAGCAGAACTTGGACTGTGGCTAAGAGCAAAACAGAAAACTATCCAAGGCTGTGGGAGGGGAGAATCATGTGACACAATGGCTTTCATTCAGTCTTGTGATTTCTGAGTGTAAAAAATATTCAAAGCCTGAAGGATCTGAAACACTGATGTTCAAAAAGCAGAACACGTTGTATTGGCACAGTATGTATATGGAAACTCTGCACAAAAAAATACTCTGTAAAAAGAGACTCACTATTTTATGATAAATCCCTATGGTCTTTTGATTTGTTTTATTCTCTGAAGAGCTGCTACTTTTATCACTACATAGAGAGTAAAGAAATACAGAACTGGCAGTATGCTTAAAAGCAGACAAAAACTTCATTGTTTATTAGCATCACATTTTACCAGGGGGAATATTTGTAGTTTCACACCAATGACGTTTGATTTCTCACAGACATGTCATATGACTATTTAGTCATGGTTTACCAAAGCTTATTTCCCACGGCATTGAAAGCTATCTTAAGGCAGAGCACACAGCAAGGTATTTTTGTCTTTACAAAAGCCTCATAAAGCAAATCCCAAACCATTTAAAATATGTTTAAACTGCTGCACAAACATTGGTATTGGAACCAAAAAAATCCCAACTGGGGCTCTCCAAAGGTGATGATCAACACTAAGAACATTTAATCTAGTGGGCTCAAACTCAAAACATTGAGCTCATGGTTAGTTCAAAAACAAGAAAAAAGGCATGACCTCAATTTTAATTGCAAATCATTTGGACTCATGTTTTAGCACTCACAAGTTCAGAAAGACTGGGTCTGGCTGAAAAAGCAAAGCTACTTTTCTCGACTACGTCTGTGACTAATTATTCCATTTGGATGACATTGACACTGTGACTGAATTTCAATGATATTATTTAGCATATTCTTTGCATAGTACTTCATTGTTCAATTTCTGTTTCAAATGTGCTGAGCCCTCTTCTGCCCTTATTCATCAGGTAGGTTAGCAATAAGTGTATTCCAATTCGAAATGGGGTCATCAGACTTTATAGCTGAGGTAGACTGACATATAAACAGGGCTCAGGAAAAACAAACAGTAATATATACTATCGCTAGCATGGTAATTTATTTTCAAAGCAAGGTTGACAGCCTGATTAAAAACAAGCCACCAGTATCAACCAACACTGAACAAAAATATTGTTGAGGTAAGCGTTTAGCTACTATTGATCAACATCATCACTACTGACTGCTGCCTTCAGCAAACAGGATAGAAACATAAAAGTTTGAGGTCTTGGGGGAAATACAGCTAATGGAGAATGTTGATTTTGAATACATGCCAATCATGCATTGCACGCATTGCAGATTCAATGTTATTGCAAAGACAAAAAAACAACTTGATGTAACATTTGTTGCACCTCGAATTAAACGAGTCGATACAGAAAGGTGCAAGTTGAGATGCCCTCCATTAACTACCCAGGCCAAAGCCTTAATCCAATGATTTGCTAATCATGTCTTTTTGAGGACAACATTGATAAGCCAAGATTCGCAATGTGTACATTAAACAGTTTCAATCTTGGTTAGATTTACGGCTAGTTCCACTTTCTCCTTTAATTTTCCACCCCATTGTTTTGTAATTAGACATGCAGGCACTTCAATTTCCTCATGCTGCAGTGTTATGGCGAGGCAAAGGATGAATGAGAGGGAGGAGGAAAGAGAGATTGAAAACTACTAGTGTATGCGGTCATTGACAGGAAGGTCATTGATCTTTCTTATCCCAAATAGATTTTTGTATAAAGTAGGTTTAAGTATGTATGACTATCTAATTAACTAAAAAGTAAAGACCAAATCTTAGGAAATGTGTCTCTAGCTGCTCTGCACACTACTGTACCCTCTAAAGTCAACAGATCAGCATCAAATGCAGAACATGAGTTATTTCAGGCTTGTGGGCCTGTGTGAGCCCTAGGCTACCTACAGTGATGCTACCATAGCATTCTTCACTCCTCACTGACTGGCACTCTGAGCCAGGGTGACACTGCTGGGATTCAATGACCCACCCAGACCCTGAATCATGAGAAGAGAGAACAGTGAAGGACACAAGACAGATATTTGAGAATCTTGGCATTCATGTTTTTTGGAAAGGGTTTTTGTAATATATCATCATAGACAATAAAGGGTGTGTGTAGTCAGTCTTACCATGAAATCAGTATAGAACATTTCCTTCATACAGTAAACCAATATGTCTACATTTTTTCTAAATTATATTTGGAAACAGCATTATCTGTCATGCAAGAAATTAACCAAAGTGTTTTGTTGAAATAAATAAAATAATGCAGTATTGATAGTGTTGCTCATAAGAACTTGATTACTGATGTTTAGTTAAATATATGCCTATCAGTCCATGCTGTTGTAAAATGATGTGACGTTTTTGTATTGAAATATAATAAAATAATAATGTGAGAATTAGTCCAAGTACTTTGTAGACAACAACACATCTAGATTATAAAAAAGAGTTACACTGACAAAAAGAGAAGAAAATGAAGTCCATAACATAAAGGCATGATATTACAGGAATAATAAAGTAATGGACTGAAGATATAAAATGATGGCAACAACAGAGCATGAGCATTCTTTTTTTTACTCTACCACACACCCCATTTTTTGCTATAATGACTCTGGTCCTGCTGCCCACAGTCAGTTCCCATCACTAAACATGACAGTTTGGGTCATGTACATGGCCACAAAAGGCCATAAATGTACTCTGGGCAAATTGAAATACTTAATTTGAGAAATAACGTTTTTACACTGGAAAAATATGTCTCACAGGATTCATTCTCTCTTAAAATACAATCATGAAAATGATTTGTGAGAAAAGGAAAAGCAACAACCATTTTTAACAGGGAATGTGTTGTTTGTTGTGATAGAATGGGCAATCATCTATGTTTTTATGTATGGGTGCATGAAAAAGTGCCTGGAATATAGTTGAGGTAATAAACATGATAGCTGAGTGTTCAAGAGAAATAAAGAGTTAGCTTGTTAAAAAACAAACATCTCGTTTATCTCAAATCAGAGTGCACAAACGTACAGTATGCAACTGTTTACCTGAAATATGTCACAGGCCAGTTAATACAGGTCATGTGTCATCATGTGAGAACTGCAGTAGTGTATGGGATTTGACTTCCTGACATTGGGACCAAAACTCTCAACATTTCAAGGAGCATCACAGAGAAAAAGTACAAAATAGCTAGTTATTTTTTCGAAAACTACCAGCACTTTTACGCGCAAGTATAGTTACCAACCTGCTGATAGCTTGCCTCCTCCGGTTTAAAAGTGTTGTCTATCGACTGGAAAAAGAAATTGAAGTGAGGGAAATTGTGCAGCCAGTATGTCCACCACGGGGCTACGTAATCGAGCCGTGCAGTGGCCATTCCTGCTTAAAAAGTCTGTCCCACTGACTGTGTGCTTTCTTGTCACTCAAAAACTTCCAGGTTTTTGATAAATTAAAAAACAAAACCCACGTGACTTCAGTAGCGGAAACACACGCCACAGAGCATTAAATAGGAAGCTCTTCCTTTGCCATTGCATCTCCAGAACAGGGCAGATTTCCACTTCTTCCTACTCCGGTTGCCATAGTTCGCTGTAAACTGCAGTAGCACAACTGCTAAAACATACACAGCTTCAGTGTAGGCCAAGCGTCTCTATCCGAGACACGGGATCGAGTGACGATTTGAACCTGCCTGGTTTATTATACATCCATGGGTTTATCCAGAGTAGGCGTGACACAACCACTTTCAGTCAAGTGGGCAAGGCCACAGTGTATTCTCTAAATTATGAAAACGCAAACACTGTTATGTGAACAATCTGCACTGAAAATAATGTGTGGGGAGAATCTCTCAGCAGCTGCAAACAGAAAAATAAAAATAATCAGACACCAAAGACTTGCCGATGACACTGCATGAATCCCAATGGCCTGTGCCCACTTCTCAACATTTGATTTTTTTTAACGAGGAAATCTCAATATTTTTCATAAAACAATAATACTCAGTCGCATAAAATGTGAAAAAGCTCTGCTCTCTGGCCTCGACTTGCAGCAGCTCTTATTTTTACCGTACAGAGGTAGGGGTATTTAATGCACTATTTATGGCTATTGCTGTTAATGTCTGACCTCTTGTGGACAATGAGGCGCACTGAGGTGAACATTAATGAGCATGGTAATGAGATGCTGCAGTTAGCGGTACAGTATGTTGGCTTTTATGCTTTCATTTATTTACAGTCGAATGCTTTACTTCAGCGATAATGGTAGAATTAACACATCAGAATCAACGCTCTGACTGTAATAACTGCCCAGGGATTTATGTTGGTGTACAGAGACTCACTTAGCTACAACACAAGCAGGGTAATGTGACTTGTTTTAAACAACCTATGCACACAGTTAACGGCTGCAGTACAGGAATAAATGATGATATCAATATGCGAACTCATGCAAATGGTTATAGATGTAGAGTCATTGCAGTACAACTGTATGAGAGAATGGTTCTGTAGTACATGGGAAAATATAGGAGTTGGCTTAGACCTTAGCCTACACTGGATACATGAGTTTTTAAATGTTGAAAACCATGGGAAAACAACTAGTAGCATGAGTGAGCATAACGTGAGTAAGAAACAACTGATAGGAAGACCCTGCTGGTGGAGAAAAGTTCACAACCCCCCAAAATGAAGGGCAGTAATATACATTTGTGTAAGCTATTTCATATATATTGTCCAACTTCTTTGAGATTGAGAAAATGTACAATGGAGAACAATGGAAACCAGAGCAGATTTAACTGAAATAAAGATGGAACAGAACAGACCCTACTGGACATTACCCTCACTCAATTGTGTAGATATAAAGTCTTGGGTAATAATCAACCAAATAAAATGAAATAGTCTATTGGCAGAAAATGTTCCACAGGCAGATAAAACAGAAGTTGAACGTTTTTCATTTTACATTTTGTCCCGAGGAGGAGTTGTTTTATCTACATAGTGTGCCGAGCAGTTTCCTTGCAAGCTAAACCATCTTGATATCATATGGCTGATGTAATTATTTGGATGCTTTGATGCACCTCCACGGACAGGGTGCCAACACAGTGTGCTGTGAGTCTGAATACTCTGAGTAGGTATACTTGAAATACACCAGATGAATATGAATTCACGTCTGTGCTCTGCTTTCACAAACAGTTGGATTTGGTGCCAGAAAACTCTACAGTGATTGCAGTGCCAATCACTCTCAGTGTTTAATCCAAGGGACCAATGTGAAAAAGAGAATTACATGAATTACTGTTCCTCTGTCTGTGCCTCACTAATTCAGGCCACATGTTTCAAGCCCCTTTTCCCACTGTTCATTTATTCTTGTTATCTCAGTGCAGACAAAAGATGTTAGACCCACAAATCACATTGAGGCTAGTTTAAACTAGTACCCTAAGGATATATGTAGTTAAGCCACAAAGTCCACTGCAGTCTTATTATTAATACTTGCATGCGGCGAGTGCAATTTTAAGTCTGAGTCTCATTAAACTCATCCATGTAAATGTACCTTTGTTAACCAAATATTCACCAATACTGCTGGGGTTTGGCAGTAGAGGATTTACTATGAAATGTAGTTGCGGAAGCTTAAAGGGCTTCGGATTAAACCCACCACCAATTAGGAAATGGTTTAAATGTCCATGCATCTTCTCCCTGCACAGAACAAGAAGCTGCACCATTAGGTGGCAGCCCAGCACTTTTATGTAATGCCGAGAACCTCTTGTTCTACTGTATACTCTCCAAAGGATGTGTATCTGTGAAGGAAAAAAATCTCAACCCATCATCATTGCACAGAGCCCCTTTGAGTGTAATACTAGCCATAAAGTGAGATCTAATCTTAATGAACACTGGCTGATAGATCCGATCCGCTACTCTCTAGGAATAGTCTCTAGGGTCAGCAGTTTGTGCATTGATGTTACAAAAAGGAAATACATATCAAAGAGTACTTTGATGTCAAGTAACTTAGACCGCGCAGTAGACCTCAAAGTGGGCAGTGGAGGAATAAAGTCATATAGTGAGTGACTCAAGTCTCAAGGTCGGTAGTGCTCCAACAGCTCTATTGGAATGTTTAACATAATACAAAACCTGCTGAATTTAAAATTGTTAGCCAATATTCCATAAGGAGCAGGTGAGCTTCTTTTCAGTGTGCCACAATATTTCAACTACAGCTGACTGAGAATGCCTTGAGATTAATGTCACACCCCTCTCTTGAATTACAGAAAGTCCTTTAAACCGTTTTTTTCACAAAGTGTAGAATAAGACATGCATGAGCTGCCTTGTAACATCCAGACACCAGTTGGCTATGTGATGTGATTTACGGGTTATATTTTCATGAAAAAGGAGGAAAAAAATACTCTTCACACAGTCCCTGTCATATAGTTGCATCTTCTTCATCATGTGCTCAAGTGTCCTCAACCATCGCTGGATTTAACTCCTGATTGACTGTCTTCATAACAATCAAAGGGATGATTGGTTCATTTAAACGTGTTTTGAAGAGCCTCATGTCTACTTCCTACACGACTGTGCTCCTTTCAAGCCTTAACAGTTACTGCTCAGTGGAATGTGGAAATGTGTTGTGTTGGACTTTTCCTCCTTCATGGTTATTGCTTTTTTGGATTTGTGACTCAAATCCCCCTGCTCTATTTTGAGTGATTTATACATAGGAATCAAGATTTATGCCTGAGAGCTCAATGTGCCAGTATTATCCAATCAAACTGTGCTGCTCAGTGACTCCTGAGATTGCATTAAAGTGTAATATCAATGCAGCAATCCTCGGGATATTGCCACTTTGAAATACCCACTGTCCCTCCGATGCTATAGTTATGATCAAGGAGATTTGTCAATTTAGGTAAGGTTTTATGTAGGAGATTGCTTCGGTAGATTAAAGAAAAGTCGCCTACCATATTTAATCTATTTTTTTTAATGCATTGTGATAAAAAATGAAATGTCAAAGCAGAATATGAACAAGAGGGGAATATCCAAATCAGAACATATACATATGTATACATATTTCCTCAATATTCAATGGCTTGCAAAATTGCAAAGATTATTTGTTGACATGAGCTACTATCTCCAAAAAGTGACAAAATGACCAAGGCTCAGCAAGCACTTTCTGTGGAGCTGAGAGATATAGAAAGACAATTTATCGTTTAATACAAACCATTAGAGGTTTTGTTCAGAGCCTGTACACACATTTAAGGAACATACATTAAAGTAACATAGCTGCAAGAAGCACCATAATATGGGTGCCCTACTACGAATGTAATACTTCTAACCGACCTCAGAATATGAGCAAACTTTGTAAAAAGACAGAGGAAATAAATGCTTCGGTACTATCAAAGCTTGGCAATGGTCTCAAAGAAGAGGTTATGTTCTCATGTGCTGATGATGACCATTCTGTTGCCAAAACATATCAATATTTTATTATTCACTGTACAGTTACTAAAGGTTCTTCTGAAAGGAAGACTGCCTTAAACCGTGGGCTTTTCCTCTCCACTGATGTACTAGCATGTTGGCTGTCTATTATCTTTGGCTTTACATATCTGTTTGTGGATAGGAATTTACAATACAAAAGAAACTCAAACATCAAGCAATGTGAGACAGCAGTTTTGATTTCCTGATTATACCATTTTTTTATACAGCTGCCCACTTCTATAAGCGTTATTTCATGCAGTAATGAGTTTTGCAAGGAGAAAAACTAAAACTGACATTGGCACATTTTTCCTTTTTTTCCCTGCAGGAAAATGGCTTTCTTAGCATGCAATTTATCCAATTACGGATTTACAGCACAGTGCGAAGTCGACCATATGATACAGCCTAAGTCTATTTTTCAGCCTTTGGAGCAAATCCAATCATTCCAAATGGTTGCTGATGGTAATAATTCCAGCAGCATTGTATTGATAGTGGGTCCATGGGGTGGAAACAAACAAAGCACATGAAGAAAAGGAGAGGGTACAGTTAAGGTAAGTACACCCCAGGCCCTGTAACCCTCACCCAGTGCCCCAAATATGCTCTCTTTTGCCCTGGAACACCCTGAAGTAAGATCCTCAGGCTGGCCCCAAGTCCCCCCTAAATCTTATCCAATACCCCCAATACTGTCTCTTCAGCCCCTGGCTTTAGCTTCCAGCATGCTACAGTGGCCCAGACACAAAAATCTTTGGCTTACTTTTTCTAAGTGTCAAGATTAAGTGCCACAGGCAAAAAAATCTTTGGCTGCCATTTCTAGGTGTCAGAAGAACAGAGTATCAGGACCACAAAAATCTATGGCAGATTTTTTCCAAGTGTCATAACAGAGTTCTTAGACCACAACAATATCTGGCTGATTCAGTACAGCGCCATATTTGCGTGGTGAAGCGGGAACTTGCCACAGCGTGCCAAATATGTGCACTGCATCAGATTCAACAGAGTGTGCCCACACCAATGCTGTAAGTCATGTGACTATTCCTCTCCTGGAGATCTGATGGTGGCCAGACCCTTCATTCTGTCTGCCACCATCTTCCTGAATTATTTTTAAATAGTTTATTGTGCATGCCAAGTTAATATTTATATGGGTTGATGATTTGACGTTGTTTGGCGTTATGCATTACTCATATTATAATGTTTTATCAGGATTGAAAAATACACTCCTATGTGTGAGAGGGCTTCTTGGTGTATCTTGTAGAGGGTCATATTATATATTATCCCAAGGGAGGCAGTCTTCTCATATGCATAATTATTTCCCTCTGTTATCTAATAAATGGCTTCTGTCAGTATTGGATCACATTCACCTTTTCTCCACACACTTCATATTCAGCAAAGCACTGATACATATTTATATTCAAAGCAATGTGTTACAGGTTGCTTTACTGGTCTTCCTATCATAATTACATCTTAACTTTTGAGCTCATGTTCTACAGTTTAAGCCCCTGGGACTCTTAGCCACACTCATTGCAAACCTTAAGCTTATTTCCACCATGAACTGATGGTCATCTGCTGCTTATCAACATAACATTTCATAGAGAGAGAGAATATCAGCTCCCATCTACACATTTTGTGAGTTTAATATGGTTAAATTCATAATTATCTGCTGCATAGCTTATGTGTCTCTGCCTGGTGCCGCATAATAAGTGGGCAGCAGCATTTTAATCTATCCATCTTCATTCATGTTACAGTCTGCTCTTTAGACTCATGAGTATGTGCATTGTGTTGCAAAGTGTATTGACTTCATACAACATTGATTCTCAAATGTGTGGCTGTTTTCATTCTTGTACCTTACTTACTGAAGCTCTTATGTGTGTGGTTCCGAGAACACATTCTCAATGCAGCTGTTTGTGGTGTGTGTTGCACAGAATTGTTTGCTAATAGAAGAAAAGAGTGAAATTGGCACTCAATGCAGGCGGGCTAAGTACTGTTAGACTCCAGATATAAGCACTGTCCTTGTTGATGCTGAGTCCTCTTTCAAGAAGGAACTGAGCCAACATCATGCAAGGCTAACTTGAGAGGGCTACCACAAATAATACAATTCTCTTTCTGTCATTGATATCTCTCAACCTCAGTCATTTCATACCAACATATTTTTTTTTAAGAATAGGCCAAATAACAGAGACACATTTGGGTTGGCAACTTTTCCAATATCCACCGTTGAATAACCAAGGGTGCTCATACATACACTTGAATGCTAAACTAGACAAGGATACACACGAGAGCAATGCAGTGGCACATGGGTAATGCATTCCAAACAGCTGACAACCATTACAGATAATGGCTCTTGCTAAGGACAAGGTCTCAGATTCATTCTCGTGTTAAGTGCCCTGTCTGAGTGACAAATAAGGACTCATTAAACACTGGTTTGTTATACATTTGACAAACACTATGGGGACCAAGTGTACAGAATGCATTGAGAAAGTGAAGGTGGTGTGTGAGGGCTGATGTCAGATAAAAGTATTGGATTGAGGGAGTGGTGATCGTGGTGGGGGCTCTTGAATCAGTAAACTGAGGGTAGGAATTATTATTATTAAGTATTCTATAGATAGTGTATGTACTCTCAAAACTGCTGATATACTTTAATGACTTCATTCACTGAATTTTAAGCAGTTTTGTCAGTGTTTAAATTGCAGCGTATTGTATAATTTGGATAGCTAAGAATGCAAATCAATGGAATGTAAAGTCACTCGGTAATTACACAGATAGGGCTCCTGGTGGAATAATGTTCAATTGTTTCTAGGATGTGTGGGGAATATATGAAGCCGCAGCCCGGGGAATTTAACACTGTATGTGGACAATAAGTGCCAATATATACTAGGACAAAATGAGCACTGGTGGAAGCTGCAATTTAATCTCCCAGCACATCATGAAGACTAGTCAAGATATTGTCCATCAGCCTTGGACATGAATGCAAGGTCATAGAAGGCTGACAGCTTGTCCTGCATATACTGGGGCTTTTCACTTCTTTGCAAAGGTTGTACTTTTTATTTGGTAGTAAAGAAGCTGGAGAGAGGGAGAGATTGATTTAGTGGGCTTCAGCATGGGCTGCTTTTGTGTCGGGAGTTGCAATTTAGATTTAGAAGACAGAGGGCCTGCAATCAGGAAGAGGTGGTAATCAATTTTTCTTGTTTGTGTGTGTGTGTGTGTGTGTGTGTGTGTGTGTGTGTGTGTGTGTGTGTGTGTGTGTGTGTGTGTGTGTGTGTGTGTGTGTGTGTGTGTGTGTGTGTGTGTGTGTGTGTGTGTGTGTCTTGCACACAGCCGCAGAGAATAAGCCACGGACAGTGGAAATGAGAGGAGCCTGTAGTGATAACAATCCTGCTTCTCTCGCTGATACTCAGATACTGTCCACGCTCCTCATTACCTGCTTCACTTTTATTACATGCGGCACATTTTTTTCTTGCTACCTACATCATACTCATCATTCAATTATATATATAATTTTTTTTTTAATATCTTTTTATTTATGATGGTCGTGGATGTTTTCTAGACATGCAAACCAATTTAGAGAAACTGTGATTTTAAAATAAGAAAAATCCAATTTTCGAGGAAAAGACCATTTTGTCAACAATAACACAAAATACCTGTTAACCTTTGTCTAATGGAATCTATGTGTCATTAAATAATGAGGGGTTTGTGCAGTTTGGAAGACTGAACATTTGGCCTTGGAGCACAGAGGAGTTTATTTTTTATAAAAGTTTTCTGAACACTATATTATAGCTTGAGGACAGTTGAGCCAGCTGGGTCTTCATTAGTTCAATACAACACAACTGGTTTTTGGCGGGCACTGTTAGTGCAGAACATGTTTTCACCAAGTGAGCGCCATGATCCTGTGAATGAGAGAAGGAAGATAGATGAGCATACACTATAACATTTGTTTTCACCTTGAACACACCATCACTCCTGGACACACAGTCATAGCACTGTTGCTTGACAGAAAGCCACATGGCATGTCTGGCCAATGAATAAAAGATCCATCATTAATTGGATTCTACATTCCAACAGATTATGAAACAATTCGTCAAGCAGAGCTATGTATTCTTTAGAGAAGTCATCATTGTGATTATAGCTAAATTGAAATAAAAATAGATAATTGGAACGTTAAAATCAATACAATACATCTTGCTAAGAAACAGATGAACAGATGCTGACAAGATTTAATTAGTGAAGTGTCTGCTTCATGTTATGACAAAGCAAAAGAGAAGCCGATTGGACTAGTGGACGGAGCGGTCCAGTGGGGGGAGACGCCCTGCTTCGCTGTAAGCTTTACTGTACATTACATGTCTCCACACTGAGTGAGAAGCAGGTGGCACTGTGAACCACCAGTCTGCTATTAATTCATGCAAATATCTGAGAGATGAGCTTGTGATGTGAGTGAGAATAAGTGGGGGCACAGTTGTTCCAGCTGTGGTTTAAATGGATGGACCAAAAGCACAGCTGGAGAATGAATACTTCCTATGAAAGTAGGGAACAATATATATATGATCTGTCCCCATAGCAGTGTGACGTCAGCTGAGCTGTCTGTCAATGTGCAACGCTGTGCCAATTACTGCTCATTTACTCTTTAGGTCTCAGTCACCATGCTGTAGTCCAATCTAATGTGATGTGCAGCACTAATACAGAGATAAACCACTACAGGCGATAAAATGCAAGGACAATAATCTGGGCTTCCATGTGAGTCCCTGAAGCCAAGGCTCATTCTCCTCCCTCTCATTATAGCAGATGTGTGGTGTATATACAGCGACAGGACAGGACAAGAGTGACACCCACACAGCACATAAACTGGACCGTGAAATAAACGGGGTGCCTGCAGATTGGCTCGGAAGCTAGGAGGTAGTTTATTGTGTGTGAGGATGAGATGGGAGGAACTGATTTTCATTTAATGACCAGCTGTGTTATGTGGACTCCACAGACCCATCTAAAAACATGGGCATATACACAAACAGGTCCAGGTTCAGAATGCCCACCTTCAGCCTGGAATGATAATAAGACTTGGCTCCAGCTGACATGAATGTTAAGATATTTCACTGACGACCATTGGACCAAAGTTTGCTGCTCCCATTCAACCTTGCCATCCACTCGTTATCGAGCCCTCATCATATTATTAAGACTAGAACATATCATCATATGTAATATCAGTATACAGAGTTAGTCACATCGACAACAAATGCAATAACGTATTTGTTTTGCCACCTGGGGGCAGCAGAAACATGTAGTGCAGCGGTTTTCAAAGTGTGAGGCGCGCCTCCCCTGGGGGGCGCCAGAGAGCTTCAGGGGAGGCGCAGCGTGAGAAACAAATAAAGAGAAACAATGAAATCTAGCTCGTTAACTTCAGCTAACTTTATGCGAGCGGCAACATGGATCGATTTTTAGTGAAGTTACCTAAAGTGAGAGAGGAGACAGCGTCTGGCCACCCCAGTTGGCAGCTTTGTTTTGAAATAAAAGTTGTGGCTCATCGGACATTTATCAGAGAAAATCCCTGATGTCCGAGTGCAAGTGAATGCAGCACAAGACGCGAGCCTTGTAACCCTGGCGCGAGCGAGGAAATGTGATTGGCGGCGATTTCATTTGAACGGGCGGCAGAACACGAGAAGCATTCGGACCCAAGTACACGGAAGGAATAAGGTATTTGCGGTCTACAATGACAGAGAAGAGACTGTCAAGTTTGGCTGTGCTCAGCATTGAATCAAAACGCACTAAAGCTTTGGATGTTAATACGTTTGTGAGGCGTTTTGCTGAACAAGATGGTAATCGCCGCATTCAGCTGTAATAGGCATGCCAACTTGATGCTCTGCTCACGGATGACTCGAGCATTAAAAACTGTTAAGATGATGACCTTACGTGTGTACATATATTTTTTTCTTTGTGGGGGTCTGCCCTGAGAAAGTCAAATAAGATGGTGTGTAAAACTACACTGCCCAGACAAAAATAAGTAACCACTTTGATTTAACTAGGCCAGTAGGTAAGGGCATTCCACTGGATAATAATACCCCTGCATTATAGCAACAACAATAATAATAATAATAATAATAGCAATAATAATTGGGAGGGGGGGCGCGGCTGTTCTTATATTCTCTGAGGGGAGGCTCACCTTCCCACACTTTGAAAACCCCTGATGTAGTGAACACAACATAGACACAAACCTCTAAAACACTCATCATTATATCATCACCTTTTATAATGCTTTTGCAAACCCGTTTATCCCATTTAAACATCCAGCAGTGGTAGGGCAACATTATAAATCAGTTGAACTATTGCTGGCCAATAATAATAATATTTGTAGCTCTGTTTTTGGTCTCTACCATCTGCTGAGGGAAATATCTGTTATTTTTTAGCTGTTAATGATTTACAATGCTCACCAGCTATTGCAAACCTTATTTTGTCTCTTGTGCTGGTAGTGGGCCACGTGAAGTTTCATTAAAAAGTACAAGTAACCTTTCGTAAAAGGTTACACTTTATACGAGTATAAAATGTATCACATACATTATAGTTTATAGTTCTGGTTCCAAAGATCAAAGATGGGAGATTATAAATGAGTATATTTTGTTTGACTTTAGCTAGAAAGTGTAATGGGTATACAGCTCAGTGGCGTAACAAGGTTGTGATTGGCCCCAGTGCAAATATTGTTTTGGCCCCCCCCCCATCGCCCCAAACATAAGCGCACGCTGATGCGCTCACACACGCACGGACATACACAACCACTCAGACGCGCCACATGTATAGGCTATCAACAACAGCCTGCCCTGGCCTCAGACCACCACAGCCTGACAACGGCACAGCGAACTAAGAAGAGGATTAAACCTGTTTCCTTGATGTTTGTCTCTCGGGAATGGGCCGGTAGGCCTACATCAGTGCTTCTCAAAGTGTGGTCCGCGGACCACTGGTGGTCCGTGACCGCCCCCTAGTGGTCCGTGAGTATATTGGTAACATTTCACATTTTAAATAAATAAATAAATGTAAGTCTTCCGCACTCTCACGGGAATATCTCCGCAATGGAGCGAGCTTAAGTTTCCAGCCCAGCGCAACACCTACGTCACACATGTTGCCACTCGTTTGTACCATTGTCAGGCGATTTGTAATCTGTTCTAGAAAAACGATGTGTTTTTGGATATTTGTGGAGTTAGGTGGTCCGTGAGTGTTTTTTTATTGGTTAAGTGGTCCTTGGTATGAGAAAGTTTGAGAAACACTGGCCTACATACATGTAGACCGGTTGCTATAATATAGCTTTTGATCTTGGCGTCGGGGGTCTCAATAGCGCCATAGAGTCCCCTATCGGTTGGGGCCCTTGGGGGAACTGTTGGACCACCGCCGGGCGCAGCCAAATCCAGCCTCTCCTCCTGGCTGGCTGGAGAAGAAGGTTGCACAGCCACGGCCACGGATACAGCTTCACTTATGGAGCTAGATGGCAATGATGGTGGTGAGGCAGGTGAGCTATTGTTAGCCTCCGGCTCCGGCTGCCGCTGCACGTCAACATTGCTAACGTTAGTGCTCGATTTCGAGGACGATGTAAGACAAAAAGAACTGTCGAATTTTGTCAGTTTAGTTGTTACATCTCCTTGTTCTCTCTTGTCCTTTCTCTTTTGAGCGCCGCTCTTGTGCTTTGGTTTGCTGCAAATTATAAATGCAAGCTATTACATTTTTTGTAATGCTACCGAACTTGCTGCTGCTAGCTACAGTACAGTTCAGGTTGATTAAACGGTTAGCTCGTCACGCAAGGTATCACATGACATGAAAGGGAGCAAGGTCATTGGACAGACAAATTACAAATTAATTTAGGTTGCTTGGTTACTTTGAAGACTGCGTGAACCGGTCGGTGCTACAGAGGAAGACAACACACTTATTAGTGATTGAAGACCAGGGGTGTTTCTCAATGTCGAGGAAGGCTGCTCCAGAGCCACTATTTCAAGCTACATACGGACCAATTTCCAAATCTTTGGCGGAAATCGCGCTCCATTTAAGGCGGGGCCTCGCATATGACGCACACCTGCACACCAGTTAGCCTAGTTCACAATTCTTCGTTTTCAAGACATGGCTACCAAGCAAGCGTCCTCGACATTGAGAAACACCCCAGCTATCCTATGGTTAGGAAATGTGTGAACTACAATAGGTGAATATGATGCGTGCTTTTTTCAGCTTTCAGTTTGAAGTGGAATACACAAATCGTGTAGCTATTTGCTTTTTAGCATTAGCGTAATTAGCTTTGTTTTTATATTGTTAGCTTTACATTTGAACCAAGTGGTTAAGCAAAGCTACTGATAAACCGACATGAAATAGCACATGGATTGTTACTTTGCTGATTATTCATGTGACTGCAAGGGAGATGAGAGGAGTGGGAAGTCTTCTTTGTACCAATGTGTGATCTTTGTCCCGCCTACAGTGTGCTCCTGATGCTGCTCTTTTCTCTTTGCTCTGTCGGACATTTACCCCGCCTCCTCTTATCTGACTTCTCCAAGGACTGGTGAGCACTGATGAACTGGTACTTGTATTGAAAGCTTTTGAGAACAAGTGAAACGGCCATTACAAATGTAGGCTTCAATGCTCCAAACCAACCAGGCTTAAAGCACTTAAAGACTTAAAAGTCATAGGAAAAATAAAAAATGTTTACTTAAATGGGTTATTGTTCTTATCTGCATTTATGTTGAATTAGTATGGTTTTTTCTCTGACCTAACAATTAACGAAAGCTTGTCTAATTGCATGTATGAGTCATATTTAATCACTGGTTATTCATAGTAATTCAAAATAACTGTTTTAAAAGGGTTCAATCAAAGAAATATGTAATATAACACATGAAATAGGAGGTTTAAAACCTAGATATGCAGTACATTCTTAATCTATTGGCGGCAAGGTCAGGTGTTTACATTTCAGGAAAAGAGCACACACGTTGTAACAATAGTAATTGTTGTAAAAGTAGCCTATTTAGCCAAATTTGAATCCCAGGCCCCTCCTAGTGCTACTCCACATATCAACAGCTACATGGGATGGGTGCTACATGTATTTATACCATTTGATCTTAGTAAATGTTTTGAAAACATGTTCTTGGACCTAGTGAGTTCCTCAAAATCTTTTTTTATAACTTTAATGCATGGTGTCTACTGAATTGCACTATTACTTAAAACATGTTATTGTCATGATGTTCTTACTTGTTTTAAAGTAGAATATGCATATTAAAGAAATTCAATAAATCATGCATGAAAGGGTTTCTAACCTCAGTGTGTGACCTCATGCATTTGAGAATTTTCATAAAGAAAACAAGCTCAGTTAAATCAATGGAATTATTCTTCACTAAAAAGGCATTTGACTTTCAGCATCTTCATCTTTTTGACATTAATTATAATGTTGACCTTTTCATTTTTCATGAATTGAACTCCTGTAATTAAAACAATTAATCCATAGTAATGACGGTCTCTGTTGCCCAGAATACAATTTTGCCTTTATGATTTTATTTTAAAAATTCAAGGTCTAGGTTGAGACAGGGGTTATACAAATGTTTCGACATATCGAAGAAAATACAATTATGCAAAGCCAAAGGCCCTCTCATAAAATATACAGTAAATATGTTTCATTGCTAATTTTTCCCAAAGGATATCTACTGAAATATATTAAATAAAAAACTGTCAAATTACTTGGGACAACATAACTGCATGTAGCCAGTCATTAGTCAATATGTACAAAACACTTTTTATGGCCCACCCAACACAATTAAACAACTGATTGGGTTTTCCAAACTACATTGTTGCAGTATAAATTAACCTGCATTCAAAAGTTTCAATGATCACCAACCAACCTAGAAATATCAGTTTGCAAATGTGTTTGCATAAGAGAAAAGTTACGTAACAAGTAATGTGTAAAGACAACCATCAGAGCTTAACATATTTAGCATATTGTATTCCTCTTCTAACCGTTAAGTTGCTTAAATTGCACTCCTAAACAGATGAGAATGTGACCTTGATTGTGGTTTCCCATCCATCTAACTGAGGGAGCGAACTCGTCCTTTAACAAGATAACTTTTCTTTGATCTAATGGATTTGACTCTTGAGGCAAAGTGATCGGGCTGCATCCTCTCCTTTATTTATAAAACATGGCAAACTCTTTGTCACCAGCCACGAACAGACATTCCAAGTGATGCATTATTGAGAGAACCAATCTCAGACCTTTACTCTCACTGTATTTCCTCAATTCATCACAGCAGAAAAAAGACTGCTCTTCTTCTTTCCGCCTGTCTTTTCTCACATTTACCGTCTCTTTTACTCTCAGGCATGTCAACAAAGACTGCGTGACAATCCCAAAGGTGCTTTGCTTCTAGTTGAAGTTGAGAGGCTTTTCTATTTGGCAGTCACTTAATGGAGACCCCTCCCTTCTCGTACCCGTGTCTGCTCTGTTCGGCAGGTTAGATTGCAGAGCGTCAGCGGATTCACTGACTGTCACCGCAGAATGACAGTGTCCTGACCAGCTAGAGTCTTTTGAAGCTGATGCCTTCCGGGTCTGCCCCAGGGTTGTTGAGGCATGCTGGAGTCTGCCATAGGTGGAGGACTCCTGCAGTACCAAGGCTCATTTTGATTAATGGACCTCTCTCTGCCCCTGAGTGAGCAATTATCAGAGGGTAGGCAAAGTCGTTCATCACTGTAACTGAGCAGCAGGTCTCTTCCACTGTTGAAAGTCCCCCCTGCAGGGTCGAGGGGTCTACATCCACATCCTCCACCTCTACTCCTCCTCCTTCCTAACCAGGCTGCTGGCTTATGTTTGACCAGGAGGTACTGTCGGAGGGTCAGAGAGCCAAGGCTGTAAAGGTGCGTTACCGGCAGATCAGATTTCCCTAGCCTGGGCTTTTTGCCGTGATCAAATTGAAGCCTACACATTACTGTGAGGTCAGGTTTCTATTCAGGCCAGTGGCACCACGCCTGGAATTCACTTAAGGCTTTGGAACATGACTGGCATGTGTTGTGAACAAGCCATTGTCTGCAGCTGTTGGTGGATGTGTTCAGCATACTAACTGTCTTTCACAGACTGAAGGAAAGCTACAGTTAAAAACTGACTCAATCTCTTGAAATTTCTTATACTTTAATAAAAGCAAACCATATCCCGTTTTTTTTTTCATGTGAAAATAGGCTTGTTGCAATATACCGACATTGACGAAAATTGTGAATTAATTGTGAATAAATATCGATACATGTTAATAATTCATCTGATAATATTTATACGCCTTTTATACAGTAATGTTAACAGACATTCTCTCTCTTCACCTCCCTTGACTTGTTTTTTTTGTGTAATTAATTTGACAAAAAGAGAGACAAAATGCACAGCAGAGTTGGCTGATATCAATATTATTTTTTATATTTTGAATACAATAATTGTGTACTAAAATATGACAAGGGGACAGCCCTTTGTGAACAATAAAGCTTATTGCTGTAGAAGCTCTAGTAGGCTTTCATTAATTTATTGACATGTTTGTTCAAACATTTACAATCATTTTATTTTCTATTTGGGTAAGGGCTAATCAAAAAGGAGAATTAATCACGGCACCTGCAGAGATAATTTGTTTAAATGCACGTTGATTTTAAGAATATATGCTGCAATAAAAAAGATAGCACTTGATCCTTTGCAAGAAGCTTTCCAGCAACAGAACGGTCCAGTCTGTTTAGCAATCCACACTCAACATGCTAGAAGCAGACGCAACTGAGAAATTCACACTCAGACAAGAAACGCCATTGACCTTACTATTGTTAGTGTCCATTAGTGTGACTGACAGGTGGCTCTTGAGGGTTTGTTAGTATTCACTGGACTAACGTTTTTTGTCTCGCTGAGCGAACTCTGACCCTTTATACAAGCAGAACGTATAAACCCCAGTTATCCATCTTTCAAATCATGTGCAAAAGCATATTTTTTATTTTACATATTTATAGCTTCTCGATTTCTCCCAATGCAACGTTGAAGCACCTGATTCTGCATCGCTGGGATGTTTCCATTTAAGCTTGGAGGACATGTGTTTAAAGAAGTGGAAGTAATATTGCTTGGCCCATTACACTATGTTCAGTTCATAATACACCTACAAACCAAAAACCCACCCACTGTTAAAAATGCAATTAACCAAATTGTTGTTCCTTCAAGGGACCAACAATTTACCTGAATCTATTGGTCAATTACCAGTTTGTTTTTTCGGTCTGACCCCATCGCCTAATGCCTTTGGAGGAAGGCCAGAATCTGATTTCCTTTTAACGCTGTCTAATGGGCTGTCGACCTATAAATTATGAATGCAAACCGACTGAACACAACCGTGCCACCATCGCTATTAGGGCCTTTTTCTATTCATTGATTTCTCCCTCTTTTTAGCTAATGATTTTCTCCTCTTTTTATGCATGCTGGTGAATCTGTTAAATACTTTCCATTGTGGACTCTGAAGAGTTTTTGGAATGCATTTGGAGTACAGAGGATTTGTTAGAAGGCGCTGTTATCAAATGCTAACGTGTAATGCATCCAAGATGAGCGATGTCTCTGTCACTATTTATGAGGGTGTCTGACTTTTCACTTGAGAGGAGAGTAGGCAGGGCTTTATAGATTTTTAACTGATTATAATACCTTTTACTCAAACACCCTGTATACCATTTTTATAAACTGCTGGTTTTGTGTGCATGACAATTCAGAAGTTTATACTTTGAAGCTAGAAGCAAACTGAAGTGAATAACCCACATAGGTGATAGGTACATAGTTTGTTTCTCCACATGAGTAAAATCTATCATGAGAAATCTGGTCGGACATTTTCTGCTGTGCACTGGAAATGCTGAAATCTGTCCTGCCACCTTGTCCGCCCTCCATCTCACTCTCCACTATATCTCCCTGTGCATCTATTGCCATTCCCTTGCCCTCCTTTTTTTTAGCATCTCTAACTGTCTTCTCCATCTCTAGCTCACATCTTTATATCACTTTCAATTTTCGCACGGTGAGATGAAAATGGAGTGGGAGAACTGGGCTGCAGGATAAGATGGAGGTCTCAGAGTGGACAAAAATAAAATCCAATCTCACTAAAAAAAGAATTGCCCCCCACCTCACCAAACTGCAGTGCTCCTAGCAGGCCTTACCTGCACATCTCCAAAAATCTCAAAACCTGACACACGGCAGGAGGGCAAAAAGAGACGGACCATGCACTAACCCACCTCCACTCTATCGAAACTGAGATTGGACACACACCATTGCCCTTTTTTTTTAAACTTTTTAAGCCACTACTTGCTTCACTTCACAGATGGAGTGTTCCAGGTGCTCCCAATTTGTCATGGTCAGAGTTGCAAGTCGAGACATTTTAAAGATCTAAACAATTTTAGGAGTGAAAGAGGCAGGCTCTTCATGTCGTTTCTTTTAGATGAGTCAGCCGGTTTGATTTGGACAGATGAGAAGCAATAGGCTGTTCTATGTTGAGATCACTCTCCATGCAGCAAGCATTGTGTGTCTATTGTGCTAATGATGGAGCAAAGCCTCTCACAGCAGTAGGTATACCTTTTAGCCATCAAAACACTATAAACATAACAAGGCAACAAACTAAATAAGCTGACAGCTCAGGGGGAATGTTGACATGTGACTAGAACTGATGTGGAAAAAATACAAGGCTACAGAACAAATAAAATGAGGGGGGATTTCATCTTTGAATGACACGCGTCTCTTTATCTTTTGCTTTTTTAGATCTCTACATCTACAAGGTTACAAGTGTGTGAGTATTTGTTGATAGAAGCTTTGTTGAATCAAATTCAGATTTAGTCTTCCAAATCTTTTCTCTCATGTTTTTTTTTGTACCACAACCTCCCAAAACGGGGGGGGGGGGGGGAAACAGACATCTTCAGATATTTTTGGCCGGCAAAGTTAGAAGACACCTACTTATTTTTGGAGGGTTAGCAATAAGGATCCTCCAGAGGTGTAATCTAGTTGAGTGACAGCAGCACACAATGACTTTCTCCACACCTAACCAGAAGAAATTCAGTAAAAGCAATGCAATTCATGAGAGGAGAACACAGACAGCGAGCAGGGGGAGAGAAATGCACTCAGCCACAAAGAGATAAGAAAGAGGGAAAAAGATGAAAGACAGCAAAGGTGGGAAAAAATCCCCCCAAAACCTACATTTTGTTCTTCCTAATACACATTTTTGAGGTAGATCCTCAGTCATTTGGGGCCTCGTCCTCACTTTCTATTACCGTTACCATTGTGTGCGCCCACATTCTGGTAGTTGTCAATGAACACATTTCTCAAGACAAGCCCCATTAGACAATGTATTTAAAGTTATTACATTACATTTCATTTAGCTGACGCTTTTATCCAAAGCGACTTACAATAAGTGCATTCGACCAAGAAGATACAAACTTGAAGAAAACAGAATCATATAAGTACATCAGGTTTCATAGAGACAAAACATTTCAAGTGATACTCAACAGGCTTTAGATAAGCCGGTCCTTTGTTAGTATGTAAGTGCTTAGTTAGTATGTAAGTGCTTAGTTAGTATGTAAGTGCTTAGTTAGTGCGTTTTTTTTTTTTTTTTTTTTTCATTTTATTGCTCGAAGTGGAGTCGAAAGAGATGAGTTTTCAGTCTGCGCCGGGAGATGTGTAAGCTTTCTGCTGTCCTGATTTCAATGGGGAGCTCATTCCACCATTTTGGAGCCAAGATAGCAAACCGACGTGTTTTTGCTGAACTTGTTATGGTGTCATTAGTTTGTAATTCCACACAAAGGAGGACTCAACCCAGTATATACAGTACATTCACAACATATCAGCTTTTTCTTTGTAATTAAGTACCCTATGAAACCTCAATGAAACATTTGTGGACAGTATATTAAATCACAGAGCTCCTACTGGACTTCTGCTATTAAATAAGACTTCACTCGTTCTATCCCTTACTCTAGAAATGTTGAAAAAAAAAGAAAAATCCATACAAAGAAACCACACTCAGCCGATCAATCAAGGTGAGTGAAGTATATACAAATTGTTTTGGACTCACAGGACTTACTGTAGATAAAAATATAGACACGCAAACTTCCAGCAGGATAAGGTCAGTTCAAGGAGTAAACTAGGCCACACGGCTTATCCTCTGAGTTTGAGAGGGATATGAATTTGAGTTGAACTGAAAGCACTGCAAACTCCAGAGGGATTTGGAGGAAAATAAAACAAAAGCACAGACGGGCACAGTCTACTGTGTTGTTGGATTTTCCTCGCAAGAGCTCGTTCTAAGTGTCTTTTGATGCAGAGACATTGCTCACTCAATCATTTAAAACATCCATAAACTCGCAATTTTATGGAGGATAATAAAAAGGTCTAATTCAGTGGAAGCAAATAGCACCTTGTGTCCTGAGGCGCCCGTATTTCACAGAAGTGATATCAGATTGTTCGCTGTGTGCAGCCAAATTATATTTTTGTTTGCCTCAAAGTGCAAAACAATCTTGCAGACATCCAACGAGTGCTTTGAAGTACCGCTTGTATGCCAGGATGAGGCCAGTTTAATCCTCGAGAGTTGAAAAATGCATCGCTTCTGCTTAGTTGAGGGGTAGGGAATACTGTTTGTCTCTCTAAGAGTATAGTGAAAAACACACGTGAAATGGTTGTCCTTTTTGTAACAAAACAAATCCGGATACACAAGAAATAAATCCATCCACATGAGATGAAAGGTGGCAACAGGAGTATTAGTAGGGTACCGTCTCTGCCGTCACAGGGGTGGGACCCAGGAAGGCTGGTTTTGTTCGCAGAGCTTTTGTTCAGCCATGATAGCGACGATAAGCTTGAGCCTATTGTAAAGGTCCATTGTTCTGAAAATAGGAAAAACATACGAATTCAAAACTTATATGTTATCCTTCAATACCCTATTAGCTATTGGTTTTCAGTTCAAACACAAAACATTTCATGAACTCTGAACTTACAAATCCAAACACCGCCGCTGTGCAGAGAGCTGTTTTCAGACCCGTTGTCAAAGTCTGTGTGCCTTTCATCTCTGGTATCATTAGGCAGCAGCAGATAGCTTGACCCCACAGCCGCTGTGGAAGGACGCAGTCAGACTTTATTCAACACTCGCCTGTCAATCAATCTGTTGTAAAGGAGAGATATCAAGATCTCACTGACCATGCTGTTGTCTGCAGGTCATGTTGTGGGTCAAACTAGGAATCTCATGCTGCCACTGCAAGCTGAAATTGACTATATGGTGTTTTTGCCTGTAGAAAACAGCCATTATTTTGTCAGTACAACATTACCATATGAATGTGGTTAAATTATGCTGAATAATGGATTTACTTTCAGTGCAACTTGATCAGAAAAACAAATGTATAAATCACTTTAATTGACTGTCAGATTTACGGCGCTGGCTTATGTAGGTATTAATTTATTAGGTACACCTGTACTGCGTCATAAAATCCAACACTGCAATAATAAATCTTATCTTTGCTAACAGCCTGTATGAATCATTTTATGGTCATTGTAAAAGGTTGAAGATTGTTTGTTTGTGTTGCTGTTATTGCTTCCAATTGCATAGGGGATCCTGGTAAGTACATTAAGCATGCTCCACAATACAACATACTTTCAAATCCGTTTTCTGAAGGAAAAACATCTAGTTAATATCAAAAGGAAATACCTTTATAAATATGGTATTTGTTAAAAGTATAGATTTCTGACAGGCCATTTGTGTGACTGAAGTTTATTTCAACCTTTCATATGAACCAATGACACTCTCAATTCTTCTCATCTGCTTTTGTTAAATGGCCTTGCAGCTCAAATCTGCTTTCTCACTATGATTAATCTACCTTCTCTCCAAACTATGCTCATCATTTTTCATTGACACGGTAATGCTGGCTTGTTTCTATTATACTGTAATCGCATGAGTTGCCAACTGTATAGTCTTTGTTTTTTTGTTACATGAATTAAGTTAAATGCAAGTCCTGTTTAACATATACTTTATTGCTTGATTTAACCATTACATGCTTTAATCTATGGTGACGGTGCCTCGTGTCCTAGTACCTTGATCAAACTCCTCATTGCAGTAAAATTGCCTGTTGAAGATTATGACACCATTTATAAAGGCTCCACTGACGAACATGTTGAATCACACGCTGAAGGTCGTTCATTTTACAAAACATTTTTTGTTTTCTTCACAGTGGCACTATTAATTTACGAGACACCTTTTCCTTTTACTGCAATGGAAAATACAGTTTTTTTTACACTTAAGTATTTTCTTCCGTCCATTACATTTTCCCCATCTCCTCGTCTAGAAAACCTATTTGCAGACTTTCTCTGCCCTACAGTGCTGCTCCTTAGTCACTGAAACAGCCTGTACATATTGTACAAGCACAACACTAGTCATCCAAGCCCGACAAGATGTGCTTTTCAGTTTTCTTCTCAAACAGAAACATGCACACCCTTAAACCAAAAACGATGAGTGATTGAGAGGTTTAAATGTCCTCTCAACTGAATATCACTTGAGAAGACATGGTACATTTTAAATTGACTGCATTTATATAGTGCCTTTCAACCCTATGGGACAAAGAGCTTTACAATTATCCTCCGAACACATTGACACACATGCATTCATACTTTAATACACACATGCTCTATACAGAGGCCTGTTTTGACCCTTGTATGATAACGGTTGATTATTGTTTTGTCTTCAAATGCGGTTCTGTCTTGGGATCAGAAATCCCTTTACCACTGAAATGCACTTAGACTATCACTGAAATGCACTTGGAAGCAAACAATAACAATGGCTGGATCCAGTCCATAGTACGCTTGGCAGGATTTTTAGAGGTCAATGTGGATTAAATAGTTCAATGAAAAACCTCATTTAGTTACAGTGCAACTAAAATCTCCTTTTTCATGAAAGAAAAAGACCCAGTTGCAGCGAAACCCTACACCATGTCATCAACCTTTATTTTTTAAAATTTATAAACAAATGCTATGTAGCTGAATTTACTTGCATTGTGTTTTCAAATCAATCCACATTTTGGGTTTGGTCACTGGTCCGTCAAGTTCAAAAGGCACGCTGTACTGGATCCATCATAGCCTCTAAAGCAGATGAAAACATTTAGGTTAACATTTGTTTAGCTGAAGTAGATAATCAGAATATAAGCTATGTTTTTGATTGGACACTTACGTTGTGACTCTGATGATTCAGTTTTTTGGGTGGTAAAAAAGGAGATACAGTTCTGTGCCATGCCGAGGCAGAGAGTACAGAAGGTATAGCTGCAGTCCCCTGAACATAAGCCAGAGCACACGTCCACACACATCTGGCAGCAGATGTCACAGCAGTGTTCAGAGCAATATCTCCAGTCGTCACACACACACGACCAGCCACCAGCCGCTCTGCAGTCCTCCTTACTTTGCAGGCAGGAGTTGCAAGGTTTGCAAGACTGTAACCCCATGGGTCTGCCTGTTAAAAATACACACAGACAAGGGGAGACGAGTTATTGGAAGAAATCACTGTCTGGAAAAATGGACTCCTTTTCAAGTCTAGAATTGGAATTGCGGCTCTATATACAAAAAATAAACTCTGTGGAGAAGAAGATGCTTATAATTGACTGTCAGCCTGTCAGAATTGTACAAGTTTCCTGCTAGCTCAAGTTGAGTTAAAAGTTCTTGCAGTATTTGCGGATGTCTCTGTGAACAGTTTGTCTTAACTTTAGATAAAATGCTTGATGTCATACTTTGATCCCTGAGGCCTTTACTCCAGCCTGCTCCGTCATCTCCAACATGCATAAGACAAGGAATGAAGTCAGCCTGAACAGCAATTCTACCCTTCAAAAAAGTCTTTAACCTCAAATGCCACTTCCAACCGAGTTATTCTCTGTTAACACAAAAACAAAATTCTCAGAACACTAAAGAAGCATGTTTGTCCCTCTTCTGGGCTTGTAATTCAACAGAGACGCTCTTTCTCAGGACTACTTGTCACGGGGCCTTCAGGATAGAGACGGTGGTAAGCAAGGATAATGAGCAATGCAACATGAATGAGTAAACACTGATTTAATTATGACAACAGTGCTACCAAACACCCAAGTTTCTGAACAGAATATAACAACTTAATAATGAGAGGAAAATAATGATTTCTGGATTTATATGGAAAGGCCAAATATGTTTGGAAAGATGGAAACATTTGGATAAGAGCCGCCAACACGACTTACCTCTTCAATCACTATTAGGGGAACTCCTCATTCAGAGAAAGTGAACTGCTGGGCAATGATCCCTCTGAATCTCTGTTTCAGAGAATGCAGTAGTGATGTAATTTCACCCATATTCCTGGGTGGAGTAGCAGAGATAAGGTCAATAATTGTCTAAGAGATGATTCATTATCTCTTAGCAATATTTGTACTCAAAGAATCTTCTCCAAACACTGCTCGCACCATTTGAAAAAGAAAAGGGAAGATTTTAGAACGTCAAACAACAATACAGTGAATAGGGCTTGAAAATTAAACTTGTAGTATGGAAATGTTGACTCTTCTTTGAAACTTAATGGATACATTTGCTGATCATTGGATAAACTGGCTACTCTTAATACAGGACGGGATTTGATTTTGAAATTACTCAGTTTTCCTACTTGTGTGTACCTCTTTCATTTGTATTATCTGAGGCTTGTTTTTATCTGAGGCTTGCAACATACCCCTTTACATCAGAGTTGAATTTAGGCCAATGAAAGGTTGCTCGGTGTTACCTATCTGTTGTTCCCTTCCCTGGACATCTGTGTGCACTGACCCTTACTCACCTCTCACTATTGAAACACAGCCAAGTACTCAAACAGGGAGACATTTTGTATAGAACATATAGTGTATAGAACATTTGATACTGGCTCTGTGTAACGGTTTCATAGTACAAACTTTAAAGCTTTGCAGTCTTTTAAACATTTTATATGTAATTTTGAAATACACCTCTACAGTAAGACCCATTTTGTTTTATGTCTGTTCTTTTTCATTCTAAAACTCAATAAAAAACAAAGTTCACAAATAAATAAATAAAGATAGCAGTAGTATACCAGATGTTTGAAACAATTTGGAAGAATAAATTGCTTTTTGTTTGTACTCAAAAGTACATTTTATAGAGAAAACAATGTGCAGAGTTATTGTAATGATCCTGTTTTTACACATCAAATAAAGGCTGACATAAAAATGAAAGAGTACTCACTTTGCACACTGCAGTTGGAAGAACAATCCTGACTTTCCCAGAGCATATATAACAGATAGCTCAATGCCAAACTGATCTTACATGATCATCATTACATCAACGGTCTGAAGCCAATCACATGAATGTGTGACGCCCTGCGCACTGTCTTGAAGGCAACCTCAGTAGTCAATAGGCTGTTATGGGAGGGCCATCAGCTGATTATGCTCTGCTGTGCCCTCAGGCTACAGAGGCTCGGCCCAGTATCTCTCCCTTCTTACAGCTCCACCCTACTGTATATTCCCCTTTGGTTTTTTTCCTCCAATACCTCAATAGCACACATAACACTTATGAAATGCTTGCTGATCTACACTCGATTGTCGGTTTTCTGTTAACTTCAATAGACATTCTTAAAGTAAATGTGAATTATATTTCTTGTGTGGATTTACCCATTTTTTTCTCTGAGCCATTTGTGTGAGGCATGTCAATAAAAAACAGCCAAGGAGATATACGCCAGTGCTACACAAATACATAAAGCACTAAAATAGAAAAAGCAATGTGGAAGAATACAGTCAGCAACGCTACACATACAGTATGAATGCACATTGTGTTTTTGTTGTTTGTGGACATTTTATTGTATAGTCAGCCTTGAATTTATGACATTTTACACATAATAACATTTTATATGTTTGTTTATTGCATCTGTACCCATATTTCTCTTTTAAAACAAGTATTTTACCAAGCCCCAGGAGCATGTCACAGCTGACAAATAAACCTTTAAATCCCTTAAATCATTTAAACTTATTAAACACCTCCACGTTACACGTTTTATAGTAATGTCTTTAGTACAATGCAGAATGGATCGTACAAGATATTATTTTGAAGTTGATTTATCAAACTCAGAATAACTTCAGTTTGTGGCAGATGTGACATTTCATTTTATTAAGTGTTCAACTGTCTTTAAAAACAGATCACTTCCTTCCATAAAATAGACAATGATTCAGTGATTTAAAACTCTACCAAGGAAACGGATTGCCTTTTATATTTGTACTTACATATTGTATTCTCACAGGAGCTATACTCATCACGGTTAATCAAGGACAGAGAACAGACTACATCTGTTCACATGGCAGCTCTCCTGACATTTTATAATTTCCCTTCCTTACTTCCTTCTCTATCATTCTGTCTCTTTCTCTTTTTCACAAGCCTCCTGTTTTTCAGTCAAACACACATTCCTACTTGCTCTCTATTACCTCATTCACACCAACGCAACTCCGGTTCAAGCTCCGTGCTAGAGCTTTTCAGGTTCAGAACCGGTTCTTCGGTTTAGCTCCGGCTCTTTTCACACCGCCCAGAGTCCGACTGGTGCTGCGTCATTGCGTCATCGTTTGCGTCATGACGTAACCGTTTGCGTGCCTGCTTCATAAAGCCAAACCGCGCGGAAACCCCTCACAGCTCACACCGACAACAACAACAATGGCCGATTGTGTTGAAGCGCTACTCGTTTTGCTCTGTCGAAACGAAATGGAAGACCAGTAGGTAGCTGGTCTCTTCAGTGGACCACTGCTGCTTGTTAAGTTTGTCCATCGTTGTGTACAAACTGGATAAAACTCGGGCTTTTTGTTGTTGTTCAGGAGTTGATCCCGCCCCTGCCCCTGCCCCCGCCTCGACGTAAGCGTGACGTATGCGGTGCTTTTGCTCTAGCCGGACAATTTTTTGGTGCTTGAAACGAACCGGATTCCGGAGCTAAGAGGCTGCTCCGCTGCGGTGTGAACAAGAAAACCCGGTGCTTTTCAAGCTCCAGCTCCGAACCGGCCCTGAAACACCGTTGGTGTGAATGAGGTATATGACAAAAATATTGGACAGTCGAGCGCCAGTGAAGCAGATTTGACCTTGACGACTCTGAGAGTGAATTGACAGTAATAAAAGGTGATTGTGAGCTTTTGTTGGCCCTAGGGCATCTATTAATGAATGACATGAGCAGCTGTGAGATTTGGGGACAAGCAGGGGAGGAGGACTGATGGAGGACAGGTGACAGCAGCCCACACACGGCCCTCACCTGTGATGAACTCAGCAGCCAGCAACTAGCACAGAGTTCACACTTAGACATTCTATGGCATGTACTCAGAGGGCTGCATCCAGACACTAATGTGCACTCGAGCGTAAAGCAATGTAGGCTACAGAAGTGTTAAAACACACAGCCACCTACAAACACTGGCCGTCTGAAAACATTCTGTCAAAACCTTGTGTTTCCTGTAGAATAAATCACCAGCTATTCTATTACATTATTCATGTGCTAAGTAGACCCCTCTGCACCTGAGGGCGACTTGCATTTTTTTTCACCTCCCACTCACTCTGACTCTCATACCCGGATCATCTGATACAAACCCTAGTGACAATTCAGCTTAATCCCCAGCCTCCCCTGCTGCTGTGAATCCCGGGGAAGTGAATTGTTGTGAGTGTGGAAATGAGGCTATTTCATGGATTCAAGCATTTTATATTCAACACACTGAAAGTACCACACAGTTTCGGGGGGGTTCTTATACTCCAGCAGAATTTGTTGGTCTTTTCCACTGATATCGGGGATAATTATAGATAATGAATTGATTGGGGTGATAAGTGTCAGACCACTAATGGAATGCAGTACTTAACCTCCATAATCCCTTTGTGCACTTCACTTAGTGTCAGGATAATTAGATTAATGCTGCTGATACCTCCTTTTTTCTCGCAGACACGCAAACATACACTGTGCCTTGGGGATTTGAGTGAACTCGTCGACACATTTGAATGCATGGACATACTGTAGTACACAGAGAGGGAGACTAGTTTAAATAAAAGTGGTATGTTGCGGAATTTTTTCAGGGTTTTGTTTTATTACTTAAAGCTTGCACTTCCTGCTGTCAGTTACATGTCATTTCATGCCAGCACAAGCAATTAACATACATTTGTAATAAGTATGAAAGCATTCTGAATGAATCTTTTGCTATGCTCTATCATCCAAAGAGGTATCACAAGAAATATCGCATTGGATAGTTGTAATTAAAGTTACATCACTTGGCTTAACAGCAGCAGGCACGATGTCCACAATGTTCTTCTACAGCCTGCCTTGGGATGATGACTCAAGATAAGCAATGAGTAACAGCTTAAAAAGTAAAAACAGCGAGAGATTTACTGAACCTGTCGGAGAGGATATGGCAGAGCTGGGTGATATACGACGGCAAGGAGGGCATGCAGCATAGCGGGCGACTCCAGCATTTCATCAGGATTGGCAAGAAACTCATATTTTACCCGAGCCATCGCCCAAGGGCTCTGCTTCACCACCTGAATCCCTACATCACTCCTATCAACTTGATAGAAAGCAAGATCTAATTGGCAGGTAGCATGTCACATTCAGAGATGACAGGGGAAAAAAGAGGGGGGAAAGATGTTAGCAGGGAGAGGCCTTGGTAGGTATCAGTTAAAGACCTTGTGTGAATTTAATGTCGTTATTCTAAGAAGTACTGCGATGCATGGACTGCCATTCAATTTTGTTCAGATATCCATAGTAACTAAATCCCTTTTTTAAGGTTATCTTCCTTGTTATGGTTATAATAACATCTACCTCTATAAGGTTAGGACTAATAAGTGGAACATGGAAAACATTATATTCGCTCAGCATGTTAACATTTAGCTTAAAGCTCCACTCTGCCTAAGTACAGCTTCAGAGGGCCACTAACCGCATGACAGCATTGTTTGAACATCAACACAATGTTAAACATTGTTCACCTTCACACAGAGGAACCTCTCTGGGCTTTATTTAGCCACTGCAGCTACCAGAGCAGGGATAGTTTAACTGTACTGCCTTACTAAAGCGGTGTTTACACGAGAACGAAACGGGTTGTATCTGCTACTTTTCTCTCGCCTATAGCCCGTTCGTTCACACGAGGCCGTAACGCAGGGGTGTCAAACTCAATTTCATCGCGGGCCACATTCGCATAAAGGTTGCACTCAAACGGCCGGTTGTAACTATAAATATATATAAAATAATGTATTATATTACATTATTGCCTCTGAATTGGATTATTATCGGATAGGATAATAACTTAGTAATTAACTACATCTAAAAGCAGAAGTCCAGGGCAAATAATTGCAAGTCTCTTCAGTGCGCATGTCACAAAACGAGATGCATTGTGGGACATGTAGTTTATGGGCAACCTGCTTCTGTAAAGTGGCATGTAACCGTATAATAAACGTATTATATTCTTTGCAAGCTCTTGCGGGGCCACATAAAATGAAGTCGCGGGCCGGATTTGGCCCCCGGGCCTTGAGTTTGAGACCCCTGCCGTAACGGAACCGCGGAAACGGACCCCGCAAACGATAACGGGTACCAAGGTGGATAGATCTGCAAACGGAACGCTCTGGGGGGCCAAACGGCTCAGTGTGTACGCCCTATACGATTATTTCCTGATAACGATGACGCCATAGCCCCACCTCTGCTGCTCACTGCTTTAGCATGGTCAGTAGCTACTGTCAGTAGCTACTGTCAGTAGCTACTGCTAGTGCTACTGCTACTGACCATGCTACAGATGTTAGTGCAAAATCTACAGCTCGACCATGCTACAGATGTTAGTGCAAAATCTACAGCTCCTTTACAACAACCATCAGCAACAAGTGGACATGGAGAATTACATGAACTACATGTTGCTAAATCTACCGCGGGGCTTAAACAGAAGGGCAACCATGCTCGGGGGTCTTCTTCGTTGCTTTTGGTGTATTTTGTGGCAGAAGTACAGCGCCACTTACAGGCCCGGCATATGTACTACAGCGTCTTCAGCGCTTACGAGCGGTCTCGTGCGGAAGTACAGCGCCACTTACAGGCCCGGCATATGTACTACAGCGTTTCCAGTGGTCTCGTGTGAACGGACACGTTAAATGAGCCGAATTCGTGTGAACGGAAGACTTTTTTGATAACGAATTCGGTCCATTTGCGTTTGCGCTCCCGTGTAAATGGGGTCTAAATGTTAACTTTTGGAATTAGTTGAGGCATACTCTCATTCACCACGCGGACCTTCAGCCTGTCTAGAGATTTGAATGGGCAACTTCTCCAGAGGGCTGTTTCTTTAACTTTTATGCTCCTACCAGTCAAGGACACCCAGGCCATCTGGAGCTGTGTAGGACCTTTGGGCCAGTGGCGACTCTAGCACCACTGAAAAAATGAAATGGCCCATTCTGTTTGGCTATCCTGATTAAGACTGGCCCACTGGGTCCACAGAGGTGTCTGTGTCCAGAGGGCATCAATTTATATCATCTGAGTCACATCTATCTTTGTTATCCCATTCACTTTAGTACGTTACTCTCCTCACACACCACGGTAACACATATCAATCTTGAAGTTATGATTTTTAACACATTACAAGGTAAATTCACACATTATAATAGTGTATTTCTGAGAAGAAACCCCTGATGCAACATCATCATTTTCACATCTCATCTTGCGGTTGTTGATTAGATAATTTATTAACATTTGACTAGGGAGTGTTCTGACATCCAATGCTTCAGACAGAGATGTATCTTTTTCAGCTCAGACAGCAACTTCTACCTCTGTTTGCCAACTAGAGACCAACTACGGCATTTCCATCATCACCTGCAAATTATCATGTGGTGTTGATACTGGTGCTGTGGCAGGCTTTTCATAATGACTGATGTAATCTCTGGCACTTTCATTTACTGTTCAAAGTGATGGACAAATGCCCAGAGTGTGCTGAAGGAGCGTGTCATCAAAATGTCTGTTTGAAGAAGTGTTTCTGGCACTTGACATGCTGGCAGGGTGTCTGTCTCTTTCTTGCTCACGGTTAGGCGAGAAGATCGATTATGATTGGCTTCCCAGCAAGTGGTCAAGCTGACTTGGTAATGTGTGTTGACATGGAGATCAACTGAGCCTACTCAAGCAGCTGGTATTAATCAAGCAATACATAACAACTGTTTGTGATTAGCAGCCAATAAAGGCTCATTCCCTCTCATTAAGCAAAACACCCAGCGGCGGCGCTTGTGTGGCAACAAACTAGTCTTCCTACCAAACTATCCCTGACTGATGTTGTTATGGCGATTAGACAAGCCAGTGTTGTGCTTAGTCAAACCTCAACCTTTGCACACGGCTTTGGATGTTACTCTCATCCTTCACTGAGGAATTAAATCTTCAGAACATTGCCTTTTTTTACTACTTAAAACTGGCTATTATGGTTCTGTTCGGGCATATCTCTTAGCTGCTGATACCTCCTTTTTTCGCAGACACTAGCTTACATACTCCCACCGAAACACACAAACATAACCTGGGCCTAAGGCACTTGAGGGAACTTGTCGACACATTTGAATTCAAGGACATACCGTAGTGTATTACACAAGTGAGCGGGTGACTAGTTTAAATAAATGTGTAAATGTTGAGGAAATTGTATTTTTTTAACACCCGTAGTGCTGTGGAGCAAGGTTTCTATGAAAGGGTTTTATTTTTCAACCTTTGGCTTTGAATATAACTCTTATCCTTCACTGAGAAATAAAATGTTCAGAACATTACCTTCTTTTAAGAGATCTACTCAAAACTGGCTTTTATGGTTTTGTAATGCAGGTGAAAAATGACACAAAACATCTTATAAAATATGCCAAATTGGGCCATGATTTTCAGGTGGGGAGATCAACCACCCTACTTTCCGCACTACATCCATTGCTGAACTAAGCTGTCATCTTGATCTTAAATACACATAAAATCAGTCTAGAGCCGTAAAGTTATGAGATAATTGGGTTAGGCAATGGTCCTCCCTTGTACTGAACAGACTCACTTTCTCTACCTTCATTGTTATGGCGACAAAACATGTCCATGGGCGGACGGATGGATACAGACAGACAGACAGGCACATTTCTCAAAAAAGGCCTCTATTTTAGTTCCTGCTACAGAAGGGTCTCCAGGAGCATCATGATGACACACAAGCTGAAAACAATACCAGCATCTCGGTCTGTAATCCTTTCCATTTCATTTGAGCAGTGTAAATGTATCGTTTCTACATTAGAAGCAGAAAAATCTAATCAGTTTATAAAAGACATGCTACTGCTAACTTTAACATCTCACTCTCTCTGTTTGTGCAAACTATGCACACTACTGAAGTTTGCTTAGCATCCAGCACTTTCTCTATAGCCCATTCATCAAAAGGACCAGTGCTCTTGAGAGTGACAAGATTTATACACCATGGAAGAGAGGTGGAGAATTAGCCCAGATTTATGAGCACAAACCGCAATGGCAAGGCACTGGCAGCTGCTACTTGACATTTGAAATAGAGAATGTGAAAGAAAATTGGAGACGGGGGAAACAGGAAATTGGAATAACAGAGAGGTGGAGAGGACTGACAAATAAATGAGACATGAGCTGGTCCAGGATTAAAAAAAGTTATGTGATTGGGAAAGCTAATTTGTATTGAATAAGGCAATATCACAGCAGTTTGGGTATTATAGGTGAACAGAACATTAATTTTAGGTTTGTGTTTTACATTGATAAAATAGTGTATATTGATCTATAATATGAAAGGGTAATTAATTTGATCCTACTGAGAATAAACATGTGTGGTTGATATCCCTCGACCTGAAAGGACTTGATGGGTGGACTACAATGCAAGATATACAGTAAAGTCCCAGTTCAGGAGCTTTCCAACTTTTTATTCACCACTGTCACTTTAGGGTTGATAACATGGTCCCATTCCTTGAGAAAGTAAGACTGTATACATTGATTCTCAGCAATTCCTGGGACACCACACTTTAGCAGAAATTATAGTCATGATAGGTTTACAAAACATCAGTTCAGACTACAGCTGAACAGCAGGGCAAAAAATAAATGCTGTTCGGAAATCACAAGAAGCACTGTAAAGCATGTCAGTGGGTCTGTATATGAAACAAAACGTAAACAACTGAAAAGCACAAGGGTACCATCATGCAAAGAATAATTAGTTGGTTTTCTGATTTGCAAGTAAAAAACTATTACCTAACAAGCTATTCTCTATGCGTAAAAGTTCCTTCCACATCCACAGTAAAATTGGTCCAGTAATGCATTTATTCAGAAGGGTGTGCTGCCATCTCACTACCTTCAGGAAATGAAAGAGCCTTTTCATCAGACCAAGAAGATGGCTGACATCCGTCAACTAGAAAATTACCCAACCCACGTTTACTGGTTCTATTCGTACATAGCACTTCTTAAAAAGACGGTAATTTCCCCTTGTAAGTAAAATATTGTGAACAGGACATGAATGCCCTGGAAGGCCACGTCACAGTGGGAAGCTGCCCTTCTCACCTTTGCTTAGAAGGCATGCTGGGATGGCTGGAAGATTAGACAGAGGTGATAAAAAGCAAAGAGAGTTTCTCTGGCCCTGGCAGTATACGCAGTCACATCCACTCTGAGTGAACTGTGTTGAGGTGACACAGAACCACAGAGGACAGTCAGTGCATGGCCTTGCGGCACACATTCACATCAAAACTAAGTCCACATCTGACTCCATTAGTCTGCCGGTGACTTGCTCTCTACATACCTTCATCATGATTCCCCCACATCCAGTGTGCAAATAAAACATCGGAGGGTACTCCTGGTTGGGGACAATCCCTGCCAACGCTAGTCAGACACGTCTTGGCTTGATGGAAAGAGCCCCAGGAGAAGGCTCGATGGCATTGGTCTACAGTTCTTTGCTACTGAAAGTTGTTGCTGCAAGGATTGTTTTTTGGGGATGATAGGCCGAGCGCAGGAGAGCCCTCATTGACGCAGATCATCTCCTTCTGTCTGATGCTCTTTCAAGATCAAGATATTGTTAGGTCACAAGACACATCTTAACCTACCTCAAATAGACCAAATCTCTCACATTGAGATAATGGAAGTATATCAACCTGAAGACTTCCCTGGGTGTTTCTTTATGCCAAGATTTATGAGATGAGGTATCATTATTTTATTCTGGCAGCCAGTATTGAGTCAGAAACAACAGAGTTAAATCAATAACCTGTAAGAGCAGGACAGCAGGTCCAGATCAGAATCTATCCAGCAAACGTCAATCACACACACGCAGCACACATTCTACAGATCTGTCTCTTCTATGGAGTCTTTATCCTTTTGTGATAATAGTCTTACATAAATTGCTACACTTTTTACTACCTATTACTCAATCATCACTTGATCTTAGCATAATTACTTGGGGATGGCATCAGCTGAGGCACAACAGTCTCTTTTAATGGAGTTTTCCTTATGGGTAGTGTTGTACCGTGTGCGTATAAAATATAAGAAACACGAACATGAAATGATGAAGCGATTTCTGATGTGTTTGACTATGATCCCTCGACAGTAGAAAACCCCAAGATGAAACATAAAGACTGTGAGTTTGGGAATAGATAAGGGCTCAATTGTAGGCTATTGAGTCTGTTAAAGCCTGCAGGCATTCTTCCTGGAGTTTTGGAGCCTGACTGTATATGTCAGATGTAGGCTGTTGCATCAACAGGAAGTTATATCTAACTTCCCTCTCTTATTGCCTGAGGGGGGAAATATAAGTGAACCTAAAAATGTGTTATTCATTCCAAGACTGTCGTCAAAAAGACAACCACAAGCGTGCTCAGTGGTTAATGTTTAATAGACTTAAAGGACATGATTGCGTTTTGGCACTCTATCAAATTTGTGAAGCTGCCATATTGAGTGCAGAGATAAAATGTTTGGCTCCATACTCCTAATGACACAAATGACCTCCATCATAAGTCCATGCCTACTGAAGTAACTGCAGCTGTCCTGTTTTCAACAAAATGTCTTGACGTCACAAGGACACTAATTATGTTTTGGATATAATCACTTCACAAAAGCTCTCGATGATTAGCTCAAGTGGCTTCTCTAATGAAAATGATGTCTTGCTTTGTTAACCTTGTGTGGCTTTAAAAGTCAGGTGTTAAACAGTGTAAGACGTGGGCTGCATACTGAAAATATATTTTTTCTCCATCAAGAATATAAACCCTTAGCCTGAAGAACTCCATCAAATCTCCTCAGCGTTTATGCTTTTATAACTGGGTTATGGTTGGAGGTGCTTTACTGCCCACTTTATTGTTTCTTTATGAAAATCAATATGTCATTTTATGGCAAATCTAACAAATACTTTCAATAAACTGTTAATGGGTTATCTAATCTCCTGCGGCCAATTACTTTAGGCAAGAGGAAGGGAGCAGTCTTTCAAGCCTCATTTACAGGACAGGATCATGTTGCTAATGTTTTAATTTCTCTCTATTGGGAATCATTTCTTAATGACAGTCAGCTGAAAAGCTCTTGCAAGACATCTGTGAGAATCATCGCTGTCATTACTCAGTCTAACCAATTGTTAGTGTGTCAAAGCTGTATGCTACATTATCTTTTTGTTCATATCTAAATAGTGATCGATGTCAGTCACTTTGAGAGCAAATGTTTCTAACTGACACTGCACAGTTGATGCAACTTAACATAATGACATATGCTCTAACTTGCCATGCAGTCTGAGAGAGCAACCCTGTCGTCATCTCATTTACACTGTGATTGTGTTGACAATAAGAAGGAGAGGGTGCAGAGCGTTTGGTCTGAATGCTAATGTTTGTATACACCTTGTCTTGTGCTTTCGAGACTAAACAATGCACAACCCACATGGGAGCTCTCCAGCACCACATGCATTTACATTACACTACAGGCCAAAACCACATAAATCAATCTGTCAATGCTAAGCTACTTGGGCATTTCAATTGGCTTGAGTTTAGCCCGCTAGTATGTTACAATGCCATCTGTACAATGTGATAATTCGAACCAATTGATCTGGTTACAAGCATTTTGCCCCATAATTCACTGTTTTGGAAATGGAGCTAATGTAGGCAGACCGAGAAAACAATAGTTTCATCTCTGTGGGATCGACACAGATGGGTCAAACATGCTGTTTTCATTTCACAATTCTGCCCATGCTTGCTGTGAATATATGAGTGTTGGTTTTGGAAATCATTATTTTTTAAAACCAGCCTCCTGGTTGTTGCAGCAATGCCAAGCTGTAATAGAAACCTGGAAAAGAGCACCAGCTCCACATGGTTTTTTTTAAATATTACTAAAGCTAATATAGGGATTCTTATGTTTAGATGTTGCGTTGAATAGGTATGTTGCAACAGTATTATACAAACAGGAGACTAATGGCAGAGTGATGGCTGCAGGGAAGAATTTTGCATGCTAAAACCAGTGTGAAATCAAAAGAGACCTCTGGCTTCTATATCTCTATTCATCCCACCTAATCTTTAGTGTGCCCAGGGTATTTTATAATGCCATGATATACCATGGCGAGGTTTATGGGCTCAAGGATTTTGCAGTATGATGCGATCAGCCAAAAGGCAGAGTTGAGAAGTGGGAAAAATTATTTTGCTCTGTATGTAAATGGCTGCTTTAATTACCTTCCAACAGCTGCATGTGAAGATGACACAGATGACCTTTATCAGCCAGTGATCTAAAACTTACCAAGTCTTATCATCCTGCCTCCTATTCACATGTTTACCTCCCTTTGTTTAAAGGAATCAAAACTGTCTTGTGATTTATGAATTGCTTTCCATAACCAAGGGAAAAAAGCAGTCATCATTGTTGATTTGTTGATTAGATTTATTTTCAGAGAAAACTCATAACTCTGCAGCGCAATGTCGTACACATTGATTGTTTCGCTATTTATGTGGTGCTGTTAACTACAATTGCACTCATTCTACATCTCAAAATGACCATATGTAATGAAAGTAGGTTCTTAATATGCTGTGGAGTGTGCAGCTGTCACACTATCAGCTGCTAAAATGGAGCCAACTAAATGAGAGAAAGGACAGAGAAACAAAAACACAATAGCCGTGCTTTCTATTGCAAGCTATTCATTCTAAACAAGGATTTGGAGAGAAATAATAAATTGAGGAATCAGTGTGGTGAAGGTCACGGGGCGTAACACAGGAAGGAGCAATAGTTCCAAACGTAAAATAGGACACAACATTCACTAAACAAATGTCAAATTGTCACGAAGCAAGCTGGATTTATGAAAGGAATTATGTTGAAAGCAAACAGTCTGATAAAGACTTGGCCCTGGAGTGGCATTATATAGCAAAATGAGAAGTCATAATGTCACTCTTTGATTCTGCAATGGCCATTAAATGTAATGTCAGTGAATATGTATACCATTTCATGTTCTCATTTCTGTATAGTGGACAGAAATTGCCTGTAGCACTAGCAAAGCACAGAATCAATCCCAATAATGTTGCATCTTTCAGGGTGTGCAGTTTCTCAGACAACTTGAATGAAATGCACCCTTCACATCTCCAGTTTAAGACATTCAATTTCCAGCTGCTTCTTGGGGCAGAATACTGCAGTGAAAGATCAATGCAAAATGACTGGAAAATTGCTAATGTTATTTACATCAAAGTGAGACTGGAGGAGACCAATTATGCCACTGATTCAAGGCAATATTCCTAAGTGAGTTGTCCCGTGGGTGATAACCATATAACATTCTGATATTATTAACATTCTGAAACCCACCCACCATTGTTTCTTTTAAACATAAACTGAGATAGCTTTACAGGAGGCATTTGATGTGCTGTAGAGTTAATGTAATATTGTCTACAATTATGTATTTAGAAATGTATGGTGGAATCCTCCTAAGCCTATATGCACAAATACATGCAAATACTATTTTGTTGTGAGGGTAAAACAGATCTAAGGGTGCGGCATAGAATGTGATATTACCATTTGATGTCTTTGCTGAGACACAGCTATGCATCTTGTGGCGGCAGCGTGGTTGTATTTTTCATGTTTCAATTTGCAGTTGGAGTTTACCTCTGTCTCAAGGAAAGAGCTGTGAGATGATCTGTTACTGTGGAGAAATCTGATTTTCTCTGCGAGATGGTATAGATGAGGTGTCAAGACAGATCCAGCAACATGTGTATTGTATCTATTTGTGTGTGTGTGTGTGAGAGAGAGTGTGTGTGTGCTGATACTTGTTAGGGAACACATTCTTTTCTGAGGAGAGCAGACTCATATTGGAAAAACAATAATAGCAACATGTGTGACAAATGGCTGCAGCGTCTACACAGGAGCACATAAAAGAATGAAGAACAAAGCTGAAGCAAATGGCTGGGCTGGACTTTTTTTAAACATTTGCTGTTGGTATCACCACATTTGATTGGCAAAGGCTGGTAATCCATGGCAACTTTGCACTATCATGCCTGCATGCATAAGTGAAGCATCGGGCCAATCTCAAATGAAACACATTTCAATCAAGCCATTTCAAATCCAATTGAGAAACGGCTTGTTAGAAAATGTTTAAACATTCAAAGATCCTAATTTGTCAAAAGGATCAACACTCTAATGACTCAGATAATTACCGATGAGTGAGAAAAGATTGGTCTATCCAAGTCCTAGAAATGTGAATGTCACATAAAAGCATATAACTAGTTTTGTTATCTCACCACTTCAATATGGATTTAGGAAAAATCGATCTACAGCTTTAGCTTTAATGAAAATAACAGAAGAAATTACAACAGCTATAGAAAGAAAGAAAGAAATACACAATAGGTGTATTTATTGACTTAAAAAAGGCATTTGACACTATAGACCATAACCTATTCATTTCGAAATTACATAGATATGGTGTGAGAGGAGTAGTTCTAGATTGGTTTCAAAGTTATTTAGATAACAGAGAACAATATGTACAATTTGCTGGTAGTACATCGGAGTGTATGAACATAGAATGTGGTGTCCCACAGGGCTCGGTTTTAGGGCTTAAACTTTTTATTTGTGAAACGTCAACATTATTGCAATTTGTGTTGTTTGCAGACGACACCAATTTTTTTTGTTCAGGAGATGATTTCAACATTTTAGCAAAGTGTATTGGACATGAAATGGTCAAACTTAAAAGATGGTTTGATGAAAATAAGTTAACCCTAAATTTGAATAAAACTAAGTTTATGGTTTTTGCTAATAGAAAAAAAAGATGAAAACATTTCACTAATAATAATAATAATAATAATAATAATAAATGGAATTTATAAAGCGCCTTTCACAGGACCCAAGGTCGCTGTACATGGTGGACAGACAAAACAAAACAGACAATGAGGAGCGAACAAAACAAGAACAAAATAAAATAAAATAAAGGAAGCCAGGGGACCAGGAAAGGACTAGGGTCCGAAGGCCATGGTGAACAGGTGCGTTTTTAGTGAGGATTTGAAGATGTCCAGTGAGGCAGCGTTCCGGATCTCAGGAGGAAGTGCATTCCAGAGGGTGGGGGCCGCAACACTGAACGCCCTGTCACCCACAGTACGAAGGCGAGAGCGGGGGATGGAGAGCAGGCCCGTGTCTGAGGACCGCAGACTCCGAGAAGGGGTGTAGGGATGTAGGAGGTCTGTTAAGTACTGGGGGGCGAGGGTATGGAGGGACTTGTACGTGAGGAGGAGTGTTTTGTAGTGAATCCGGGACTTGACCGGCAGCCAGTGGAGGTGGATGAGGGTGGGGGTGATATGTTGCCATGGCTTAGTGCGGGTGAGAAGCCTGGCGGCAGAGTTCACTGTCCATTGATGGAGTTTTTATTGAAAGGGTTTCTGAATTTCGATTTTTAGGTGTGACACTGGATGATAACCTGACATGGAAATCACAAATAGCACATGTTAAAATGAAAGTGTCTAGGAATATTTCTGTTCTAAACAAGGCAAAGTATTTGCTAGATTACAAGGCATTGAGAATGTTGTACTGTTCACTCATTTTGCCATTTGTTATTTATTGTATTGAAGTGTGGGGCAACACGTATATGACCAACATAAAGCCATTGTCAATATTACAGAAAAGAGCAGTACGAATAATTCATAAAGCTGATTCAAGAGAACACACCAACAGACTGTTTTTAAGGACTCTTGAAATTCAAAGACATAGTTGAGTTACAGACATTATTAGTAATGCACAGGGCAAAAAGCAGAATGTTAACAGTATATTTATAACAGTCGTTTGTTTTTGGATCAGACAAGGAAGACGACAGAAGGAAATTTAATTTTAAGCATCCTTATGCAAGGACTACTCTAAAGCAAATGTGTATTTCGGTGGTTGGTGTAAAATTGTGGAATTCTCAACAGAAGGATCTAAAGAATTGTATATGTATTTTTTCAGTTAAAGAAATTGTATAAATTAAGAAAAATGGGACTATATTTTTCATTTCATTTCAAACCTTTATTTAACCAGATTGGTCCCATTGAGATCATAGATCTCTTTTTCAAGGGAGACCTGCAAAATATATGAAGCAGAATGTGAATAAGTCTATGCACTCTGGTCCTGCATTGGTAAATATTGTTGAAGTCTTTGATGTGATGTCTGTTCTTTATTTGCAGGTCCCATTGTTATTATTATTATTATTATTATTATTATTATTATTATTATTATTATTATTATTATTATTATTATTATTATGCGCCGCTTTCCACCTTCTTCTCCAGTATAACTCAGATGAGGGTGTTGCACTTTTCCTTTTCCTTTTCCTTATACATGTGATGTTTTGGTGTTGTTGTTTTTTGTTGTTGTTTTGTTTCTTTCCGTTAACCGTCAAGTGGGAAATAAGTATTTTTTGTGTTTCTCTTTGTATCCTAAGATACTGTTATGTTTGGCTGTGAATAAGTTTGGCTGTGAAAAAGAAATATGAAGGACAGACCATCTATTTCTATTTCTTTTTTCTTATTTTTAGAAAGGGGCAGTTAATATAAGATGTGTTTCTTCTCCCTGCTCCTTTTGGCTCAATGGTGTGTTTGTAGAGACATGTTTGTTGGCAATTATTGTACATTGGGTTTTGCGTACCATGAGCGGAACAAATAACAACAAAATAAAATACTATATCGGAAATTAAACCTGATTGACAAAAGAATAAGACTAATACCACATTAACTTATTTTCTGCGTTCTTTAAACGAAAAGTCACTCGTTAAGAGAGAGACTTGTGCGGTTAAAAAACGCAGTCCAATGTTGTTCAAGGCTGAACATGACATTAAAGTTTTCTAAAGAATCTCACACTGTTTTGTTTGTTGGTCATTGTCTCTAAAGAGTTTCTAATCATTTAGACGATCAAAATCTACAGTGATATGTGTTGAAAGGTGCCATTTCTCTTTTTCATTTCTCTTTTTTCTGTCAATATTTTTGGTTGTCATTAAGACTGGAATTACTGTATGAAGATGAATGCTTTGATCGAACACATTATGTGGAAAATCCCTCTCCCACTCCAACCTCCCTCTACCTGCTCCCTCCTCCTGCCACCCTGGATGGGCGGAGCTAGCTAATCAATAAAGGCAGCCAGCTCACCTGTGGCAAATCCTTTCCCCAATGAACAAAGAAGCTGGCTGGCCTCATGCAACTCCTGAGCACCAATTGTTTGTCTGAGGAAATGATCAGTAAGTTTTCCTTTCCTTTGTATTGTATTTTCATAGCAGCTGGAGTAGTTTATTTCCCTATTTTCTGTACTGTTTAGATTGCATTTAGTTACCTTATTTATACATTACATATAATTATGTAAAAAGATAACTGCTTTGCTGGATTATAATTTGAAGCATGAATATTATGTTTGAGCTAATTAAGATGTGTTGTACTTTCTTACCAGATCAACCAGACAACAATTAGGAATAACAAGAATCAACAAGTTACAATAAAAAGAATTATCTGGAACTCCTGCCTCCATGTGCTCATCTTTAAATCCATTGCGTTGACTCTTTATCCCTGAACCAACCACCCTCAATATTCTTCACATTAGAAAACATTTCTAACATTTCTTTGAAAATGAAAGACTTTTGTCCTTTTGATGTTAGCAGATGAGTAAATATATATATATATATATATTTACTATATATATATATATATATATATATATATATAATGATCTGTAACACTGTCACCTAATGGGTCTCACTTAACAAGTAAAAGTAGCTATTCGCATATGTGTAAATGTCAGCTACACACTACCATATTGCGTGGTTTGTCGCATCAGGCAGGCTCTGTTCCCTTTGCTGGGGAACAGTTATAAAGACGGAGACAGAGCACCTGCCCCGGTGCCTGAGCACTGTTCCCAACAGCTTGCTAATGTCAACCTGCCTGATACGCACGGGGGGGGGGGGGGCTCCAAGACAGCAGCAATTTTCCACTGCATGCGAATGAGACTGGAGAGCAATCTGCTGGCCTAAGAGCCTCATAATCAGCACATCATTATCAGGAGGGGATTGGTGCAAGGTGGTGGCAGCGGGGTGGGGGTAGAGAAAATAAAAAGGGAGGGAGATATGGATGACGCCAAACAAGCTTCTTTGTAGCTATAAGTCAAAGGGAAAAGGGGAAGTTGGTTATTTGTAGAGCAAAGGACAGGGGAAATCACTGCGGGACTACACAAAGCACAGCATAAAAGGGACTGAGGTGAGGCAACATCCCACAGGCAGAGAGAGCCACCTCTGTTTACACTTTAACCAGGCTTTTTATAAAGCAGCGGCAGCATTTACCTCGCTCATGGTAGCTTGGATGTTCCCTGTAGTCGATAGTACTCACAAAATCTAATGGCACACAGACGGGTATGTTTTTAAGGCAGAAAAACTGTGACAGCTCTTTCAAGCTTACCTTGCCCGCATGCAATTTTTTCAGTAGGCTCAAAAGGAGCAAGGACAACAAAGCCGAAATCACAGCCCATATGTACCCTCTGGTTTCAGAAGTGCCCCCCCATTTCTGTGCCTTCAAACTCGCCTTTTATCCCCTGTGTCGTGATAGAGGAAATATTCTGATAGGGCTCAAGCATTCAGAGACGATAACAGTCTGCTATCCTGCTTGATCTCAGATTAATTTCTGAATCACATTAAATTGCCCAGGTGTAAGCTATTTCCTTTGCCATTTGTCTGTGTAATGGCTTGGCTGTTCTGCTTTTAACCACACCACAGAGCCAGGGGTTAACTGAGGCCAGTGCAGAACAAATAGATTTACAGAAGGGGGCTCAAACCATTTGTGACCCAGTTAATGCGTTATCATTGGTAGTAGAAACATCCAAAATCGGCTATTTGTAAAGATTTAGTTGTCATCAGGTAGTTTGAAAAACCCAGGCTTTTAGTTTGAATGTGTCAACAATCAATCACAGCTGTCCAAATAGAAATGTCCTTCAACTTTCTGCCGCGTGGGGGCAATAGCGTACAGAGCACTTGACTTGTCCTGGGCTCGGGTTGTGCGCGCTGCTATGGTTTAAGAAGATGGTCAATTCATTAAATGCCCGAATGTGTAGTCTGTGGCAGCGTATAATGGCACAATGGAACTATAAAGACCGTTTTTTACGCACATAATACTTTATAGGAAGGTGTATTACACTTTCAAACAGCACACACCTTTAAGCTACTGTGCAAACTACTGCTGATCACTTGGTAATGAAATAGAGTGCCTTGCTCAAAAGCAGCTGCATTGGTAAAGTATTTAAAGAACAAATGCGCAAATAAGAGATTTTTTATCATTTATAATTACTGACATTACAATTTTGGATTGCGCAAAAGCTGTCATCTAATCATATAAACTTGCACTCTGTGTCGACTCGTTTTATACTCTATATTTTTGATTGAACTAATCTCTCTTTGCTACACATGCAGAGATTATTCGGAGCAGTTAGTATATGTCAATATTCCGTCTCGCACACTTGACAGCCGAGAAAATTCAATTGGACTGACTCCGCCTTGCTCATGCGGGACCACAGGCTTTTCATACTACCGCGTGCCTGTCTGCCTGCGCCGTGCTCTCTGACGGAGTGAGCTCTCCCCACAATCCCCCAGTCACTCACCCTCATCGCCAGTGAGGAGCAGTCTGACGCACAGGACCGGCAGCAGCCAGGACTTCCCGGGAGTGTGTGAGCACCGAGCAACATGTCCCCAGCGTGGAGACGGGGAAGGCGCACCGGGGTCTCGACGGTGGTGCCGCGGACCATGGTTACAGCTGGGCGGACTGGACAAGTCGGACAGGTGTGGGTCTCCTGTTGGATTCTGTTGTCGGCGACTTTTATCCACAGCGCTCAGGCTCAAGGTAATTTTCACAACTCTGATTTCCACCCCCCCCCCCAATCTTTGTTGTTGCTGGCACACAAGCGCACAAGAAAGTATGTTGATTTATTTTGTTTCGATTGAGGTTAGGCAAAATTATCTGAAAAAAAAAAAAAAAAACTGGTGTCAAAAATTCGAATTGTTTGCTTTTACTGATCTGGTCACATTGCCAAACTTAAACCAAATTGTAGCCCAATGTCTGACACACAGAAACAGAGTTTTATTTTCCTTTTAAGTTGCTCAGACAACAAGGTATATAAACTGTCGGTTTAGCCTCCACAACATTCCCTTATTGTAACCACATGCATGCTCCCAAAGCTCAATGTCTGCTTCTGAAAAGCAGGACACTAATATTTAGTGGCAAATGTAGGTTGGGTTTTAATCAGCCCATTATCATTTGTCATTATGATCCATTTTTTTTACACCTAAATATCTTTATAACACACTATATTGCTCTAAAATGTGCTTTTTTCTGCTGCTAGATGTTATAATTCACATGCATGTTATTAGCTTTACTGTTTTACATCATTTAAAACTATCTAAAACTGTAAAAAAGAACAGTGGCCCCAACTGAGGAACCTCAATACAAATAGTTACACTGCTTGTAGCCCCTCCTGCCTACTTGCCACCTTAACAGTGCAGCAGAGCCACTCATTACCTTGTATGAACGTGACTGGAACAATGGAGCAAAGCCGTTATTTGAAGGTTGTGTTACATTTGCCTTATGTCCATGTATGCTCTCTCACTTGAAGTGCGAAAGTAATAGAACAGAATGAATAAATCACTACATGTAAGGCTCATTCATATCCACCACAATCAGAAAAATGTGGATAAAGGCAGAGCAATTATCTTCACTAATCAAACAATGACTGTGAAAATGGTATCATTTGTCACTTGGCATCTGTCAGTGGATGACATGTACTTCCTGACCAGTGAGGTATACACTACATGGTATATTGGGGGAGAAGGCCAGCTAGAGCAAATCCTTCATGCCTCTATTGCAGAATTGAAAAAGCACAACTGCCAGTTTTCACAAGGTAAGTTCAAATTGTGTGGGCTTACTGGCCTATGAATTTCATCAGCAGTCTTGGTGCATATTAACATTAAATGGCGTTTAACTTTATGCTTCAGGTTCCAACTGCAGGGTTATGATTTCTTATACATATATGGTCATGCAGAACCACAAAATGAAGACGCATATTTTGACAATCCTTAAGGCATTATAACTTCATAGGTCCCAAAGGAGAAAAAAAGTATTGAAAGTTGACTCATATGAGAAGTGTATTCTCTCTGCACTGTTGATCTTATAATCACAATGCTCAGTAAGTGCTAAAAGCAGCATAATCCCTTTGCTTGTTTGTATTTGAACAGGTCGCATTGCTCTAAAGTGCTCCCAGCCTTATCTAAAAGGAGTCTCAGGCGTCTCTTATTATGCAGGGCACAGTTCCTCTAGCTGTTATTACCATCCCTTTCTCAAGCTAACATGCCTGGAGTCTGTGAGGATCTGCTGAGCGCTTCAAGGCTACTTCACAGGTTTTACCTTTTCTCCCCCAACAGACCTCTTTCTCATCTTGCAGTTGGTATTCAGGCCCCTTGAATGTTCCCGGCTGCGCATTAGCATTGGTGATAGATTCACTCTGTCTGCCCGCTCTCTCAATTGAGAAGGACCTCTTCTATGGCAGAGAACCGCTGCTTTAGGTTCTTCAGTGAAGACGCTGTTGCAGTGTTTGCAGGGGGTTCTCTTACAAGCCAGAGAGGTCTTATTCTTCTGAAGGAGGAAGCCTATCTCATCCTCACGGGGCATCCGTGTTTGCAAATCACTGGCAGTGCGGCTGTGCTTGTGCATAAAGTTATAGATGTTGTAGTCTCTGAGAGGGGAGGACCTCTGAGGATGTCATAAATTAGGCGACATACAGGCACACAAGGCCCTGTGGAACCGGAGGTGGTGTGTACTTGTTTTTCAACAGGTTCCTATTGAGGCTCCTGCTGTGTTTAATACTGCTGGCTGCTTCAGTGCACAAGAGGATACCTGATAGAGTCCATGGGGGAACCTTTCTCCTGCCACAGGCTGCTCCCAGCACGCCATTTTAAAACTCATTCGGCCCCCTCATCGAAGTAGCAAGTAAATAGATGTGATGTTTTGTCTTTCTTTGCCTCTTAGCAATCTCTGTATCTTCTCACCACTCCTCAAAGCCTCTATTGCTGAAATATATCCATGTGTCTTGTTAGTGACTGTTTTTATGTGCATCTATTTGTGGGTGTGTGTGTGTTTGTGTGTGTGTTCATGCATCTGTGTGTCGCTTGCTGGCACTTACTGTATATTTCTGGCTATTGAGCTTTAATCTAGATACCAGCATTGATATTCTGCCAAACGGCAGCTGCTATAATTTTCTGGACGTACGTTATTATGCAGCCTGACAGCTGTCAGGCATTTCCAAATCTTTAAATCTTATGATAATCTACCATGCTTACAAAAAAAGCATTTGTTTAAAACACTCTGAATCCTTGTGTGATTAAAACTCCCTGCTCTAATGCGGGCACAGGATCATAATTCATCAGTGACACACCAATACACACACGCATGCAAACACATCCACTGAAAGATAGAAAAATCAATGTGTACAAGATTACACAACTCCATCAAGAGAAATATAATACAGTTCTAATAGAATCAAAGGCATCTCTTTGCTCCAACAAAGACTGATGACAAACCCGACTGTCTGCGCCCACACATACAACACTCCATCACAAATAATAGAAAGCTTAATCTGTTTTGCATGTAGCTCCACAAAAGTAGACCTACATACTCACATTGATGCCACATTGGCCCTCGGCATCTGATTTTAGACATGATACTGAATCTTGAGCTATATGTGATGAAATAATTGCATCTTCCCCAACTTAAAGCACTTTGACCACGTCACAAGTCCCATATGGGGCACATTCACGTGGGAGTGGAAGTGCTGTAACTTCTCGGCCACCATACCATAATTACACACAGTGCATATTTATGACATATGTATCTCCCTGTTTGGTGAAATGTAGTTAATTAAACATGTTTACTTCTCCAGAGAGCTAGCAGATGTCTGCTGAAATGTGGACTAAATGCTTGTTTTCTTCGCAACACGGCTCATGCCCAGAAAGACCAGTTAGTGGCTTGCACAGCCTCAGGTGAAACGTGGTGGCAGCATGGCTTCCAAATCAGGCTCCTTGTGTGTCTTCAGCGCATGCCTCCCATGTCTGGCAGGTTGGCAGTTTTTTCTCTGGCTGCCAAATGCTGTCTACACATGTTTATTCATGTTGCCAAAGGACACTTTATTCACCAAGATGGAACATATCACAGATGAATTAGAAAAGGAGAAATATGTGCTCACTGGCAGCAACATTTCAAATAAATGAATGAAAGAGCCTGATACCTTTTTGTCTTTTTAAATAATAACTATCATGCTAATGTTTCCCAAAAAAAATAAGATACAAGTGCCTTATCCTGTTTAAGGGTGACAAATCATAACGATCTACTTTATTGTCGGAGAACAATAGGGCCGCTGAGCTGTCAACGTGTTTTAGCTTCAGGAGGCCTTTAACGGGCTCAGTCGAGCAGCAAAACTGTGTTTATAGTTCATAATGGAAATTTAATCAAATTAACTAGTACCGCTGGGTTTTGGCATTCACCCCTTGCCCGGTAATTGCCATTTGCCCAAAGGGCTATGGTAATGGCTATTTGCATGGGGAAAAGAGTCCTATCTCCCACCAGGAGTCTGTCATGTGCCATATTAGGGAAGCTGACTGAAATGATTACTTACTATGCTGGAGTTTAGCTTTGCTGTGCAATCAGTACCTACTATATGAGCTGTTGTTGACAATGGTAATGGCCAAAGATTAAAGAAGGCACACAGTACCCTTACAGTATGGAGTAAGGGGAAAATGTTCACCCCACACAATCATTTCATGCAGACTGACTTTCTTTACCCACTGAAAGCATATTTGTCTTTATCCTACTGGGTGAAAATACAGTTGAGGAAAGGTATAGGCTTCTTAAATTAGATTTCTCAATAACGGCATTGACTGAAGAAGCAAGTCCTTCTTTTGGGGCCAATTTTAATCACATAGCTGAGTGCGGTTTAGTTTCCTTCTCCTCTTGTTTACTGATGAGACTGAGGGGAGAATCACTGCAAGGGGGAAGAGACAAATTCTTCACGTATTAATTCTCCCAGCTAAAAGTCTAATCAATCTGACACAAGACCAGGAGGCCCCTTTTCAACTATTAAGAAAAAAAGAAAAGCCTCAGAACAGGCCCTGAGCTGGGACAGAAATTGAAAGGAAATGACCTTGGATAGGGAGGGGAATTATAATTGGCACCATTTGTTTAATTGTTCTGATATTATTGTGACAAGCGAGCAACGATGTTGTGCATGCTGCTCCATTGAAACATCATAGTTTATCTGAAAAGCCCACAAATGGTGTCATTACTTCCATCCAGGGAAAATAGGTATTTTGAGGCAGGTTTCTTGGACCATACATCTGTCTTGAAGCCCCCAAGCTCTTCCGTAAACATTTGAACAACACAAAGGCAACTCAAGGAAAACTGTGGTGAGGAACAATGCTTTTTACAGCATAATGTTCACTGCGAATCTCTGCTCTCATTCAGCTTGCCCCTCCTGGGGACTGGTGAGTGTATTCTTGTGTTGTGAATAAAATGGCAAAAGAGGCAAAGAAATACAGAAATGGAGGAGAAACTGAGGTGGGAGTTGGGAGGCGGGCATATTTTGTCTCCCTTTTCCTTGTAAAAACTACTGGTGGTACCAATCCATAGTTCTTTATCCATTCACAAAAATGGATTCACATCTTCACATTCTGATCTATAGTCCTGCTGACCCTTAACCTAGTTATTCACAACACTTGGCTGTGCAACAACCAGCAGCATGATTCCCTGCAATATGTGTTTACAGTATGTGGATAGATTGCTTTCCAACTCAATACAGAAACATGTGAAAGGGAATATAAGCAAATCAGATGAACAAACCCTGACACGTATGGAACTGGATAGAATGTTTTCTTTCTTGCTTTCGTTTCTTCTTCGCTGCCTGCTTGTTTGATATCAGACTAGCGTTGTTCAGCTGATTCTACGCACTTTTACCTTGCTGTTTGAAGAAAGCATTTTCTGTATATGTGCCGTTGGGGTGGTGTCATGGGTTAGCAGTTTGGCGGGGCTGTTTGAGCAGAGAAACAATATCAGTTCACGGTCATACTTCCAGTACTGGAGCAGGGTCTCGTCTGGAAAAGAAAGAGCCTCCATGACTTCCATCAGCCGGGCCGAGCTTGCTACTCAGGCTGTGTTTGGCAGCAGGCCTACCAGTCCCTCTATGGGTCCTGGCGAAATGCCTCAAGCTGCATCTTCTGAAAGCCGCATGCTCAGTCCTGATAACCATCGGAGCTATCTTACATTCCGCATTGTCCTGGTTGTTGCCACATGGGATTCCATATCATGTTCGATATCTCTTTTGTATATATCTCCAACACCTGACTTCCTCCTCTTCCCCAAGATAGACAGAGCTCAACATCAGCCCTTCCCACTCTTACCACATTTTGACAGTACTTCACCTCCACTCTAAACAAATGTATTGCATTGGAGATACCAAGGGATGTCGAGGTTGATGTTAAAGCAAGGAACATCCAAAGGCATCAAGTGAGATACATCTTAAGGTATTCCTGCCTTCAATCCCATCCAGCATCCCGCTATGTGTATGCTGATAAGGGATTCCTCTCTGGTATGCATGGCATAGAGTACAGCTGCTTGTCATTGCTGTATGGCAGCACTTTATAATACACATATCTTTGATCACTGTCCTTGCCTCTTAAATCAGCAGATTGTCAGTTACGAAGTGTAATAGTGATGGGAGCTGACAGCAATACTGCTGGTTTCTTGCTCTATTGGATCATGTCACATCTGGATTCCCTTTCCTTGGCCTCTCAGCGCAAGCCATCAAAGCGCTTCAGGTGACAGACTGAAACCATATGCGGGATTCAACCAGGAATCAAAGCCCAGACAGAGCCTTTGTCCAGCACTGTATGGGAGTCTGCGTTGTTATCCTAAAGCAGATTGCATGAAGAGAGATATTTACACATCTAGAAAACAAATAACAGCGGGATGGTGTGTATATGGTAATTCAAAAATATTCATGGTATTCATGCACCTACATTTCCGGTAAAAGCTATGAGTGATGACATATTTGACTTTAATTGATCTATTTTCACAGCAGACATTTTGCCTTGTCATAGTAGGACAAGTATAGTTTAACATTACATTAACTTTAACAATGGCTCACTTCCATTAATTGGCCCAGTAAGCTATTCCAATGAGCCAGCATGCACAATAGCAGGGCCTCCCCTAAGTGGAATGCAGCTTAGTAAATACACCTGTGCTTTTCCTATAACTTGTCAAAATGTCTACCTTGGAAAAAGGTATTTTCTTTACCATTAATTTCCTCGAATACATTTTCATTTATGTGCCAGGGAAATAATTGACTGGTGAGATTTAAAGCACTTAATCGAAAATGAACAAAAAGCCACAGAAAAATAGGGCTAGTCTGAGAGCTTGACTGGTTGAATGATACAAATTATGTAGGTGTGCAGCATATTCGAAAATCAATACAGCACAGCAGCTCAGCATATTGAGAAACTTGTTGTATTCACTCTTCCCCTACATGCTTACAGAATTAATTGATGCAGGGCCATGCAGAGCCAGTGTTTGACGCATGATTCTGCCAATACGCAAATCGAGTCTGTTGTGTGTTACTGCCTGGAAAGGTTTAAGATCAGTTTGGGAGAGCTCCTCAGTGGTTAAGTAGGGAGTCTGCAGGGCGTTGCACCTCTGAAAGCAAGCAATACTGACAAGGACGAAGGAAAACGTGTGCAGATCCACTTATTTTCCTTTGATAGGTGGCTTCCAATAAAAAAAATCCTTTTTGCTTTAATACATGTAAGCAGATGCACAGACATGAACACAGCAAAAGTTTGTATGTACACTGATTCACAGAAATATTTTCTTCCTCTAACACATGCATCTGCACATGTGCACTTATTGTTTCATTATAGGCAAATTGAGCTTTCTCAAGCCAAACCAGTATTAGAATGCTGTTTTTCAGCACAACTAATGAAAGTGGGGCGCAGCCTTGGTGTCCCGTGTGAATAGACAAAATCAGAATCGGGTTTTTCAATGTGAAGAGTCATGCTCTGATGGTCTTCTGTGCAAAATACTTTCCAATTGAACCTGTCTCCATGCCATGTCGCAGCTGAGGCCAACGGCAATAAAGTGATGGTGAAAGGGGAACAGAAAGAGAAATACATTTTGCTATAGACATTGTGCGGAGGCAATAGGTGTGGGGGTATGGTGGGGTATTGATGGAGGAAAGAAAGGAGAGCGCTGCATCAGTGGGGTAGAGATTGCTGTGGTGTACAGTAGCACAAATCCTAAATTCTGTGCAGATCCGACAGTAGCTAGGAAACAGCTGACAGTAAAATGGGGGGATCAAAGGGATTAGTGTGCCCAGTTTGATCCCAAACAGTAACCCTTCCCCTTCTCCCCCTGCCACCCTTTTTATACATTCACGACCGCATGTCTGTGGTGTGCTCGGCCTGTTAGACACAACACAATCTGGTTATCCCTTAGAGTCTAATTGTTTAATCGAAATAAGCTTTTTGTTCACTCTAATATACTCATGCAGACAAGCAATGTGTATAAGAAAGGTCACATTTTCAATTTTTGTAAAGTAGGCAGTTGGTGAAAAAAAAACAGTCCCACTCTAGTGCGCACACAACACAAAGGATTCACAAAAATACAAAATAACTACACACAAGTAATCCAGACAAAACAAAGACAATACATCTGAGGGAAGATGCACATGTCAGACACAATCAGTGCTGCCTTTTGTGATCTGAGTGAGATTTCCTGTCACTGGGGCAGAAACACAGCCTGTTTAATTCTGCAGGGGACTGCCATGTCCCAAATGCTCCGGTCACTGTCTCCTCGTCTCAGAACCAGAAAGACGTACCTAAACAAACGCGCCTGAGCGTCCCCTATTGGGGACATGTACTGTACTGCAACCACAAGCCTTTTGACAATGTTGGCCCCCCGTCTCTTTGCTGGAGATGCAGCCGACATGTGAACACACTCTAGGCTCACACAGAGCTTTACCCAAGAGAGTAAAGCCAAATCCGATCTACATCACATGTGACACACATATGATGGCTCAAAACTGATTTGTGATGCCTGACTTAAGCAAGAGAATTGCGGCAGAAACCAAAGCAGGGTCGCCTCATGTAGTTTGTGAGCAGATTCCAGTCGATGGCTGCAGCTGCTTGTGTTGCTCCTTCACAGGCCTTTGGCACATTTTCTGTGTCATTGTCGTCAAAGCTTTCACAAATTACTGGTCAAGCCGTTTTCATTTGCGAGTGGAGGGCTTTCAAAGAGTAATTTTCTTGTTCTACTGTATGAAAGGAAATGTTTGAGCACATATCTTATTGTAGCAATGCTGGACATGTTCTATGCCAGTGGGCACAGCAGAAATGGAGAGTCAGAGGGATTATATCAGTTTAATGAAGTTGCTCTGGCCGATGTTTAATTTCATGAAATTCAATTAAAAAGCTTTATTTAAATTGTTGTAATCACTCAATCGTCATTAGATTATAGAGAAGGAATTGTGAGAAGACATTACTTTGTGTTTTGCTCATCCGCTTGTGTCTTTCAAATGCTTCACAGTGACTCTAAAAGAAAAGCTGCAACAGAAAACTGAATTTTCTGAAGTAACAGAGTGGAATAAGTGGGTTGACTGGGTTTGTGCAGTATGCAAAGATTGGAAGACAGTGCAGCCGTTAGACCTGGACAATAGACACAATCACTGTAGCACAGCAGCTACCTTCCCACTTTTATCTTCCTCCGTGGACCTCAGTACAGTTTTATTGTTGAAGCTTCTGTTGTTGCTTTATATGTTAAAGTGGACCCAGCACTTTTCCTGCCCCCACTGCATTAATGAGGAATAGTCAAGAAGAGAAAAAGAGACAGGGTGAACGACAGAGAGAGCATGTTCCCCACCAGCGTTGTTACAAACACATACTGCAGAGCTGACATATGCAAACTCAAAGGCAGGCGGTGTTTAAAAGCTTTAATCACACCACTGCTCACAGCCCAATGTGGCGTTGCACTCTGCATCATTGAAAGCTTGTTTTATTAATGTTGTCCAGAGTGAAGTATGGTCGGGTTGTGGGGCTGGGGAGGGATGCATTGTGTTCTTGATTTAAAGTGGGGTGGAGCAGAAACAATGGCCATGAAAAAAACATGGCAAGGCTGTGAGAAGCAGCCCACATCCATTACTTCAGAAGGCACAGTGCCCAAAATGGTGTATCAGAAAGTGGATGTACAGTATAAAGACAAACGGGTGAAAATGATTATATAAAAACCATATTTTCTTCTTAAAATGTCAATTCAGGCTTAGAGTGGGATTTTTCCCAGTTATCAGTCATTCAAAATGTGCTCTGGTTGTTGATGTGAAGTAGTTTATCATGTGCTTTATGTGACACATACGAGCCCATTGAGGCAAAGTGTGCTGTCTTTGAGTGAGCGACTGAAGTAAAATCCTGCGAATCTGATGCCTAATTGCTCTCATTAGCAGCCGACGTTCACACCAGTTATTATGCACAATTAACCGGTTGCCACCAAGATGTTATGAGGCAGAATACTGCGGTGGGTCAAGGAAAAAAAAAAAAGCAGTTGTAATTAATTCTCACTTAAATTAATGATTTCATATTTCAAAGGCTGGTACAATGGCATTTTCTTTAGATTCCCCAAGGGGTACCACTGATGAGTGCTTTTTGTGTGTCATGTGGAAATGAGGAGGCGCGCACAGTTGATGAAAATCAGGAGCCATTGTTGTTTGACAGTAGACACCTTTGCAGTGATTGCCTGTGTTATTAATTTGTGGGATGAGAGGAGGCAGGCTCCTCCAGCCTCTGATGGTTACGCGCTGCATTAAAGAACTGCTGCTATGAATGACACTCGGGGCTAATGAATATGAATACATTTATAAAAATAGGCACGGCCTCCCCTCTCTGTGCAGATTGGGAGTGACAGTCACATTGGTTTGGCATGGTTGATGAGAGAGAGGGAACCGCTGCCCCTGGAGATGGAGGGATCAGACAAACAACCCCCCCACACACACACACATACACAAATAAATGCCCCAGCATGATGACATTCAAAATGGCTCCAGTATTTAAGAATGACAATCTTGTTATCTAGTGATACTATTTACCCACTGGACACAAACAATCTGATACATCAAAGTCTGTGTCTACCTCACTGTTATGTCTCTACAATAATAATTACTCTAGTATTCATTGTGACTAATTGCTCCATTTGTGTATGATGTCACAGCAAGTGGATCATTTGATATTGCACATGAATTATCAAGCAGGTGGGTGGGTTGAAAGAGGATTTTTTTTGTAATTTTGAAAATCCACAGGTGTCATATTGTTAGCTGGTGATTTATGCCGCACAAATAACACATTTACATTGCCCGCCGACCAATTTATAGACTGTTTCCTGTGGAAACAAAGTGCAGTAATTTGTCATAAAAGCACAATTCATTATCGGACTCACTTTGGGGACATAAAGATGTGTCAATTCATCTCTCTGGGTTTGTATTTTGCCATTTAAACACGGTCATTACCTTACATGGCTATTTATAACAAATGGATGTTGATTGCAAGGCATTTGTACAAAGTGTATCCAATATACATGAGAAATGTTTTTATTTCTACATTTGCTGTTTGAAAGCAAAGATATGCAGTATGTACATGTTTTTTCTTGAAATCAGCTAGTAATCTTTGTGCAGTCCATGACACACAGGCTCTTTTTTCTAAAGATGTATTTTCATTTTTGTATTTATCAACATCAAAAGAAAAAAAGTCTCCAGTCATCCCAGCGAAAAATTAAGTATCACTCATTGTGTTCTTTCTTTAACACAGGCCAGATTTATGGCAAACAAGAATATGCAAATGTGTTCATCTGTTTCCCTCGGTAGGAAACAATTTTAATTGATTAATTGAATCTGTTTATTTGATTGGTTGCTGCTTAATAATCCAAGATGTTATTTGTCAAGCTGTTCAGTTTAGGCGCAACAGCGTGACTGTTTCCCTTCCATTTCCCCTCCTTAAGTTAATGCACGTATTTTCCCAGAGTTTGAAGCACAGGCAGGACCAATCCCTCAAAGATTTGTGAAGGACTTTGATTGAGATAAGTGGAATACTCATTGGCGCTGACAGACATAACCTTGGTGAGTGTTCTCTGGCAGCCACTTGAGGAGGATGGCAGACTGTGAGCGCCGGACATTGGGCATGACTGACACCATGGAGCTAACCTTGAGCCAGGTTCCTGCAGAGCAGCAGCCCAGTATATAAGGCCCAGAGAAAACTCATTGAGCATCTGACTTAACCGGGTTAGACTGCACCAGTGGATTCAAGCCATCAAACTGAACTAATTAACAGTTGAAACAACCTTGAAAGCTGCAGACAACAGTGTGTTAGCAGCATTTGCCCCTCACCTCTCTAATCCCCCCTCTATTTCCTGGTGTGTTTGCTATGTGCTATGCTACTTAATTCATTTATTTTGCACTTGAACAACTGTTACTAAATACATTTTTCTCTCCAGCTGAAATTAGTTTAGAAGTACCTACCCATCAAACGGTTCTGTTGAAAACTGGAAAGGCATAAAGGACAGATAAAAGCACTACATGTTGCCCCTGAAAAAAACATGTCGTTATGAGGGGTAGGAGACGGAGAGAGAGAGAGGGAGAGGGAGAGAGGGAGAGAGAGAGAGGGGGAGAGAGAGCAAACGCAGGCTCAGAAAAATGCTCAACACTTTCTAGGATGCTCATAACGATTCTGCTTAATGGGATGACTAATTTATTTACTTGTTATTTCTATGTTGGCATGTCTGTTCGTGGTGTTGCTGTAGGAATTGAATGTCTCTGCTTTCGACTTACGTTTCGCATGAATCAAAAACAGCAAAAAGGATTTACTCAAAGGGGAGACTCATCGAATTCTGTCAGACTTGAACTCTCTTACCACCGAGCCGCAGGGATCGTGTTTGATTTCCTCCTGATTCAGCTAGGCTGCCATTTTCTTCTGAGGGTAGTTTGGTGTGAGTTGCTGCAGGGGGTCAGGGGCCAATTCAACGTTATTGAATAATAAATAAATAGAAATGTGTTCCGACTGTAGCTGATCCCTGTTGTTTCTTCTGCTCTTACTTTCCCGAGCACACAGACATCAGCTGGGGCCTTGTATTCGCTGTAATGGCCTGTATATATGCAGGTTTCATATTTCAATCACCGCCACGGCAGCAGAAATTGGTGGTTTAAGATGAAGTTGAAATTGGAAAGTGGCTATCGTGTCTGCATGAGGAAACACATTTGAATCCCGGTGGAGAAGGTGCTTGGCAGCTGCATCTGGAGCGCAGACCGACAAGTCCTTAGGAGTGGAGTTAAAGTTAGAGCCACAAGTGCTCCGGTGCCTTTCAAGCCTTAGCCAAATGATTTTCTAGCCGAGGTCGTATTAGGGACATGAGATTTGAGGAAGTATTTCATAATAGCCCTATAATCAATGATTCATCATTGGAAATATTAATGAGCCATAAATGATGTATTGGACTCTGATGAGGTAGATCTACAATCACATTGTTAAATGTCACAGGACTGCTCATTCATGGTAATAAGGTATTTGTAATAATTAATGTTTCGTGTTATTTGGCTGTGAAGTATATGGAAAATGATATGCCAGTGCACATTCATTCATTTTTTTTTGTAGTTGTGCAGTAAGGCCGTTGAAAACCGGTCTGAGAGGTTCACATTTTATTCCTCCCTGTCGCTTATTACTGTTACTCTCACAGTCTCTCTGCTTCATTAACTGAATATTCATTATGCAGCTAATAGTGGTGCCTTTGAAGAGGAATGATCATATTTAATTTTCTTGCCTGAAAAGGAACAAGTCAGTGAAGAGAGGGTGAAAGAAAGGCTTGTGTGGGAGTGAGAAAAATAAATGAAGCGATGAATGGAGCGGCAGAAGGGCATGGAGTTTGTGGAGGGGAGGTGGTGGGGATCGTCCAGATTACAATATGATTATAATCAGTCTCCCTGCTGATAGCATTGATTGACCTGCACCTGTGACTCCACATCTCTTTCACTTGTCCATGGCAGTCCAGTGTATGAGGGCGCATTGTTCTCTCCCCACATGTTGTGCCTCTCCTAGTTGGAAGAAGAGAGTTTTTCTTCCCCCCCCCCCCCCCCCAGCCCCCCTTTATTCTTGGCAAGAAGAGGGTTCAGATTATGAGAACTCAACCAGTGGCCACAGCGGTATTTCTTCACCCCAGCAGCTGCAGTCCCTGGCTGCGTTTATCGCTTTTATTGATTACCATCACAAGGCAGTAATTTGCCGGGACTTGCAGGGACATGATTAAAGATCCGCAAGCAATGCATGGGGGCTCAAGTCGGTGCCGGGGTGTCATGTTGATGAACACACGCCGACACACATACACACACAGACGCAGACTCTAACGCTCTGATAAGCAGGGAGTGCTCACAGGAGGGGGACGAGGGGTTCAGTCCTGTCATAGACATCAATGGCTCTAAATCTCCTGAGCTAACCTTTTAATGCTCTCAGATCCTTATGGCTGGCTGGATAATTGATTGTGTTTGGTCTAATGGGATTAAGAGGCAGTAGTGGCCTTGGGCTGGACACAGTGTTGGGGATGGCAGCAGTGGCAGTGAATTGGAAAGAGAGGCAGAAAGAAGCAAGTGAATGGAGTGTGGATTGAAACGAGACATAGGGTGTGTGTGCGTGTGGGTGTGTGTGTGTGTGTGTGTGTGTGTGTGTGACAGAAAGAGGCAGAGAGAATGACAGAAAGACTGACAGACAGTGAAAAGCAGCTGATTTGACATAGAGTGAGAGGAAGGAGGATAAAAAAAAAAGGGTGGATAGATAGCTGCAGGTCTGCTTCTCAGTCCGTCCTTAATTAGCTGTATGAGAAAAAACCAGGGAGTTGATGGTATCCCCAAGTGAAAAGCTTGTTAGCGTAAGAGATGTTATCTCCCGGCTATTGGTTTTGGTTGTGTTTTTCTCGCTGGGTGAGTCACTGGGTCTGCGGTGTGCAGTGAGATGAAAGCGGAGGGGAGCGGGGGAAAATGAGAGCCAAGGTGGTGGGGCCCATCCCCCTCTTATCACCCGGTATAAAGCCTGTCCCATCCCAACTTATCAACAGCCTCTGTGCTTAAGCTTCATCACTTACACCGGAGCTTGTTTGAATCTATCAGTCTGCTAGCCCCCCTTTCTTCTCTGAATTATTTTTAACATCCCTCCACACTTGGGATGAGATAAAAGCACAAGTTTGTGTGGGAGAGTCGTGAGGGATGAGGCTGTGGTTAGTACATTTTTGCTGGAGTTCTTTTACTCCTTGTCGCCCTGTATATGGCAGCCGTGTGTCTGGAATCCCCAGTCTCTTTGTGTGGCTCATGGCTCGATCATGAGCGCAGACGCTACGCAGAGCTGTCATCATCAGTGCCAGTTTTTTACTTTTTACGTTTATCCCCTCTAGAACCACACACCACAACCTCCCTCTCCCTCTATGTTGTATACAGCGAGATAGTTAAAGGGTTAACAGGGTCTGCCGTTGCTGGATTGCTGGCTCTATTCATAAGTCCAGCCGGCCAGATCATGCCACAGATCCAGGTTTTGTCTCTAGTGAATAGAGAGGCTGCCGCAGCCCACTGGCCCTTTATACTGGGCCACGTTTTCACTTGGGCTCAGAATATGCCAGGTCAGGATAACTGTTGCCATTTTGGTGGACGGCTGAAGCCATTTTGCCAGCTTCCTACGGCCAGAGTAGTGAAGATTAAATCTGTTATTGTGCTTATGTGTCTGTGTGCATCTGCGAGGGATGATCAATCCTATATGTATACGCAGTATTACTATGTGTGTCTGCTTATGCTCTGTTGGGAATATAAGAGAGTACCGTGTGTTTGTGAGTTAGAGGAAATGTGTCACTCTGACCTGGCTGTCTGCCTATTCGTGTCCAGGAGGCGACAGGTGAGGGGTTGCTATGGTTACCTGGAGTAGGGGTAGGGTTTGGATGAGTGTTTGTGTGGCCTTGCAATTTCACAGTTAGGACTTTTTTGTATGCCCCACATGTTCTAGTTTTGTTTAGGTGATGGGTGATATTGTAGTGCCATATGGGTGCAGCAGGTGTTACTAGTAGCTGAGTGCCAGTCTGTGCGCGTAGTGGGTGTTAGAAAGAGCTATCAGTCAGCCCCTTTCTCTCTCCGTAGAGACTTCCCAGAGGGCTGTGTTGTCCCTACAAGGGCCAGATGCTGCCTTGGTTTGCTCTGCTGCCCTCTTTCCTCTCTTCCCCTCTCTTCTCTCATTCCCAGGCCCACATCAAACATGCGCAGCCCATTTCCCCCATAGCTCTAAATCTCTTTAATTCCATCATCTGTTGCCCATTGAGGGCAGCAATTTAGTCTTTACGCAGCATTTTAGTGTGCCATTAAAAATTCTCTGAGGTTGGTGGCCAGGCCCTGTAGCAGAGAGGTGGCCAGTCTTCAATCTGTGTCTCTGTGTCTAACCTCTGCATTGCTGTCCCCGGGGACACATCCAACCACAACGATACTGTTTGAACAGCTCGGCCTGGACACATAGAGTATGCATTACATATTCCCTACACGCCAAGCTCAACCACTCCATCATGATGATTGTCTACATCATTCATATATTGTGATAACCGCTGAGGCCACACTACGGTGTTGGGGGAAGCCTGAGTAGTTATCAGGTGGTTGTTTCTTTTTTCAACATCTAGAGTTTAGTCAACGTTCAATGTCTGGCAACAGTGTGAGCTCTGACCCTAACCAACATCTGGAGAGGGGGTTATAAGTGCTTCTCCACGGATTTTTATAGACGGTAGTTTTATGTAATTTCCAGCAATTTCACCGTTACGTTTACAATGATTGGAAACTGGCTGTGCTCAGTTAATGACTTCCCTATCTCCCAGATGGAGAGCAACACCCACACTGAAAACAATGACAGAACAATGAATTGCTAAAATAATTCTGTCTCTGCAGAATTATACCAGTATGAATTGTTTACATCATTATGGCAACAGCACCGTAGGCTAACCTGGAGCTGTTCAAGTTTAATAAGCATCCGGTTCTGCCCTGTAGTGAGTCAGGGGCCTCTTGGGGTTGGGTTGCACTGGTTCACTCCTGCTAATGGGGGGTTGGCTGAACCTGTGTTGGCCCTTTTGCCTTGCTACCCAGCTTCTCTTCTCCTCTAAGGTGAGAGAGGAGCTGCACTGTATGTCCTTAGCAGACCTGACATTGACACTGAGAGTGATTGGCCTGTCTTAATCAGTGAAGTGCCCCGCAGCAGCAGGGAGTCTCTATGCTTTGTAAGGACTTGACCTCACCTACTGCCCTGCTATCCAGACCTCCTTCTGACTCTAGTGGATTCCTGGATAAGGAAGATGTTTTTCTCACCAAGGTCTTTTTCAATAAACATTTAACCACAGGAAATACCTAAACAGACTAATCCGATAAAACACAATCAAGAGAAAATTGTTCAGACTTAGACTGGACATAGCTAGAATACTTAATTTCCCTGAGAGACTTCTTTATTTATTTGATGTTCTAAAGCCGTTAAAGACTTATGAAAATCTGAAAAGCTATAGTTTTCCAGGACTTGCTTTTCAGGATCACAATGACCATTTGAAAGATCAGTGTCAATTGTCCCTGAAACTATCATGTCGACCCGAGCACGCGCAGTGGGTGAGTCATTGCAATAGAAATATATGATTCATTGTTTTATCTATAGCACTATGTAAATCACTATCTCTTGTCCATGCCTGTTTATCAAGCTGTATTTGCCTGAATAGATGCAGAATATCTTTTATCACATTATATTACTACCGGTTTAACACAACAAAGACCATTTTTTGTTTATGAGAAAAAAGAACATTTATTCATTTGTTTGGTGAGATTATTATCAGTAAATATGTCCTGTATATGTTCGTCCTTTTTTGCTTTGGTATCTCATTGGCAGCTGTCTGTACCCATCTGGGAATGTTTTTCACCCGGTATCTCACAGACAAAGATAAACAGTGGTGTTGTTTGCTGGTGAGCCGGTGTCAACACCAGTGATGTCACCGATACCCATTGTAACAAACAAAACCACGAAACAATGATACGGGATTAGCTGCCCTCCGATCAGGGACGGCCCAAGGGTAACCGAGGGATACATACGGGCCTGCACAGCGCTTTGGTTTAGCACATCTTGCTGACAGCTGTCTGTCCACATGTCAACCATAAGCAACACACCTAATCCGAGGCTGCGTGGCACCTTCGACATACAGCAACAGTGACAGTAAGGAGAGCAACAACATGAGCCCCCTCCCTTTTTACCGTGGAAATACTAGGTGCTGGATTATTCCTGGTGTGGCAGATCATCCTCAGCCCTCTCACCCACCCCGTCAGCCTTAGAGGTGGATTAAGGAGGCCTGGTAATCTGACTGTTTGGTGACACATGTCCACCATGCGATGTCTAGAGAGAGGAGTCGTGGTGAATTAGAAAAAAGGCTAGGTAATCCAGGCTATACGTCTTCAAGGTTTTTCCCCTTCATCCACAGACTCCCCCCATACAGAAACACATACATGTACAGTTCACACGCACACACGTGTTAGGCACTTACTGCACACACACGCAGACTTTCATGTACATGGGCCTGTGGGCTTCGTTGACATTACCTCCCTGACATTATCCTCAGCACAAGCCCGGCCTGGGATCCCTGTCACATCCTTCCATGGGCAAGACTCACATTTTCATTACGGTGGAGCCAGTGGCGCTGCACAACCTTTTTCTCCTTTCTTCCTCTCCACTTCTCCTCTTCCTCACCGTGTCAATCATCACAATGCTGTCACTCTGGATCTGTCTCTGAACTAAGCTGTCTCTAAGCTAAGATCCAGACACACTTGAGAGACGGAGGCAGACGACTCGCCCAGACGCTTCTCTCTTGAAGTTGTCCCAGCATTTCACTTCTTTCTGCCTCTCGACTCTTCCTTAAGTTGTATTTTTTATTTCTTACTTTTTTTTAACTGATCTAATTTGCAAAATGTCCACATATTAGATGAAGCCTGCACATGCGGAACAGAGTACACATGGCCAGGGAATTGAGAACTGAAAATAATTCCCTCATGTGGAAAGGCTGCAATTAACTGGGGATGTCAGCCTTTGTAAAATATAATTGAGTTCAGGACGGAATGAACGTCTCTAATCCGGCCGACAGAGCACTGTCAATCAGCGTTTCCCGCATCCCCAAAACCAACTGTCATGCTTGTTTATGTAGGTCTCTCTACTGAATTTCTGGACACTAATGCTCAGGCAGCTGCCTGTCTGTAATGCGTGGGTGACTTTGTGAATACCCGGTGGGAGCGGGATGCTGCAGTAAAGGGAGAAACTGGACATCGGTTTTTTTCTGGTCGCGCTGGAGATAACATTGTGCGCTCAGCCATGGTGTCAAACACCTGTGTGACTGAAATAACATTTGCTCCGTCACTGAGCACGAATCGCCTCTTGTGGCGTGCGGAATGATATCAACAAAGAATGTAGCTATTACCATACCTCAGGTCCAATAACACTTGTTTTTTTGAGTGAATAGTCCTCTGTAGATACTGTATGTGAATTACCTTTCCCATCATTGCTGAGCTGTGCAAGGCATCTTCAAGACATCCTCCTGGAAATGTCATCCATTTACAACGCTAAAATACCGCCTGTCATGGCAGATGGACGAGTGTTGACCTTAAAAGGACCTGGATGAATGAGTCCTCTGAGAGAGAGCAATCTTTTTTTGGTCCTCTTTATTTCCTTTCCACCTGTGTCTCCCTCAGTGGGGGCTGCGTCAGGCTCTGATCTATGGCCTTTCTCTAATCAACCCTCTTAGTGAGAGGAAAACGGCTGGGAACACATCAGATAGCTCGGTGTCACTCAAAACAGGTCTATGTGTCTTTGTTTTAGTGTGTCACACAGTTCGGTTTGTGTGTGTCTAATGATTGCCTTCCAAGGGTCTCCTTAGTGATCCCCACAGAGTCCCACCAGGCTCCCATGGAAATGGATTAATTACAGGGCGCCTGACAAATGACTGCCCACATTTGTGGCGGCTTTGTAAACTCTCTTGACTAATCAGCTGAAGACAGAGCCTGGTCACTCAGCACGACCTCATCACAAGCCTGACCCAGACACTGTAGCTGTGGCTGAAGGGCCTCTAGTCAGAGATTAATTGTATTGCACTCTAAATGCCGTTCCCCGCTAACTGTCATCTCAGTGCTGTCAACGAAAGCAGTGGTTCTTCACCCCAGACACCTGTGGACCTGACGTGATGGAGAACAATCTCTCCAAACCATTTTATCTCTGAGAGTTTTGAACTCTTAGAGAAATAGATTTTGGATTGATTGGCTACTCTGCACCTTGTGCTTGGCGGACTATAAATGCCTTTGTTTGTTATGTGCGCTGTGTTTTTCTGCTCTCTGTTCTCTGGGATTGTTGAGCATGTGAAGACATGGTTTGTTTGGCTCCTTCAAAGTGATCAAAATGAAATGTAATTTGATGTTGCTTTTACTGTAGCCCTCTGATGCCTTGTGCCAAATGAATAATATGTCAAATAGTGTGTAAAATGGGTGTATTATAAATAAATGATGTGCAAATATCCAACCTGATTAAAACCCCCAATCAACACAGTTATTTGTCTTTATTCCTAAAACCCACTGTAAAGAATTTCCGTCTGTAACCTGTTTACTCATCCGCTTACCTACCATATGTTGGTTTTGAAGCAAGTTTCTTATCCAGAATTAGAAGCACAAGACAGAACATTTATTTAATATATTTAATATATTCAGTCAGCATTTTCTGAAATACAGCGAAATGCCTGCAGCATTGTTTATGCATTTGAATAACCCCTAAAATAATAGAATACAGCAGGAATACAGAGCAATGCCCTGGTGTATCTCTAAGAACACCTTTTGTAAGTGACTAATGTGTGTGTGTTCATGTGTGTGAAGGAAGACGTAGTGGATGAAAGAAGGATAGTGGGATGCGTGATCCCCCTTACTGGGATCCAGATCCACAGGTGGAGAGCACTGAGCCCTCAGTCAGCACGTCACATAAAAGCACCAGGTTTTGCAGCATTGCAATCGCAGAGTTCATTTTTTCCTCATTTGTTTACCTTTCTCTCGTTGAGGACAGGTTTTCAACTATTGTGAGGAGTACACAAGAGAATCTACCATTATCACAGCTGTAATCGACCATTACAGTTTCTCTATCATCAGAGTGCTCGTTAACTGCAGGATGAAAAGCCTCCAAAACAGACAGAGTGTCCTGGTGCAAACAACAGGGCTGTTCCACTGTGCCAGCTTAAACCAACAGCTTGTAAATTGAATCCTGTGGCATACAGTCAAGTTCTCAGTGTTCAGTGGAGCTTTGCCACTATCAACCAGCAAGCAGAGCCCCAAACTGACCCTGAGGCTCAACAACACCTGGCTCTTCCCTTGTTAATCATGGGCAAAGATCCAATCTAAACAAAAGGGTCTGTGTAGCTATTGCATTTGATGTTGGATGTGAACCATGCTTATAGTAGTATTTTTAGACTTGAAAAACAATGCTTTTGTTTCAAGTCTACGGGTTTATAGTTTATGTCAGCTGTTGTGCAGTGCACCTATTTCAGGATTGGTTTAATTCACTGTGGCTCTCAAACTGTCTGCATCCATTTGCGGGTTTTTGTTCCCTTTTGTCAAAGCGTATATTATTGACGCTAATGGGCTTAGATGCTTTTCATGATTGGAACTGTCAGCATCTGGATAAAAATAAAGGCCAGTTAAAGATGGAGTATGTGTTTTCAAGTGTGTGTGTGTATATTTGGGGACAAACTATTACCGGCATGCAACTTTACCTAGGCTTCATGTGGTTCATTCTGGCGGAAAACAAATATCCAGTCGCATCAGAGAAATTATGTGCGACAGCAATCACTTTACATCCACAGAACTGAGCAGATGGAGCATGTGATACAGTGAAATAAACACACTTGTGAACCTATCACTGGTAGAGTCAAGCCAGCTCTGAGGGGGGGTAGTCGGGGAGAAAACAACATTTGGCAGGGCTTTGTTCAGAGCTGATCATTGCGTTGATGGACTTAAAGGTATGATTAATCTGTTGATCGGAGCAACATTTGTCCTTAACACCATGTCATCCGTTTATTTCCAACACATCTTTCTATCCCTCAATCTGCCCTCTACTCCTCAGATGTCTTTGACTTTAAGTGTTCTGTGGTCAAATGGGATTATGAGAGACTGGACCACATATGGCCCGTGCTGGTCCCCATCCCTGTCGGGGGATGTAATCCCAACCCCACACCCTTCTGCCCTGCCTTATTATCAGATGGCCAGCATGTGTAGCACACATTATGCCACATACCAGCACAATCTCTGACCAATAACTTCTTAAAGTTGTTTTCAGTCTCTTCCTCTGTATCCCTGAATTGTGGTTGACCGTGATGTTTGATATGCTATATTTGGTGGATTGGGGGGTACAGAATGGACTTGCAAGGAGATTATAGTGAGGGAAGTAGAACAACAACAATGTACGGATTACAGGCAGGATTTGTGTGAGGAACACATGATATCCTCTCTCATCCCTTTATCAGATTGGCCGTGATAGAGAGGCAGTAGTGGCTGGGACCAGAGAGTAGTAGGTTTGGATTCATTAGGACAGGGCCATATCAGGACAGAGAGTAATGATAGAAGCTCATAATTCAATAGAAAATCATCTCAGTCAGATTATGTGGCTCACTGCAAAAGTCCATTTTCACAAGTAATGTAAAAATCATCTTGTTCTAAAGTGGGAGAAAACATTTGCCAGTTGGATAAGATAATTGCAACAATCTACTATTCAGGTTTCTTGTGACTCATTCATTTCGATAATTAAGTCCTATCAGTGTTTTTCAGAGCTAGTGCACTTGTTTCAGAGACAATGACACTTGTTACTGAACAAAGAGAAAACATTGAGTTTCCATTGTAATCAAACTTGCCCGTTGGTAGAAGAGGATGAAGTCGTTTGAAATAATGAAAAGATAAATAGACATGGAACTGTGCAATGGGACACCACTGTTCTTTAGTGGTTTCCTAGCAGTTTTCTAGTCAGTTAAACATGACAAGAAACATCCCCTAACTTTAATGAGGTTATAACTTTAACCCAGACCTAAAATATAGTCTAACCATTTTCTTCTCATTGCTCTGATTTGAGCCCAGACTAGGTTCTCGCCCTTATTTCTTATCTTCCAGGTAGATTTTGGTTTCATTTTGTTTTTGTTGTATACCTGATTGTCACACAGTATTGGCACTGAATTGAAAATGTCCTGTATTGAAAACTCTAGGTTACTAAAAGCCCTTTTTATTTTTTAAACCTGTAATTTAAAGCACAGTTTTCTAAAAGTGCCCCATACAACCAGTAAGGTCCTTTAAGAGAACACAGGCATTATTCTGCTGTGATGTCTGGCACATAGTTAATGGGAGCCATTTTGAATCTCAGCAGTAAGGGAATTGTAATTTAACCTATACAGACAGAAAATCTATTATTCTCCTCCCATGAAGCTGTATGAAACACAAAGCAATCAACAGCATGCCCTCTACCTATAGTTATCTCTACTGACCTAGGGAGGAATGAATACACTTCCATGCTGTATTTACGGTCTGTGTTCTTAAGAACCCCAACTCCGACAGCATCGAACAGACAAGGCTAGATCCATCACTAGTCAAGCTGACACACCTTCTCACAGTGCTGTCCTCCCACACCTTTCTCTCCACTCCTTCTACTTGTCTCCTCTAAATAGCCCCACTACAGGCTGGCTGTGCATGCCATCAGACAAAAACTTTCTATGGTGGACTTTCTGCTAGTGTAGTTCTACCAGACATAGGGAGTTAGGGAGGGGATGGACAAATGAAATAGCAATGAAATGAAATAACTAGAGAAGGAGAAGACTGAGTAAGAAAGGCAAAGAGCTGAAGGAATAATAGACTGAGAGGAATGGGAACTGAAACTGATCGAACAAGAGGATGCCATGACAATTATAGGCAACAGAGCCCCTAACGTCAAAGTGGAACCCTATTTCTGGGAGCTGTCTATTCTTCCGCATGTGAGACAGTAAATACCTTGTTTCTATCTTCCCCAGACGTCATTGTGACCACCAGTTCCACAATGGAAACCCTGATGAGGAGCACATGCAATTGCTCTCTCTTAATAAAATCTCACAGTTCCCATTACAGCCCAGCACAATGGGCCTCTCGCCTGACCGCTGATTGAGTTCTTACTCTCCGGGAGCTATAATAGCAGCCGGGACATTCACTCCCACCACCCTCACCCATTTCACCCCGCTTCCCTCCTCTGTCTTCACCAGCCCTTCTCCGACTCCTCCGGCTAGGATTTTGTCACAAGTAAGATATTTTTATCCAATATTCATACCCCCTCCATCTCCTACATTTCGTCTCGCACAGGAGTAACGTAATATTGATCCGATCAATGAGTGGATACTTTTAGAGTGTTACCCCATCTTACTTTGTGAGGTTCACCTTTTATTAGGACGACCTCAGTATCCCTGAAGACAGTCTCTCAAAGAGCAGTGCTGATTATGAGGGATTTTGAAGAGGTTTTCTGAAAGTCACAAGGTGGGTTTTATTCCTTAGCTGGGGAAAAGGGCAAGATAGTTCTCAGAAGTGGGTTAGCTTCTGAGAAAGAGGATTTATTTGGCGTAATTGCACTTTCTTCTCTAACATTACCACAGCCTCAAGCATAAATACACCTTGAAGGAGAATTCACGCAAAAATAACACACCAAACAAATGCAGCAGGGAATGTTAAAACAATACTTATGTGTCCGTTAAACAATTAGCTTCTAGGTTTTTCTAACTCAATTCAAATTCTGACAACCAGTTAAATCTTATGAATAGTAAGTTGCATTCCCATATTTAAAGAAATGCATAAATAGCATTTTCTTTTAATCTAACAGAAGAAGATTAGTCAGTGGTGGCCAGACCATGACCTCATCTGCCCAATTTTGGTTAAGGTGTGGTTATGGTGCTGACAAGCTGCAGTGGTTTGATTGGCCGTGTGGTTCCTACAAATGAAAGGATGAGCATGAAACTCAGACTTGATTTATTCAATTATCCCACCCACTTTGAAGGCCTTTGCAGCACAGCCAACACCCACTTTGTAGTGTGTCAAAGAGGTAATTTTATATTCCTTGTTGACTTGTAATGATATAATCAAAACATTATGAGCATATGTACACACACACACACATGCATCCCCACATACTGGTCCACTACATAAATACACACATAATTAAACAGGCAAACACACACATAGCTCCTCACAGGTGGCAAGCCATTAGAGACCTTTTGATTAGCTGTTTTCAAGATGTGAGCTGGGTAAACCAAGGCCTTCCCTGCTGCTGTGTGATGCTGCTAAAGGTCAGCAGCTGGTGGCTTCGCTCCGGTCTACACAACACTTACTCCCTGGGTAGAGCTCAGACACCCTGGGAGTAACGGGAAAAAATAAATAGAGCTTGTTTTCACTTGGTGGCCTCATGTGGAGGCCAAACATGTATGCCCCAGAGAAGACATATTTTTAGATAAGAGTACGGCTTCTAGAGATCTTTTTTTTTGGCAGGGATTTCTACACTTGGCAGTGTGAAAGTGAGCAGTAGAGATATAGGAAAAATGAGAGATGATAATTCTGACACTGTCCTGTTTCCTGCTTAATTTCAGTAAAGCTTTTTCTTGGAGGTCAGAGCTCTTGAAGCAGGCTTTCTCTCTCTGATACTCTCTGGGCTTGGCATCAGCTGCTTATGTCAGATTAATTTCATATGGACTAGTAGATGGGCTTCATCTGATGTACTTCATATTGATTTTTTGTTTGTTTGATCCAGTTGGCTGACTTGTCTATGTTTGAGGGAACTGATACCATGAAGATAAGGGTGTCAGATCAGTCGGGTGCCATGCTTTATTTCCCCCTCGACAAAATCCGCCAAAGTTTTTCTCATCTCATCCCCGCAACACGGTGACAGCCCGACAGGAGGGGACCAGCCCGACACACTGCAACGATAGACAGCTCACGCTGACAATAATGCCACCGTTGCTTATGCTGACAAGAACCCATCCCTTCTCATTTCATTGAGAAAGGGAGCAAAGAGAGAGAGAGAGATAGAGAGGGATAGAGAGAGACGGAGAGAATTGGGGGAAATGGAGAGGAGGGAAAAAAGAGGGAGGATGACTGGCATCCAGTCAAGAAAAAAAGACAATTTCTTGAGTTCCAGACAGTCTGTCACTGCGATGGTAATCCTTCAGTAACATTTCTTCTGCTGTGTAGGTAGACTGTCAAACTGATAAACACATGCACACACATAAACATCATTATATAAACCTGTTCTGGTCATATGCAAGAAAAATGTTTGCCCCTTAGATGTAGAAATCACTTTTCTCGCTTTCAGCAATAGAAAATACATATCAATACAAGTTAACCACCACACAACTCAAACATGTCTATAGAGACAGCTGATAGAAAGGGGGATCTAAAATATGACTAAATCTAGTGCAAAACTGCTGTAATAATTTGTATTAAATCCCTTCTGCAAACTTTTCCTCAGCAGTCTCTTTGATAATAACTATTAGAAGCAATTTACATCAGCAAATACAGTTAGTTTTCCACCGGACACTGGCTTGTATAAATGGACTATAACGATGCCACAGTCAGTAACATAACCGTCTTCATAAGTCTTCACATTGGTCAGTGTTGAGCATCTTGGCGCACGTGCTTGTTTTCTCCCACATTATAAAACCATTAGACATTTCTTCCCCTGTACAATGTGTGCAGAAAATATGTCTACTCCCTCCAGTTAAAACCTGACATAATCATGAGTGATATTATTCTCCTCTGAAAAGCAACCAGTCATTAGTTGTTTTAAAATGTGGGTGTCTGGCTCTTTGAGACTAATGTGATTAAGCGCTGCACACATAAATTCAACTTGACTTTTCTTTTTAGGGGTTGGACCTGTTAATCCAATTTTAAATGCGAGCTTACATCTATGATTTCCATTCCAGTAACTATGATTACTTTCAGCCTGACTATAAGCCATTTTTTAAATATAAAAATGCCAAAGATTGAATTGGACGTCAGAATTTCAAGAGATTGAGCTAGACCTGCTCTAAATGAAAAGTGCCTCTATTAGGATTTTGGGCCATATTAATAAAGACCTATAGGAACAATAATACAATTAATATTTATCCTTTGATTGGCTATCAACTTGTCCAGCCCGCCCTATAATACAGGGATGTAGTTTTAAGAAGAAACAGTCATGCAAGCAGTGATTTTGCTGATGCACAAAAAGAACCAAGCAAGGAAAGGATTGATATCATTAATAAATACAACAGTAGCTAGTAATGAGTATTACTTTCGCAGGGATTTCTAACAATGTACATATACTGTAAGACAGCACAGCAGAACCAAAGTACTCAATATATAAACATGGCATTCTCTGGCTGATGTGCATTGGATTAGATCAGAGAGGATTAGTGGGATGCGGAGGCAGGTTGGTGAGAACAGATCACCTAGATTGAAGAAGGGATTTCTAACACTTCTAAATGAGATATGGGCACGCTTTCAGAGATAAGAAGCCGCATATGAAAATGGGTCAATTGTTCTGCAGGTTTAGCTTGTGATTAAGAAGATTACGTTCCACCAGTGAACAACAATGGTAAAGTCAGACAGCAGCCCAGTTGTTCTTAGCCACTCCGTCAGCCTGGCTGATCCCTATTCTGTCCTTTCACCAGCATTCAGACTTTCATGTTTCGAGCGATGGGACTTAAGTACTGAGGCAGTGCATGTCAGGCAACGGATTTTCTGCAGGAACACAACATAACAAAGCGCAGTATAATTTGACTCATTCCCAGACCAAAGGCTCTTTTGATGAAAGTTTGTGCGGGTATGTTTTGGTCCCACCCCATCATACTCCATTTTTTAGAAAAGAGTGATTACACCAAGAGCACTTAGGCCAGCGCTAGTGGACTATTGATTGATCAAACCTGGCCGTTCATTCCTGGAGATCAGGGAGGGTTTCTATGCTGTCTTCCATCCCTCCCTAATGAAAGGGAGGCAAAGCTTGCTGCCTCCTTTGATCCAGCAGGGATTAAAACACTGTTTCTTATGGAAGTGAAAAGATCAGCACAGTCTGTTTCTCAGTGTCTCTCTGATGCACTGCTGGGAAAGATATACAGCATTGTGCTTTGGAGTCTGGACCTGGACCAGTTCATGATGGGGCCAGGAAGTCTGATTCACTATATGGTCAACTAACATAACGGCCCAACAATGGTTTGATCAGCAGCATCACTTGCTCCTTAGTATTTATTTTCACCCTTTGTTTTCCCTCCTCTGCAGATGTTTGCAAGATATGGGCTGTGCCTTTTTTCTTGCTTCTGTTTGTTTCTCAATTCATTCCACGATATCTGTGTTTATTGCTGTTTATTATATTTCCTCTTTGCCTGCAAAACAGTTTTCTTTCTGATGCTTCATAAGCCCTCCACGAAAGGCAACAGAAATGAGTTTTTTGACAGTCTGCAACAAGGAAAGAAGGTTAGAATCAATAAGTTCAATTTGATATGTACAGAGGGGCCTTGGACAGCTATTTGAAGGAAGTCCTAAAAAACACTAATAAACTTGAAGCCACGCTCTCAATAATTAAAGCTGATTTTCTCTGAGTGAAAATATTTTCTCGGGAGCCGTTGAGGTTGAAGTCTTTGATTCAGCCCAGAAGCCTTCATAAAAGTTTTAAATGTAGAGAGTAATTGACATTTTTCGCAAGTTGGCAGTCAAAACCACATATGCTTTGCCAAGTGGGCCTTCCAGTTTGTGCGGTCAGTCTCTCTGTGTCTCCCTGCCTCTCTCTCTTAAACATAACCCGGCGCACACACACTTTCTGTCCGGTGCACTTTCGGTTTGATCTGTTTTATGGATTTCTCTCACTGCACAGTTGAAAAATTCAATTAATTGAGGCGTGCTGTAAAATATCTATCAGATCAGGATACAGTCGTTTTTCAGAGTGTGGACCATGCAGTATTCATATCTGCATGATGCATTGAGTGCAAAACATAAACCACGGTGAAACAGTTGATTTATGAACATATGTCTGATTTATCTCTACTGTAACACACACTCATTGACACAGGCACTTTAGGTGATGAAGCAGTTGACCAGGTACTTGGGTTTTCACGCCATGGGGCAGTGGAATACACTCTGATACAGTGCAGTTATGGTGACATGTGGCTCTGCTATTAACCGTACACTTGTTGTGTGCCCTTGTGAAGCCACTGTTTGTATAGCCTACAAGCCATTTAAAATTGTCTATTTATGCTTAAGCTTCCCACTAGAGGGTTATTGTGTGGCCATTTAACACACACACACACACCAATTTCCCCACATGTATGTTCCCACTGAGGGAAGGTTGAGTTGTTAAAGAGACACTGATAGCCGCTGGCAGAAGTTGTAGCTCCGTCTGATCGTTCTCCCTGGGAGCGCTGTGCATGTGAGAGCGAAAACACAGCAAGTGGCATCGGAGAGAGACGGATTCTACTTCATTCATTCTCTCCCTCCAACTATGCTCATTAGGCTGGAGACCGCTGAGCTGCATGAGGCCTGGTAACTGTGTGCCTACCAGAGAAAAGCCTGATATTATCCCCTATTTATCCGAAACTGCTGAACTCGTCATTGCACTATAGTAGGCATCAATAAATCAGCCATCACTCTGGGCGGTCTCAACTTCTATATCTTCCTGACGCCCTGACACCCTTTTTATATACTCCGTTTTATTCACTTTTTATGTGCCGGTTGATGTATTTTATCGAGCTAGTTACTACAGAACATAAACTAGGGATTACAACCTTCTGCATAAAAAAAAAAATCTGCCCCTAGAGAGAAATGGATGCAATCTGTTTTTAATATACTCTACTTCTTATTCTCTGCACCGCTTCCACGCTTTTGCTTTTCCATCACTCAGTCTTCCTTCCTTGTTGCCTGCGATTGTATGCGAAAAATGAGAAACATTGTTTTCATATCCTATTATCCAGAGAATTTGCCTGGCCCTCTCACCCCTCCATTTTCCCTTCTACTTTACCTTTCTACCTGTTAAGACTTCCAGAAGCAGATGCTGTTATCTCCCAAGCTTTCAACAGCCTGTCACATCCACTCGCTTCTGCCTTCTTCAAAAGCTGTCTCCCACTACCTCGCTGGATGCACTCCCTGCGGTTGCCGATACCTGCTGGGAGGCACAGCCAGGGATGTCAAACTTGGACTGCGGGAAAAAAAAAAGAAGTAACCTAAACTAGGGTCAGAATGATGGAAGGAAGGAGAGCATATGAAAGAAAGACTGAACCGCGGTTGTTGTTATATTTTTCCCTTTTATTTCCAAAGCTGACATTATTGATTTTTCTAACCTGAAACACAGCCACAGTAGAACCTTCCATCGTCCTATAGATTGAAATTGATTGCCTTGAGGCTCTCTTGTCCTGTAAATATTTGCAAGACGTTATTGATTCCATTAGTGGCTGGCTGCTATTTGTGACAATGGTATGGATGGCTGCTGTTGGTTAGAGTAACCCAATGGTGGGCGGCCAGTCCTTTTTCACTGCACATTAAGATCTTGTTTCACACATGTTTGGTTGTATACGACCTGTCCTTGCAGCCATTATGAGGCAAATGGTCACCACCTTGATTTGTGTGGCATCTTTTGAAAGCAAGCTATTCAGGCGGATGATATACTAGCTCACAGTCATTCTGATTAGTCCTTTTATTCATTTTCAAAGTAAGGCATTGAACATCTTTGCTGCCAGATATTTCTTTCTATAAAGCCAGAGTGATGTTAAAGTGTTTTGTTGTAAGTTGTAAAGAGTCTGACCTTATATGTGACCTTCACTTCCCCGAGCTAATTTCAGCATGATGGAAAGATGGGGAGGAGACCACTTCTTTAAAATAACTCAAGCCCCACACTCGTAAAGCCCGGTAACAATGCTCATATAGGGGCCGATGATGTACAGTGTGTATGGACTGTGGGTGTTTCATCTAATCTGAGGAAGCGATGGGCCGGGAGAGTGCTGCTTAAGAGCACAGGGGAGAGTGAGGTGGCCCACGCACGGCTGCTCTGTTAACCCGCATCTCTTCAAACTCCCCCCTTCTGCATATTCTACTGTTGTCTCAGGAACACAAAGACTATTTTCAGGCTGCCAATCCACAGAGGAGTGGGAAACTGCAGCCCTGCATGCCCCTAAAAGCCTTCATGACTTTTTAATCCGTGGCTCAGGGCTCTGCGTCCAGCGGTTGGAGAGTGGACCCCACTGCCAGAGCTCCGCTCCACGGAGGGATCAAATCCCCCCCGCCTGAATCTCGGGCCTGTCAAAGCAGTCAGGCATGGAGGCAGTGGATGGGTGGCGTCTGAAGGTGAGAGAGGGAGGAGGAGGGAAAGAGTTGGCAGTGGAAAAGAGCAATTTGTCGTTGAGCAGGGTGTATGGTAGAAGGCAGCCAGAAGGGAATGTTTGTAAAGGAAGAAAGAATTGATATGAAACTGCTGAGAGAAGGAATAGCCCCTGCACCAAAATAGCCATTTCTAACGTGGGAGAGAGAGTTTGTTCAGTGTTGTGAGAGAAGTTATGTGTGTGTATGGTATATGCATTTGTAAGTGATGGATTGTTACAGCATACCAAACAGAGTAGGAAAGGTGGGAGGTGGATTTTATTGGAGAGCCAGAAAGGTTTTGTGATGAATAATAGTCATGAGTGAATTGGTCATTGTCAGAACCCTCCAGAGCCTATTGAATCAGCAAGGCTAGGGTTTTACAATGAGCTTCAGCCAGGAAGATCAGCCTGTTGGGTCGTAATAGATGGAAAGTGAGTTGATGGAGGCAGGAGGTACAATAGATGAGGCTAGCTCTCACCACTGGAGCGGCATTTGTCTGTGGGGAAATGGGCCGCAGGAGAGAGCTGTGTTCCTCCCACACACTGTGCAAAGATCAGAGAGCAGTACGGATGCATTTGATGAGCGCACAGGCATGCGCACCCACACACATGCACAGGTGCACGCACTCAGAAAGTGCGACTCGCGAAGAGTAAACATGCTGCAGGGGTAGCATGCTGGCTAATGATGCCCCGTTGACCTATCACTAATGATCCCCCTCAACTCAGGCAGGAACATGATGGGCTTTGATCTGTCTGTCATTAGAGACTGTGGAGTACATGCACGTCTCTTTAATCTGATGAAGAACTCAAATATACACAGATCCACTAGAGACACGCACACACTTGCATGTACCCTCATGAATAGTTATACATGCACACTCAAATGTGAAGACTAAAGTAAATACCTGCTGTACATTCAGAAAAATCTATATAGTGTATATAAATATATATATATACTTTATACTGAATAGTATGCAACCACTTGCATTTTTCACAGACAGACATCCAAACACATTAGGCACGACAAGCCCTTACAGTAAATCCATGAGATCAAACATGTCATTTTCCTCGCTATGCTAAAACAGAAGTGATAAATAAAACAGATGATTTATTAATATCCCGAGATGTAATCCACTGCATTATATGTGTATTAAAGCACATTACTTGCCATGGCATGGTACGCATTAAAGTGCTTCTAATACAATTCTTAAGTGCCTACAGGCATTTCAAAGCAGCGGCAGATCTCTGAGCAGTATCTCCTCAGTGTCTCACTAATGGGACTGATGTAAATATGTTCATTTGTGAGTCTTCCCTTCAATTTAGTGTTGCTCATATTGTAGATGAAGATTATCCAGGGATTATGAGGCTTGAAAAAAACGCTATTTGATGTGTATTTACGCATGGCTTATAGATGTAGTAATATGGAATTAGGTCTCATCATGGGTGGAAAATACTAACGTGAAAGAAGTGTCACTCCTACGTCCCCCATCTGGCTCCGTGTCAGGGTGTTCATTTAGTGATATTCGTTTCCAAAAGTGAAAATTTAGCGGACGTTTATGATGCAAATCACAGGCCATAACTCTATGTGGTGTGGAGGACCGCATTAAGCCTTCAAATCACTCATCCCGTTGCCTGGGCGCCTGTTACATTATGCCATATCGGCTTGATCGTTCGCATATTTCAATGTGTGATTGCAGCCAACAACAGTCAATGCCTCGCGTTGTAAGTCCTTAGAGGCGGAGAAAGTTCAGAGAATTACCAAACTGATTTTTTTTTGTTCACACTGGTTTGTTAAAAGCAGTGATGGGTGCAATTCAGGAACACAGCGGCGGGGGGGGGAGGAATGCTCTCTGAATACATTAACCTGGAGATGGTGTTTTTATTTAAATTGATGTTATTTCCAACTATAACCTCCAGGATATATGTGACATTGTGTGGAAATTGCTGTGGTTGTAATTTCCTATTTTATAAAGAGCTCTTGCATATTTATAAGACTGTGTCACAATAGAGCTAACCTGGGTTTTTGCTTTCACACATTCAAATCTTCTTTACACCTTTCTATTCTTGTCTTGCAAATGGATGTGTTGTGGTAGAAAGTTGAAGGTTTGATTCCATGGGACAGGGTGGATTTTCTTTTAAGCAAGGCGCTTAATCTTCATCCTAAACCCAAATGGGAGAAAACAAGCCTGCCAACATCACTGCAGCAACACTGAAAGCCATGTTAGCTTGAGTGCAAGCTTATGAATATAATTAGAAAAACATCATCGACCTCATATATTAGATAGCATTGTTGGCACAAAGCTCGAAGCTGCAGCTTGCGGCGGTGTTATGATAACTATCAAGGGCTATGGTTTGGTTTTCTTGTTAGACACTCTACAATCATCATGCCACAATATTTACAAATGGAGATGTGTGCTTGTTAGACTTATCTTCATTAGGTGAACAGATGTCAGACATTTTAGAAGGAGAAGTGTGATTAAGAACATTTAGAGTTGAATTGCTTCAGTATTCACATACGATATTTTCAAGTGCACTAGATTTGAACAAGTTGTGTTTCTTGCACTAAACCCTCTTATCATGTAGAGGAAAAGCTCTACAATTACTATCTCTGACTGAGAATCTTTTTCTGCTTTGTTCAATTTACATGCTTCTCACTCAGCTCCCGTTACTGTATCTGATAATTGAGATGAACAATGTGGTGTGAAGTCGTGTAAGAACCAGCCAAACGCCTCCATTAGCGTAATGTCAGGGCGTTCAGATCTGCTGTCTGCCTGCTGGCGTAGTGCTTGCTGCCTGTCTTCACACAATGCCACAGAGCTGTGTTCCTACTCTGTCTTCCCTGCTTCTGGGGGCATGTGCACTTCAGAGACAGGAACCATCAAAGAAGACTAAGATGCCTCAGAGGTCACAGATGTGGCCTGGTGAGATGTGGGATGGAAGGCGGGCATCTTTGAGGTTCCACCTGAAGAAAGTGGTTTTAAGTAGTGATGGCGTAGCTCTCACACCATCACAAAGAAGGACTTGGTGCTCTCGCATTGATGGTCGGAGAAAGTAGTAGACAGAGGGCCACAGTAATGTGGTGCAGAGAGGTGGTGATGTGACGAGCTCCATTCTGTCAGCTCTCACACTCCAGAGGTCTCAATTAGAAACAGGGACTCTGTCTTCCCGCAGGCTGAGCTGCTCACAAAGGTATTAATCCTGCTACACGTGACCCCAGACCTCCACCAAAAACACCAATATACAAAAGGTAGGGAAAAAAAACCCAAATGCTTTCCCAATGTTTTTTCGATCTGTGTGTATAATGGAACAAAATAAGGTGTTTGTCTTGTGCAATCCGTGTAAGTATAAAGCATTGCCAACACTGATTGCTGTCTGGGCTCACAGGAAGGAAGTCATACAGACAGCCTGGTTTTGTAAATGTAATGAAGGCAGATAATAATTATTTTCTCTGTCAGCTGCTCTCCCATTAGCATTTACTGCCAGCCTCTGCCACTCACTGCTTGGTGCCCATGCACTCTGCCACACTGATAAGAATCACAATCACAAGCCATTCCTCACGCATATATTAGGTAAGCGCCCTGATACCTCGCACCTAGAAAAACATTATTAGCATGCCAGTGGTATCTCTCCAATTCAGAATTTCAAAGAGGGTCTGCTGGGGAGTAAAGCCTGCATGGGACATGGCAGTTTGAGTCTATGCATTTTACCTGATAATATTCTGGTGTCTGTATCTTAAGGAAACACAGTCACAAACACACAAGAATGAGAAAATTCACATACATTTTCATGCACAGTCACACACACCTGCACACACACACATACAGTGAGAGGGATAAAGGAGAACAAGGAGCAGACAGGTTTTGATAATGTCAAGAGCACAGCTGACTCTCTTTCAGAGTACAACTCTATCTATATGTTAATGGTGGGAGGAAAATAGTCTTGTCTGTTGCATCAAGCAATTAAATCAAGTGATATCTTCATGGTCCCAGGATGGACAGGCAGCACAGCATTGCAGGTGCATCTGATCATCTCCATCTCAATGCGTGTGAAATAATGTTTCTCCTCACCATACCGTCGACTAATTAGGATCTAATTATCCAGGCTAGTGTAAACAATCACAGCAGATGGCATAGCGTGCAGTATTAACTCTAATGACCCAAGGCCCTGTGGAATTCACATTTCAGCGCGTTTGTTTATTTTCCTCCATTAGTCTTTGCCCTACTTTCTAAATTCACTTAGGCCTATTTCCAACCTTCTCATGCCTTGAGAAAAGCTGCCCGCCTCCTATTCCCGACGCAGCTCTCGGTGTTCATTTTATTCACCGTTTCTTCCACTTACTGTCGTTTATCCGTGTTGTGTTACTTTCTCTTGTTTTTGTTCTCTTGTTCTTCAAACAATGTCAATTAGCTCTCACAAAGATCAAGTGAAAATGTGTACTTATTTTCTCCCCCACCCGCTACCATCCTCCTTCTCCCTAGTGAAAAGAAAAAAGAGGAAAGTTGGATAGAGAATGTGATGAGTTCTGGCGAACAAAAACCTTACTTCTTCTTCCAAATCATAGAAACCGTCTGCTTCCCCGGGGAAATATTACTGTGATGTCAGTCACACACGAGCTACAACGAATTGCAAGCCTGAATCATTTCCCATTGTGTTATACCCATAAAGCTCTCCGAACCTAACTTCCTTAAAAAGAAAAAAAACATTTCATATATCTTTTCCTCAGAAAGTAAAGAATTGCCATACCGCCTGGCTTACAAGTTGATACATGTATCTACTGGTTCCAAGAATATGAATCTTTGACAACGCTACGACTATCCCATGGTGATTAAATACATAACTTTGCCACATCCAACTACAGTTGTTCATTTGTGGTTTCCCCACTGTTCATCGGACAAGGCAGAGCTGACTGGAGACTTGATGCTGCAGAGGGCGTGTAATAGTAGCTGTGGGTGTGTGAGGTCTCATTAATTGACGCCAGACCTTGTGCCTGTGCTCCTCTGCGTGCCGTGTTCTCTGCCAGGAGCTGGACTTGCTAATTAGGCTCCTGGATATCACAGACACGTCCCTCGGTATGCCATACAATATACTGCTCGTAACTCAGAAAGTGCTGAAGAGAGGGAGAGAGCAGGGCGAGCGGATGGAGGAACTAGGAGACCAAGGAGCGATGCGGAGAGACGTGAACAAACTGTAGAGACATCTCAACACATAGCTCAGAAGGAAGGGACATGGAGAGAAAGTAAGACAGATGACAACTGATGAGAGGGCAAGGAGAGCGAGTATGAAAACTACTGTATTGGGAGAGATCAAGGCCACCACGAAAGAGAAACTGCCACAACACAAAGGGAGGAAACTGATATTGTTGTGGGGGAAAAGAGAAGAGAACTTAAGATAGGGAAAGAAAAGAGAGGAGGGAATCAAAAAAGAAAAAAGATATCGAGACATGCAGAGCATAGCAGAGAGGTGGAGTGAGGCACTCAGAGGAGCAGTGAGGCAAACCGGGAAGAATTCCAAACAGAAAGGGGTGTTTGTGTGTGTGTGTTGGAGTATGTGTGTGACTGTGAATGTGTCGGCGCTGCCTGCTGGATTGTGTGTCCAGATAATTCAATCTGCTGCCCATTGACTGGCCTCACGCTCCGTCTTCGCTCATAATTAAATCTCCACTCGTTGGCTGGCTGCTAGTGCTTCTAATTGTGTTGCTGAAGCATCAGATAGACACACAGGCACACGCACGCACACACGCGCACACACACAGGCACACGCACGCACGCGCGCACACACACACACACACGCACACGCACGCACGCACGCACGCACGCACGCACGCACGCACGCACGCACGCACGCACGCACGCACGCACGCACGCACGCACGCACGCACGCACGCACACGCACACACACGCACGCACCCACACGCACGCACCCACACAGGCCCGCAGCGAGTGGGATCCCAGACACGTCACTGCGGTACATTACACCTCAATTAATCACATCAATTACGCATCAATTAACCCGTGGCGATCCACTAAACACAGCTGGGATGCGGGCTGTTTTTCATCTGTGGCGACCCGAGGACTTTTTCTGCAACATCAAAGCAGATGCATCATCAAAAAGAAAAACATTTCAGACAGCTTAACATCAGAAAATCCATATTCTAGCTTCATCTCTGTCCTCTGAGCAGTGAGCATGACTCTATGAGCTTATAAAGGCATGTCACTTGGGCCATCAAAAAACCTATTGCTACAACAAAGAGATCGTATACAGTATAGTCCACCAGGATGGGGCACTAACATGTTCTAGGGGCTATAAATACAAAGGGGGAAGGAACATGGAGCTGTGATGGACTGGCAGATGCTGATACATGGGCCATTTCTCTAAATGAGTGTAGGGTAAGATGGAGGCTCTCCATCTCCTCTCCCTGTCTTTCAGGCCTGGCCTGCTTGTTTGGCTTCGGCTGTAATGGGTCGCTTCACCTTGCGGCCTAGCGTTGGAGGACACCCCCTCTCTCTTTCCATTTCTTCTTTTACCCCTCTCAGTCCCTCACCTCATCCTGCCTCTACATAACTCCTCGATCTCTCTCCTATCATTAAGCTGTGCATTTATCCCACCATCTGTTTCCCGGTCTCTCTCCCTCCTCTCTGTCTTTTCTCGTTGGCTGCCTTTCTTAATTCCTCCCCTCCTTGTCCGCCTTTTTTCTGACTCACCTAAGTGTTGGAGTGTAAACCGGTGGGGTGCCAGTTGTCACGGTGACAGCAGCTGGTGGCAGAGTGACCGATCAGCCTGACCTCCAGGATGGAGATGGTGTTTTTGCTGGAGGCGGAGGTGTTAATATTGTTGGCTGTTTGTGTGTGTGTGGGTTTATTTGATTATTAAAAGAGCCAAAACATTCTCATCTCAACCTGTTAAGCCACACATCCCAAGTATGCGTGTGTGTGTGTGTGCTGTGTATCCATAAAGGAAATGTTTCATCAGCTTTTAAGATGCTTTTAACCCCCCCTCCACCAACCCCGCAACCCACACCCTTTCACCAAGCCATTACTAGGCCAAGGTCAGTGCCATGACTGTTGCATAACCCCCATCAGAGAGGCTAACCATGACCCATCTCGCATGTTAAAGTCCAATTGGAGAGGCTAAATGACAGCAATACATTTTCCTGGATGACAAGATGCACCATGAGGAGGACTGGAGATGGTCTATGTAGCAGGGAAGTATGTGCATATGTATGTACGAGAGTGTGTCAAGGTAGAGCAAGAGAGGTGGAGAGAAAGAGACAGCAAGGTGGAGCGAATGAATCGTGTAGAAAAAGTAAGAGGATAACTAGACAGTAGACCTCTAAATGTTTTCTACAGGCAGGGTGTTCCACTTTATCCCCGCATCTCAGTGCCAGCCAGGATGTGGTTACATACAAACGTGCCTGAAGATTACACAGAGGGCAGAAGAGCTCCCTGCTGCAAGAGGTGAGCCACAAAATAAGCAACAGAAATAATACAAGACAAAAGACGAATGTGAACACTGTCTGTGTGATTGGATGCCAGCATGGCGCAATGGGGAGCACAATAGGCCTTGGTTTATAAAGCTGCCCCTGTGCCTGTGGTCTTTGTCTCACAGCCATTACAATTCTGTGTATGCAGCAGGAGACCCTGTTGGAGCCATGCCACCATTCAACCTCAGCTGTCAGGTTAGAATAAGGTGTTTTCGTATCTTTGGTGAATGGGCTCTGGTGGTGCATTTTAACCGTTGGGGAGCTGCTCTGCACATCAGCCACATTAAAGCCCTCCTGGTCCTCCCAGGTCTTTGGTCTACCCTAGATCTGCTGAGCCATTTTGGTCGGCTTTTATCTTTGTTCATAGTGCTGCAGGAATTCACGGACCAGAAGGACTGCCCTTTAGCTTTGCATCTGGTAGCCTGCAGCACGCACTGCCTGCACCTGCCAAACCAACCCTTCATTCTTTGCTGGAAAGGAGGAAGCGACAGTTCTTCATGGCAAATTATTTATTTTTGTATCCCTCCACCCCCGTACCTTCAAGAAAGGATGTCAGCTTTAACTTGACACAGTGCAGCACTCAGCCTCTCTCTGATGGACCATTGTCCTCCAATCATTACGTTGAATGTACAGTGTATTGTACATTCACATGTTTGTCTATACTGGATTGTGTTTCTGTAACCACGAGACATGTACTGCTGTATGTATTTGGTATGTACAGCATGCTTTTGTTACATGAAGCCACACTGCTGTAAGACTTTTTCTGTCAGGCCCCCCCTTTGGAGAAAAAAAAAGTCGGGCCCCCCCAACACAAATAGTCAGGCTCAGTGGCGGCGCCAGAGATTTATTTTGGGGGTGCTGTGGGGTAGCTTGACGTTTCATAGATAGAGGGTGCTCAAACATTTAGGGTTTCCCATTAATGTACCGGTCGCTACAGTGGAATTTTCTACTGCAACAATCCCCACGCAAATACACAGTGTACCCGCGACTGTTACAATGAAGGCTCGATAATCAGCTCACGGCATATAGGTGTAAGCAGGGGTAAAGTGCTATTTTTATAGGTGGTGTGTGGACCTCACATAGGGGGGTCCGAGGGCAAGCTCCCCCGGGAAGATTTATTTTTAAATTTCTGCGTTATTCTTTTTTTACTGTCATATAGTATTTCATACCTGTTTTTCATTTATTCTCTTATTTTTTTATAACTATAATGATCATATAAACGTGTGCCTCGGAAATAATTGTTTACATTAATCGTGACCAAACCGTTTGAGACCCACTAAGATAACTTAGACTAAAACTAAACACTCATCTAAACACTGAGAGAGTCCTTTAGCTCACTGAGCCTCTCAGTCTGATAGGAGAGGACTCTCCTCCACTTTGTTGTTGAAAAAACTCCTTATATCCGTTAGCGTAGCTCGCTAGCACCAGAAGCTAACAACAACGATCTCCGGTACCGGTGCGCTCTCTCTCTCTCGCTCGCGCACGCACACAAAATGGCTCGTTCCACACACACACAGAGCCGAGCTTTAATGAAACACAGAGACCCAGACGTAATAGTACTGTACTGTATCATATTATTTTCGAATCAATAATCTTTCAAATGTTTTTTTTTTTTTAATAACCATTTTTCCTCCTGGTCTCTCGCGCCCCGCCCCCCCTGTCATGCCTCTGCGCCCCCCACTTTGAGAACCACTGAGCTAAGCGATGATGATACAACAGTGGAGGTAAAAACAACTGACACATTATTGACAGCAGCACACTCAGCTCCAGTGAGCCATCTCTAGTGAATGAGAGCGTTGTACTGTTATTACATGGGAAAGCTTTCATCTGCATGAGCAAAAAAAAAACACAGATGTTCCCACGTTGACATGCACAAGTATTTATCTGCAGTGGCTGACGTAAGAAACAATAAAAATAAGAAAACACACTCTTAAAACAAATGGATTGTCCACCACAGGCACCAACAAGTATCAGCCTTTTTTGACCTCTGTGGTTCACCGCAGAGATCAAAAGCACAGTGATGAAGAGGAAGAGGAGAATGAGGGTCAGTGGAGAGGTTCTCTGTCGGAAACTCATTAGTTGCAAGAGCCCAGTGTGCGAGGGAATTGTTCCCATCTTCCTTCAGCAGTAAGAAATGTTAGCAGTCAGCAGTCATTTAACTTTTCACTGCGTCTTAAAGATCCTAAAGATCACTTCAGATGCGTTTGCATGGTGAGCAATCTTTTTTGGACGTCGGACCTGAACAGTATTTGATCTTAATAGTGACCTTTTCTCTGAGGTTTGTACCTGAAAATATAGACTTTGGTCGAAATGTGAAATTGGTAATAGGTGCTACGGATAGCCAGTGGCAATATAAACACATGAAGGCGTTAAAACAGGTAACTACAATGGTAATAGCTGTGCACTCAGTACCCCTTTGCCCAATTTTACATCAGTAACTTAGTATTACGCATATTTCTCGCATCAGACGATTCAATGTGTGATTCTGGGTTTGGCATGTTCAGGTCTCTAATGGAGGCTTGTTGATGGAGAAGCATTGCTAAGTGCATAGCCACAAAGCCCCAGAACCAGAGGTGTGTAGTGTGTGTGTGTGTGTGTGTGTGGTGTGTGTGTGTGTGTGTGTGTGTGTGTGTGTGTGTGTGTTGTGTGTGATGTGTGTGTGTGTGTGTGTGTGTGTGTGTGTGTCGTGTGTGTGTGTGTGTGATGTGTGTGTGTGTGTGTGTGTGTGTGTGTGTGTGTGTGTGGTGTGTGTGTGTGTGTGTGTGTGTGTGTGGTGTGTCGTGTGTGGTTGTGTGTGTGTGTGTGTGTGTGTGTGTGTGTGTGTGTGTGTGTGTGTGTGTGTGTGTGTGTGTGTGTGTGTGTGTGTGTGTGTGTGTGTGTGTGTGTGTGTGTGTGTGTGTGTGTGTGTGTGTGTGTAATGCATTTACTGGTGGATGGAATTACAGTAAAGCCACCACTCCAGCGGGTACAGCCTGGGGAAAGAAAGGAATGGCTTCTACATTTGGGCTCGGACAGATCAGTTTCAAGGGCCTGTTAGGTTTGACAGTGTTTGTTTAGGAGAAGTGCATGCAAGGGTAGGAAGAACAGATTATTTCGGTAGTGGGGAATTGTTTTTACAAAACTGGAAAAAGGTAAGGACTGGTTTGGAAGCAGAAAGCGTTGACGCGGCTTCTGTTTGTTTGCCTCCTTTTATGAGTGGTGTCTTTGAGGGTAATAGAAGGGGGAGTAGGCTGCAGCTGCCAGGGGTATTGTGTGCGCTGGTGTGTATATGTGTGTCCTATTATCTGAGTTTGTTAGTGTGTGTTGTGCGCATGGCCACCTATGTGAGACACAGAGGTGCACAGTCATTCTTTTATTTACACTTTCAATCAGGTTCAATTTTCTACATCCCCTTTCCTGCTTGGTGAGGCTGCCCTCACATTCACCTGGTTCAACCGCACTGTCCCTTGCATTCACCGCCATAAATCTTGGAGCGTTAACCTGGATGTGGAAGAAAATGGAAAATAAGGCTCCAGCAATCTGCCGTGAGAGTGAGTCAGCTAGTGTGCTAGACCTACGACCAGGCGTGCTTCAGGCCTTGGCAGCTTACTGCAACTATTAATACAGACTTTAATTAGCCCGCCACAAACACTGGCACAATCGGCTCAGTGTCGCCTGTGGCTTGCGAGGCAGACAGATCAATAGGTCTGATCATGCCTTTTTCATCAGCTCAAATGAAAGCACTTTGTCTCCAAGTCCAGCGCTGGACCTTGCGTATCACCTTAAAGGCTTTCTGTGGCTGCACTGGCTGTGTGCAGTGTTGCGGACGGGGCCTGTATAATCTGGCTGCATTAGGGAACTATAAAGATAAATGAAGGGAAGCACAGAGCATAACTCATCCTGTCACAGAAGGGGGTTTAGGGCTGGGAAACTTTGTGTTTTCTAAAGCAGCCCCTACCACCCCCACCTCCTTTGCTTCCTAGTTTTGCACTTGCTCTTCCTTCTACTTACTTACTCTTTTTTTGTGTACAATCTCGGCTGTATTTCTCTCCATCTGCTTTCTGTATTTTCCCCCTCCCCTCCTCTCTCCATCCCCCGCCTTTCTCCCCATCCTCTTTTACTGATCAAGAGGTATGGAAGAGTTCATTTACACTTCCTCTGCTGTGCAAAATTGCTCTTCTACCTCTTTTCCAAAGCATTTCAGTTTGAAATAAAAGAGTAGCCTGCTTTCGCTGTAAAAACGTACTTCAAGTGCTTTTTGGCAGGCTTTCCCGTTGACCTTCAAGTTCCCAATCAGTGCAGGAGAACAATTTAAATAGCTTGTTCTGAGTCCTTATGTCCTGTGAATTGCTGTAATTGTGTTGTTTCTGCTCACAGGGTTTCTGAATCACAGAATTGCTGCCTTTCTTACAAACTACCCTTCCTTTCCTTCCTTTTACAATATTTCTTTGCACCTCACTCTCACTTTTCCCCTTCCCTTCTTCTATTTCTTTTTTTCAGTAGATGATGTCCCACCTTATTTTAAGATGGAGCCTCCTCAGACCCAGGTTCACCTGGAGGGGAACCGTCTGGTCCTTACCTGCATGGCAGAGGGCAGCTGGCCCCTGGAATTCAAATGGATCTACAATGGGACTGAGCTCACACGTTTCTCCTTGGAATACAGGTGAGGAATGCAAACTTGCTTGCCCGAGCTGATTCTATCATTTATTTAGCATACTATAATTAGCTTACTACATGGGACATTTTAGTGGGCATTTAATTGTAACTAATAGCTTGATTGCTCATTTTCATTCATATTCAAGACTCATTTCTATGGATTTATTCAAGACTGATTTGGCTGCATGTCTCCCCTGGGACATAACATATTGTTCAGTGTATTCAACATGCAGAGATGGTGCGAGCAGATAACTCTTCTTTTCTCTCTTGCTGCTTGTTGAAACTATCATTGCTGCAACAAAATCTAACAATGCATATTCTTCATCAGATTGTGCAGTGTGGGTGGGCTACTTTGCTCTGTCAGCAGAACGATGCTGTTTCACTGACCGTGGAGTTCTTCTGGGCACTTTTTTATTACCCTTATACTTCAGCCTCTAAACACATGGCTTAAGAATTCTACTAACAGCACAAAGTGTCCAGACAAAGCTATAGCCTGAGCTAACAAGGCCTCTCTTACCCTTTTCCACTGAAATGAGTTTCGTTCAAGTTCAGTGCTGGGGCTAGTTTGGTTTGCAGTTGGTACAACCATTTAAGAACCAGCGCGCTTTTCCACGGACCAGAGCCACAGAGGAGCCACATCATGACCTCACTGCTTACGTGGCAGCGTGAAGATCCCTCACAACAACAACAACAGTCGCAGACTACGTTGGAGCTGTGCCCATGTTGCTATTAAAGTTCCAAAGCCAGATGGATTGCAAGCACAACCTCCTCGACTGTATACTCTTCTCCAGAGTGACGTGGCCAATAGTGTGCCAGTAGGGTTCAGTAGCATTTGCCAACTGCGGAGTGTTAGGCCGATACTGCTACACCTTTGATAGCCTTCCAGTTCTTAAAGCTAGCTGCCACAGAAAGTGCTGTCCCCTGATGCATATTTCCCTATACATGTATATTTGACCATGTTTGGCAACATACTGCAGAAAAAAGAAATAGGAAATAGTAAGAATTGTGGATGTGGAGTATCTCTCTTACTCATTACATGGATTATGTTAGCCTAGCCACTGAAGCCATTTTGACAAATCATTATAAGATTAAGAGCCAACATACTAATAAGTGCTTGTTTTATTTCTGTTATGTTTAATGGAGGAATGCAAGCACACATTATATAAAACTCCAAGTCGTGGAACAACAACCGGGCAGACATACAGCATATTAATTATGCATCATAAATACTTTGAATGAGTGCTTTGTTGCTACCACAATGATAGCAGGCATATTTTTTTGCAAAGTATGGTCTGTAATAAATAATACGTCTCACGCATGCCTGGTTAATGTTCCTCGGCAATTGTGTGTGTGTTTGCGTTCTAGCCACTTTGGGATCTCCGCACTACTGCTTCTGCAACAATTCTCTACTGTTCCCAGAAACCGCCTCTGACGTGTGGCAGGCTCTTTGTGGCTCTCGGTTCTCAGTGCTGGCCAAGCACATATGCCCAATGGTGCCCAAGTTGAACCCGTTTTCAGGGCCAAGAGCAGGTGTCTCTGCAGTGAAAACACGATAAACTGTTTCGCAGCCGGGCACTGGCTACAAACCAACCCTGGAAACGCCTTGGTGGAAAATGTGTGTGTACTGTATGTGGGAATACATCAGTGTTCCCATTTGTCCATTTACGGTATGCCTGTGTGCCAGTGTGGCAGCCTGCATGCGTGTTCAGAAGTCACAGTTGCAGTCTGAGGTGAAAGTCAGTTTCTTTCTAATTCTAGACTTGTTTCCTTCACGCTCTTCTCACAGTCTGTCTAGCCCCCGAGACATGGACAGACTCTCTCAGGTGGCATTGTCTGATTGCTATCACTGGCTACACCACTCCCCAAACCCCACCACGACCACACACTTTCCCACCCCTGTATGTCTCTCTCCCTCTCTCACATCCTTTCTCCCCTCTTCTCCACCTCCTCTTCTTTCCCTGACTTTCTTCAGTATTTGTCTGTGCTCTCACGTGGCTTAGTCTCAGGGTCTGCTTTGCAGGCCAGCCCTCTGCTTGTTATTCTTCACCAGCCCTGATCAAAGAGGAGAACTGGAATCCATTTAATCAGACTAGACCCCCCCCCCTATCCACCCCTTCCCTGAATTGCAGTGCAGGGGGAACATGGCAGGGGTGGATTCCTCACTCCTAAGTGGCTGTAGCAAACCAATTAAAGGGGACTCAGCTCTGGGGTTATCTACCTATCATTTCACACACACCATTTAACATGAATGCACATCAGGGGACAGACAGTGTTATGGCCGCACAGGACTAACAGGTGAGAGTTGCTTGTGTGATTTGATTAAACGCACGGAAGATACAGGATAACTAGAATGGCTCTCAGAAAAAACCTCCCCCAAGGAAATGCTGCCTTCACGTGCTCCTCGGATGGCCGCATTTCCCCACTTGAGAAGACGTTTTTCAGACTTTGGTGTGTTTATGACAAAAGAAAAGGTGTTGTATTGTATTGCTCAGTGCCTTTTAAAAACAAGTTGAAAGCTGTTTCCTGGAATTGTAGGGAAATCATTTTTCTGATTATTCCAACACCAAATGAATGCAGCACAAATACTGCAATGCTAACAAATGTAAATGTCAATGCCCCTTGAATGGAATCCGGTTTCAAAAGGTAGGTATCCTTGAACCATGCTAAACCCGAGTTTCATAAACAATCTGGCCTGTCGTTTTTTTCTATAATCCCACTGACAGCCAGAAAAAAAAACAGACTGACAAAAAAAAAACACAACCTCCTTGACAGAGATAACAATGTTTTGTTTTTTAGTCCTGCCAGCAAGAAACTCTCTATGCTGTTTTTCTTCACAGCTGGCCTTCAGAAGAAGAATGTTTTTCTTTGGTTTACCACCTACTACATTATCACTGAATCACACTTCATCTCTGCTCTGTTATATTCCTGAATTTAGAAACATTTATGTCTCATACAGTATATAAGTGGGACCTTAAATGCAATTTAAGCTGTTTCAGGTGCCCAATGAAACATCTCGATTTAATTTAGCATCTTGAGTGTGAGGGATAAAAGCGAAAAGATGACAAATATTTGCTGTCTGTCATTCTGATGATGACTAATGGATCTTTGTGTTGTGTATACCCATTAGGTACCTGATGCCCTCGCTGGACCGGTCGCATGCTGGCCACTACCGCTGCATTGTGAGGAATCGAGTGGGAGCTATAATGCAGTGCAGTACGGAAGTGCAGGTTGCCTGTAAGTGTTGGTTTATTTCCATACATCCAATAGTCTAAGAGGAAGAAACCGTTTTTATTAAAGGGTTGTCAAGCACAGTATGTGGATGAGTCACTGAGTAAAGAAGCTTATTCTTTGAGAAAGGTACATACTGTACTGTAATGTGATAATTATGACAATCTTTTCTTTCCCTTCTGCTGGATTCATTTCTAAAATGTTCTCTTCTTGTATTAATTCTCCACTTCTTACACTGTATTTTTTATGCCTGCTAGATATCGGTGGTTTTGTGGAAGTGGAGAGGTCTCAAACTGTATCTCAGGGTGAGGGCGCTCTCATCCACTCACCGCGAATACACAGCTTCCCCAGGCCACAGATCACCTGGTTCAGAGATGGGCGTAAGATTCCCTCCAGCAGCCGAATGTAAGTCTACTTTGGTTAGTTTGGTGTGTGGTGTGTGCAATTGTGTGTGTTTCTCTTTTTGTCTCTGCTTGTGTCTGAGCAATAGCATATATAAATATATATATAAATATATATAGTTGTCGATGAACGTGAGCTGCTGTTGAAGCAGAACATCTTTCACTTCAGAGAATTCCAAGAAGTTCAATACCGCTCACAGATTTTCTCCAATACCACCAGCTCCATGAGTGAAGTTTAGCAGAGAAGTTGATGAACAAATGTTGGCTCGGGCCCAGTGTTCATCATTGAATCACCTCTCAATGATAAAGCGGGTTATTATATCGCCCCTATTGACTTTGCAGGCGGAATGATTGAAGGGAAGAGATAGAGAAGGCAGCAGGGGAACCAATTAGACTAAATTGGACAAAAGGCCTCAATTGATGATATGTTTGACTGACAGCTCTCACCCCTGGGTGGATTTGTGTGTAGGAGGGTTTGTGTGTGCATGTTTGTGGGAAGAAAATGTGTGAGGCTAAATGTGCACAGTGGGAGACTGTATATCTGTATGGGCTTTGCTGCGAGCCTCATTGTGTGTAGTAGCATTTCTTTCTGCTCACTGGATTCGTGCCTGTTCAAAAAAGAAATTTCCCCTGAAGAGACATTGTGAAGCATGAAACCTGAAATTAATTTTGATATTCAGACAAATAGAGGTAGGCACAACTTCTCAAATCTTCTCATGCATTATTCAGCAGCTTAGCTCTACCATGCCATAGCTGACATGAAGACTTTCACCCTGAGTTTTATGCTCCTGCTTCAAGAACGGATCGGTGCGTGTTACTTCTGCCTGCAAGGCCAACAAAAAAGGTAGCACAAGCACAGAGTAAAAACCTCAACCCCTTCTGTTAATGATTCTGCCCATTCCACAGCCAGTAACTATGCAGCTGACTCTTATCAGAAGTGAAGCGGTGAATCTTTGCTCTGTGACAATGAGAGCCACTGACAGGACACTTTGCATTTACCGCTTGTTTGCCTGCTTTGTGTCAGGCCACATTGATATTCACAGGCGTGTATGTGCATGTTGTTGTTTGTGTGTCGGTGCAAGTGTCTATTGACTCTGTGAGCGTCACAGCTCTTAATTGTCCAGGAGTGTGTCTGTTTATCCTGCAGCGATCAAGCAGATGCTGACAGATACGAAGAGCCTAATCTGGCCGTGTGCTTACCGTCAGCTCTCATTTAATGGGCCCCTCTCAAACATTTGAGCCTATCAGCCTAACCAACATTTAGCCATACTCGAGAAGGATCTTAAATGAATAGCTCGGTATTTTTTCAAGCTAATTGCTCGTGTGCAGTTTTTACAATTATCACAAATGTCAAGTCAATCTTGAGCCTAGAATACACTCCTCTGATCAGGCAAGCCAAAATGATGCTCACACATTATATCAACTTTACATAATTTACAAGATATAGCTGTGTTTATTGCTAGATCATTGACTTTATGTGCTTACCCTTTTAGCGTCTGTCTGTTGCAATTATTCATCTCATTATACACTGGGGTAGGTTGCACACAGATTGGCTTTGACTGTGGCTTTTAGACTTAAAGGGGACCTATCATGCAAAATGCACTTTTGTACGTCTTTTATACATGAATATGTGTCCCCGGTGTTCCAGGGAACTCACCAAGTGTCAGAAAACACAACCCTCTCTATTTTCCTCCATACCCAAATCTCTAAAAAAGGGGCTGCAACGGATCTGATAGAAACTGATCCAAATTTGAACACTGTCCTGACGTCAGGACAGTGGCGCTACGGCTATTGGGCCAACTCCACCAATCAGGAGGAGACAGCCACGGCCATTGCCGTTCGAAAGCGCTGGAGACGATGTAGTACATATGCCAGGCCAGTAGATGGTGCTGTTCTCACAGAATCAGCCCTTGCAAAAACAGAGCTAGAAATTGTCAAATTGAGCAAAATGAGGCATGGCTAAAATGCATGATCTGTTTGGTATTTTGAAAAAAAAAAAGTATAAATATGCCTTATATAGGTATGGTCCTACACTATATTATTCAAATATAGCATGATAGGTCCACTTTAAAATATGTAGACATCTAAGTTCAAAGCTCATGAAAGACTTATTATTCTATCTAGATATATTAAGTTATTTTCAAGACTCGCCTCAATTAGTTTTACTGTCTTTTACTTGTTGTATTTATACCCGAAAACTGTGAGTTTCAAATAAGGAGAAAGATCCAGAACGATTCATTTAAGACACTGCAGTACCTTGAAAATGAAAGTGCTCATAAAAGTTGTTTTTGTGTGCTTCTTTGCAGACATAATTTATGAGTAAGGGTGTGTGTGTGTGTGTGTGTGTGTGTGTGTGTGTGTGTGTGTGTGTGTGTGTGTGTGTGTGTGTGTGTGTGTGTGTGTGTGTGTGTGTGTGTGTGTGTGTGTGTGTGTGTGTGTGTGTGTGTGTGTGTGTGTTGTGTGTGTGTGTGTGTGTGTGTGTGTGTGTGTGTGTGTGTGTGTGTGTGTGTGTGTGTGTGTGTGTGTGTGTGTGTGTGTGTGTGTGTGTGTGTGTGTGTGTCAGTTTACCCTCGAGATTTATTGACTGCGTGAAACAACTACTCACTGGTTTAATGATAAGAGCGTGTGTGTGTGCTTGTCATATGTGTGAGCGTGTGTGTTTTTTTGTGTAGGACACATCTGTAACGCACACCCGTTGTCTGGGGATGTCTGATTAATAGGGAGCTGGATTGGTGACCCCATTTTGATTTAACTACTTTCAATGCTACCTAAAGTCGTTTGTGTCTTTATTACTGTGAAGCTGAGTTTAAGTGAGTTCCATGGGAATAAATGTAAGGCAATGCAATGTCTATAAAAGGTATCTTGAACTGGTGTGTGCATGAATATTTACTCATACAGTGCCATCACCCTGGACAACACGCTGGTCATCCTGTCCACTGTGGCCCCTGATGCGGGACGCTACTACGCCCAGGCGGTCAACGACAAGAATGGGGAGAACAAAACCAGTCAGCCCATCATGCTGACAGTGGAGAGTGAGTACACATACAGATCCATGTGATAAAAATGTTTTCTCCCACCCAACAAAACACACCGCACTAGCGGGTCATTCATAATATGCATTAACTGGATTTTGCAGGTGATAATGGAGTTTAAAAAAGTTTTGTTCATCATATTATTTTTCAGCTCAACACCTGTTTATTGAACAGCAGAGATCGCAAAAGTACACACATCCTTTACTCAAGTAGAAGTACAGATACTCATGTTTAAAAATACTCTGGTAAAAGTACTGACTAAACTTCTTTACTCAAGTAAAAGTAAAGAAGTATGGGCTTTGAAATGTACTTAAAAAAGTACCCATAACTACCAACTGTTTTAAAGAGTAACTGACCTCCCTTTATATTAATGGAACAATAATGTCATTGTTAGCTAATGAATGTTTCGATGCTGAACAACGGCAAAATGACAACGTTTTCATTGGTCCCTCTTCTTTAGAGAAGACCAGGAAGTGATGGATACACGGATCGTGTTCAAATCAATAAGCACGCAATGACTCTAAATAATAATGATCACGCCACCAAACACAGATTCAAACTAAAGTAAGGAACCTGTTTTGAAACAGTTCGAAGTAGAAAATCTCAGGTATTTGTGTTAGAAAATGTAAGAAGTAAAAAGTCGCCAGAAAAACAAGTAGGAGTAAACTACTGAAAACCAGAAAAATGTACTTAAGTACAGTAACGAAGTATTTGTACTCCACTACTTCCCACCTCTGTTGAACAGAGCAGCTACGTACACAACAGGTGCTCAGTAAAAGACAATCAAAACTGAGGTAGCGCTCTCTACTGGCCGCCCATCATATCAGCCCTTTCTGCCGCTTCTTCTTCCCTCCCTTGCGAAAAACAGATATAATCATACCCATTTCCTTCAATGGTCGTCCTCTCATTAGGCAGTCGTCCTCCTCCGACCTCTGTCTTGAGAAGTGAAATACAGTCACGAGGTGTGTGAGGTGGAGCTCCTGCAGCACCTCTCTGACTGTCTCGGTGTACAGACCTATAAAGTGGACCTTCAGTTTAATCGTACCCCACAAAAAGCAGATTTATGAAGATGACACTGAGCACACAGGGAATGATTCAACACACACACACACACACACACACACATACACATTTCTCTCAGATGAGAAGGTCGATGTCACTTAAACATGCTCACACAACTTCAAAATAAGTTTGGCAATGCTCCTGCATGTGTATCGTTACATCATTAGTGTTTAGCTGAACCTGATGCTTCCCCATCCTCCCACCTACTCTCACCTTCTTTCATCTGAACAAAGTTATTCATATTCTACCACCCACTGTTTCTTACTTTCAACTAGACAAAATGACTTGCTGACTACAACTAAACAATTTAAGAAGCCACTAAAATGTATTTCCAAGCAGGCTATGAAGATATTTGTGGTAATATTTCAAACCACACGCAAATATTTGATAAAAGACATCAGAGGATCCCATGTGATTTGAATGAGTTATTTAATGTGGTTTTGACTATCAAATGAGAATTTAACCTGCTCCCATGTGGAGCTGCATATTTTTAATAACAGCTTCTCGCTCGCTTCAGCATCTGCTCATCATATTGTTAATACAGTGTTTGTAATTCAGTGCTCAATACGCATGACACAGCAATCTGTCGGGACCAGATATCACTGAATATCACTGAATCTGACCTTGCGGATCACACAACCGTATTTTGCATCTGAAAGTCAATAAGGTTTTTACTGTTGCATTTGTTCATTTTGCAGTTGTGAATAAAAATAATATGCAGCGGAGGGAGCGAGTTGTTCCAAAGGGAGCATACCAATGAGACAGAGATGAGTCTTATAGCAAAAAGCAAACTGACACTGGCTAACACTCAAAGTGGGCAGACATTTTGCATTTTGCTTTGCTTTCTTGCTTTCATATTTCTTCTTTAGACTGTGAAATTCTCTACGGTCGACTTGTGTTTAAGATTGTCTTAGGACACAGACATATGTTAACAATGTGTGGACATTAGTATCAGGAACTTGCTATGCGGGTCACCACGTTGTTTACTTTTCCCTTTTAATTAGAAGATTACACACTTGAGGTATTCTCAACACTGAGAGTTTATGAACTGCAATACATTAATTAGTCTCTGCCAAGAAACCAATCACGTCTTCCGGAAAATAAAATGAGTTATTTGACTCGTCTAATGGATTTCCAGCTTTCATTGTGTGATTGGCAAACATGGACCATATTCTCAGCCAAATATTATGGTATTTAACTTAATTTAACAAACTGGTTTAATTTGTACATTTACACACATCTGTAACACATTGGATAACCCTTTAATAGATATTAAAGTCTAATGTCAGCACTCTATTTGAAGGGGATTATTTCACAGTGGTTCCCCAAAAGGACTGCCAACTTGTGCCTTATTCTTCTTCTCTTGCTCTTCTTGGTAGAAAATGAACATTAGCGCTGACACAATGTTTCCCTTTTTCTCCCCATCAGTCGATTCTTCTTCTCCTTCTCCTCTCTCTCGTCTATTTCTTCTCCACTACAACACTATATGTCAGGAGCTCAGAGACCATAAGACCCACACCAATCAAACTTTCCACATAATCTTGTCCTTTAATTAAGAATAATTAAAAACGACATAAATCAGCCAACTGCTAGTAATCTTACATTTTAGCCAATAACTTCTAACCCAAGTGATTTTTCCTCATAAATCATTTGGACTTGGTCAATCATTGCATCCTTTTTAATTTGTTCTTTTTCAATTCCTGACTCCTCTGATGACTTGACAACAAGCTGTTTTACATGGATTTATTGGTCCTCACTTCGCAAATAAATGATAACGTCAATAATGCCCTCAAGATGATGTTTGCACCGCCGTGATGAAATGCTATAATTCTAAATCCTTTCATTCGTCTGCAGCGTAGCAAAAATTGATCTATTTACTCATCAATCAATGGGTTAATCATCCGCCTCAAAATATTTTCTTTTGAATAACACACACTCAAGCAGTCCATATTTATCATTTCAAAACCCTATTTTGAAAATAAAAAAATGGAGGTATGTTGTGAGTTTGTCTTCGATGTTTTTGTTGTTGTATATGTCACTAAAATGGTAACAGCGGCTTCATTTAACTTTGTCTTCTTTTCCTTCCTACAGTAGCTGCTTGTTTTGAAGCTGTAGGGTGGTTAAAAGTTAGCTTATATAACTACTTTAAATACAATTAGCATCTTTGATCTACATTTGCACCCAAGACATTCATTCAACCCTCAGCTTAACAGATTTTGGCATTTCACTTAAGAATATATGCTATGGGAGCCCAAGAAACTATCTAATTTCACATTGTAAATTGTATTTTCACAGCAACCTATTCACTTTATTTAACTGGCTTTGAAAAAAATGCGCTGCAACTGGAATCGTGATTTCACACCCTACAGATGGAGACTAGAGTGAAGCAATCAAAAGGAGAGCAGAGCCAAACAGCAATAAGCATCAGGAGGGCTGCGCCTACATCCAGGCAGTATTTGTACAGGAAGCGTTGTCATTACACCGCTGAGATTCCACAGAAGTGGGACTTGAAAGGGTATAATTTACAATGAGGTTGCTCAAAATAGCAATAATGATAATAAAAACTTGATTAGGGGGCCTATTAACCTGGAGAATGAGCACAAGAACACAAACATGCGAGCGTACTGTACACACACACACACCATAAATCCGCTGTAAACGCACAATCACTCAAACACATACAAGCACACAGGCCCCATACCCGTACTCTGGGGAGGTGGGGAAAATGAGATCAGATTCACAGAGAGATCACTGATTGAGGGCAGTGAATCGATGGTTGGCTGGAGGCTCTGTGAACATTGTGAGTGATGGTGCTGCATTTAATCGCCTTTTGTGTTTGTCTCAATTATGCTACATAATGGCTTCTAACACCTGGGCTAACACTGTGCTCAGGAAATGCTGTGTGCTCTAGAAAGAGGATTTAAAAGTAAAGACAGGGGTGTTAATAGTTAGGCGGTGGCATGCCGGCTACTTGCTGGTGGTAGTGACACATTTTTCTCTATGTAAGGATGTAGTCATGCTCAGTTGGCCGTGTCAGGCAGATGCACATGCGTAATCTGAGGTCTGCTTATGGTTTATAGATTGTTCACGCTTTTCTATCTTCTTCTGTGTGCCTGTGTGATAGATGTGGGAGGACCTGCAGACCCCATCGCCCCCGCTATCATCATCGCCCCCAAGAACACCAGTGTAACCATAGGGAGAAACGAGGCTATCATGGAGTGTGTCGCTAACGCAAGGTAAGTGCTAACACAGTCAAGTACTGAGGAAAATATACACACAGACAGACAGATGCACATTATCAAAACACCTCTGCCATTTCTCACCTCCACATCCAATATTTTATAATTCAAATGAATCTTGAAACCTTATGTTTGAACATGATAGAAAAGTATTTTGTCCGTCTCTCATTTTGAGGCTGTCCTCCATTCTTCCCTTTGATTCAAGGCTTTGCTCTGTTCTCCCTATCTCGCACAATCTCACTCCTGAATTCTGACTATTATCTCCAATTCAAAGACTTAATCAGAATGACAGATGTATCCCATTGCTCCCCCGGTGCTCCGTAACCTTGAAAAAGAATATAAATCTGTATTAACAACCCAAACTACGCTTTTATAACGCTTTCTCTCCTTTTCATCTTTTTCTCCTACAGACCCCTCGTCAAAATGAGTATTACTTGGAGGAAAGACGGGGTATTGGTTAGTACAGGGATCCGAGATTTTGGCCGTAGATTGGTCATCAGTTTGCCTGCAGTCAGTGATAGTGGCTTCTATGAATGTGAGGCGTCACTCCGAAGTAGCAGCGTCGCCTCAGTCACTGCCGGGGCCTTCCTGCACGTTCTAGGTAAACAACCAACAGCTTACATGTTAACTAGCAGCCTGAATGATCCAATATTACATCACCATGATAACCCCCATGTTGAGAGAACATTTTCTTGCCATTTTAAACTTCAATAATTCAGTTGATGTTGTTATCCAGAGTGTTGCAAATGCTTGTTCACCAGAGAAGGGTCGAGATAAAAAGCCAGACAAATGTTGAGTTGTTTTTTAGTTGGCTTTAATGCAGCAATGTTTTATGCTTTTTTTCCCTTCTTTGAAACAGAATATCCTCTGTTTGTGAAAGAGCCTCCAACTCACATCAGTGCAGAGATGGAGAAGGTGGTGGATATCCCCTGCCAGGCACGAGGTCAGTGCTGTTTGTTTATCTGCGTGCTATTGCATGTGTGAAGATGCAAGAAAGTATGAAACAAAAACAGAAGAAAGAGCACAAAGGGGTCACAGTGACAAAGAAGACAAATAATCCTATTCCTTCCTCTGCAGGCATGCCGCAGCCAGACATAGTGTGGTATAAAGATGCAGTGCCCATCAGCCCGGTAAAGATCCCCAGGTACAGGGTCTTGGTGGGAGGCAGTCTCCAGATCAACGGTCTCCTGCCAGACGACACTGGGATGTTTCAGTGCTTTGCCCGCAATCGCGCAGGAGAGATCCAGACAAACACCTACCTCGCTGTTACTAGTAGGTCCCCTTGAAAATATCTCAAAGCTATCTGCACGTCTGCTTCCTAATTCTGCTCATCCTCCCCTTTCTGTTCCTTCCCTTTTTTATTCTTAAATCCACTCCTCTGTTCTCATCTCTAATCCTCTTTTCTCCCCTCTCTCTGTCTCGCCTCCTACACCCACCTATCTATATATCTCTTCACATTGACAGATTTGTCACCTTGGATGCTCGGGCAATTATTGGCTATTTTTGAATCAGAGAACGTGCAGCAGAAGCAGAGAGATGAAGGGGCCTTGTCAGATTCTCAGTGCTGTCCCTGAGAATGAGACCTGACAGCCGCTTCTTTTGTCAAGTCTATTAAGCGCTCAGCTGGCGCCTGCTTTGTTAGGGAGAAAGCTGTTTATGTCTCTCATTATCACCCCTGTCTCACCTGATTGTGTTCCTCCGTGTGCTTGTGTTTCTGTGCGTGGCTGACCCCTCCCCTCCCAGGTATTGCGCCCAACATCACCGCTGGCCCCTCTGACAGCGCCGTGATTGACAGCATGTCAGTCATTCTGCATTGTGAAACGTCAGGAGCCCCACGGCCAGCCATCACATGGCAGAAAGGTGCGTGGGCTAACAGCATGAGGTGTTGCGGTTGGGGGTTTATTATGCCGCGTTTGGCCTTGTCAAAGCAGATGAGAGCCATGGAAAGGATTCAAAATATGCAATTTCTCCAAACAAGCTTTATTGCCTTACACTTCGCTGCACTGCTTTCCCTCCTGTTTGTTTTCCCTGACATTTCTCCAATACCCTAATCTCTCTTTCTCCCTGTTCCCCCATTTTTTCCCTGTCTTCTATCCCATACCATCAATCACTTCCTCCCTTCCCTGCAGGTGAACGTGTATTGGCGAGTGGCTCTGTCCAGCTGCCTCGGTTCACCCTGCTGGAGTCAGGCAGCCTGCTAATCAGTCCCTCTCACCTGTCTGACGTCGGGACCTACACCTGCATGGCCAGTAACTCCAGGGGGATAGATGAGGCTTCATCTGACCTACTGGTCTGGGGTAAGAATAACACAAGCTGGATACTCTCTGTCTCTGCACATCATTCTAGTTGCTTGCATCTTCTGCCAACCCTGTGTCCTCATTTCATATTATGTCCGGCACAGATGTCAAATACTGCAAACTCTGACTCCAAACTAAATCTCAAGAAGCACATTTATTTTTTAATCCATTGCTTGTTTACTTAGATGCAGTAAGTACCTGGTTGCTGGAGGTCATTGTCAAGATATTATGAGTGTATAGTTAAATGACTTTTACTCGTTTTCTGAGCTTAAATTCGTTTTATCAGTCCTTGGAAAGCCTTGCAAAATACTTCGCCCAATGGTTGTATAGTTTGATTCACTCTGTTACAGAAAGACATTGACTGAAAGATGAGTCCAAGTCCAGTAAGCTCTGTTCAATCTGCTGTTCAAACATAGTCTCTGAATAACAACCTCGGTGTGTGTTTGCAGCACGTACCCGCATCAATAAACCGCCACAAGACCAGAGTGTCATCAAAGGGACCAAGGCTGTTATGACATGCGGTGTGACCCATGACCCCAGTGTCACTGTGAGGTAACGATAACACACATTGAAATATTTGTGGGAATATTGTCAAATGTATTGTCTTTTTTTTTTTTTAAATCATGTACAAATGTCCTCACATTTAACCCTAACCATTTGTTAGCAGCTAATACTTAATGCAACCCAAGTTTCGAAAACAAGCTCGGGTTTAACGTTGCACTTAATTAGTTTATCAAATCAGCAAGAGATCTTGTAGTGTTTATCCACCCTTATACGGCCTCCTATGGGAAGATTTTGAGGAATTAGACCATCGCTTCTCCTAACTCTTCCGACATTCTTGATCATGATAGAGTGTGTGCACATGCATCTGTCTCAGAGGGAGTGAGATGATGTCTGTAGAGCCCAGTGATTAGAGTGCTTGTCACCTGTGGGCCCGAGGCATTGATCAGATCTCGGGGTAAACGGATGAATATGTAAACAGAGTAATAACTTCAGACAGCGCCCTTTAATTAAACGCAACGCAGAGGAGATTAGCTGGAAAGCCCGAACAGTCGCAATTAATCACAGGCGCTCCTGGGTTGTGCATGCGCATGTGTAAAGTGTAAAGATGGGCCTGGGAAGCATATGTGCGGTTGGGATTATGACAAGAGAAAAAATGCATGGAGGAGAGTTTTTGTACTGTATGTGTGACAGAGAAAGATGGCTTTAAGATTGAAATCCCTTTCCCATCAGCCTCACAAGGCTTTTCATCGGTGTCAGCGCCTTCTGTGCTTTGCTGTATGAACTGACGCAAAGCAAACGGATTTGCTGTCACCATACGCAGAGTGCGAGTGTGTGTGTCTGTACTACTCTTATATTTGTATATGAATGTACCTCCAGGTACGTGTGGGAGAAGAGCGGCTCGGTGATTGACGTGAACACGTCCCCACGCCTGAGGCAGGATCCCGACGGGACCCTGCACATCTCCCAAACGTGGTCGGGTGACATCGGAACATACACCTGCAGGGTGACCTCAGTGGGGGGCAATGACTCCCGCAATGCCCACCTCAGAGTCAGGTCTGCATATTTGCCTTATGTCTGCCCTGTCTTATCTTGCCGTCTGTATTTTTTCCGGCTTATTTACGCCCTACCGGGACATGATGGATGGATGTTTCCCCCACTGTTGTGGTTTATCGCTGCTCTCCTCTCTAATCCATCAAACCCTCTAATATTTACAATGCAATGCTCTCAGTTTGGCTGTTTAATGCTGTTATTTGCTGCCTCTCTTGTCTGATTCAATTTCTCTTTATCACTTCGTCCCTCTCTCTCTCTCTCTCTCACACACACACACACACACACACACACACACACACACACACACACACACACACACACACACACACACACACACACACACACACACACACACACACACACATACACATACACAGGCAACTGCCCCATGCTCCAGAAAATCCAATAGCAGTTCTGAGTACGACAGAGAAAAGGGCCATAAACCTCACATGGGCCCAGGCCTTCGATGGCAACAGCCCCCTGATCCGCTACATCCTGGAGGTCTCCGAGAACAGTGAGTGGCTCAGTGAGATTCTCTTCAATAAGGCAACAGTGTCTTGTCTTGTTTGTCTTATTAAAGTCATTATTGTGTCTTTGTTGTTCTGCCTTGCCTTCCCCTCTTGATATATATTACGCTTTCATTGTGTCCCTAAGATTGGCAGTCGCATCCTCTTACCCTGAGCAATCAGAATAACTCAATTGCCTCACCTGTTCTCTTCCTTCTCAATGATCAGGGGAACCAAATCATGTTGATGCCTAATGCTCTTGTCTTGCTCTCTCTTGATAAAATCAAAGGAGTCGGAATGCTCTCACCCATATAGAGAGTAAATAGTTCAGCTATTTCTCATTGAAGCTCAGGCTTACTCATAAAATGACAACTCATTAAGAGGAAAATGAATCCAAGGATGCAGATGGGGATCTGGTTTGCGGATAATTTAATTTCAATCTGATATTTAGTGGACGTGTATACAAAATAAATGACTCAGTTTTTATCAGTAGCTGCAATATTATTACTGGAAATGAAATGGTGTGCAATAGCTAAGAATAACAATGATTTATATTTGCTGGATAGATTTTTCTCAAGAATGTTCCCAAGCAAGGTCATTTACCACTCATTTGCTGTTGCTTACAGCTCTGTTTATTTGTGTGTTTTCTCCACCGCAGATGCCCCTTGGACGGTGCTGCTGGCTAATATTGAACCAGAGTCTACCGGGGTCACTGTTGGGGGTCTCATCCCGGCGCGCTCGTACCAATTCCGCCTGTGTGCCGTCAACGACGTGGGCAGAGGCCAGTTCAGCAAGGAGACTGACCGGTGGGTTAGCTGCATCTACTGAATATTAAATATGTTGCTGTGTAATGTGAACACTGGCGAGAACAACATTGCACTTCGGCGACTTTCACAGTTCTGGAACAACTTGTTCTCGTCCTTCGTCATGGCGTTTCAATAGAAAACGGTTATTTCCTGTATGTCCACTATTTTCTGTCTTCTCTCCTGCGGGAGTGAGTGAGAGATGAGCCAGCTTGGGGACGGGTCTTTTCAAGATAAAACTGTGAATGAGCTGAAATTGCGCTTTGTGAAGACTTGATGGGAGCGCTGACCCAGCTTCATCGCTCTGCCTCCTATTAACTGTCGGTGCTGTACTGCATAGTAAAATACAGAGAGGCTTGAAAGAGGCAGAGCTTCCCACAGACTCCAATCTCGAGTGTAACGTTCATCATCATACTGGCACACCCCACGCACATTCATACCTCATAATGGTTCACCTAAACAAACCGCTGTCTGACCTTGTACGCATGAACACAACCAATTTGCTGATTTTATATCTGCATTACTCCCTCATAACCGTCACTACCCTCTCCCTCATAACAATCACTACATTCTCCCTCATAACCATCACTACCCTTCACACTCCTCATTCACACAGCTGAGGTCCTGTGTGAATGTACCCAGACAAATGTGCACCACAGGAGGTAGACTGAGCGTCAGTGAGGGTGGCGGGTTTTTCTAAGGCATCTTATGGGCACACCTCTTTGATCCTAAACACTCTGCTTCTTCTCCTCCAGAGCAGCTCTCCGGTGTACTGGGAAGAAATCAAGATGTCATCTTAAATTGGCTTAGGGGAAAAGTCTGCCTGAGTCTCTCTTTCTTGTTCTTTTATATCTTTCTTTCACTCGCACTGTCTCTCTATTGTGCTGCTCCATTTTCACCAAGGCCTCTTTGATCCTTGTCATGCCGTAGCAAGATGTCCCTCTGCGGACAGTATTATAGAGAATGTGTTGGACAAAGACATAGACATACTCATCCCAACTTTACTTTAAGGTTTTCCTAAAAAAATACAGTAAGCGGGCTTTGCTATGATTTGATGCCTATGATGAAATGGGATAGAAATATGCAGAAACTCATGATAATTAATGCTTGGTTTCACTCTGTCTCTTCTTTCACCTCCCTTTTACTATTTCACTTTTTGCTGCTGCAGACTAACTCTTCCCGAAGAGCCTCCCAGCGCCCCCCCCCCAGACAGTCATCGCAAGTGGCCGCACCAATCAGTCCATCATGATCCAATGGCAGCCCCCCCCGGAGAGCCATCAGAATGGGCCACTCCAGGGCTACATCATCAGGTAAGAAGACCATGACAGCCTGCATTATTTCTTCTCAGAGATAGGTGCCCGTCAGGGCCAGTGCCATTCAGATGTGATAATAACTGTTATGTCAGCTCCTTTTCTTCCTCTCCATTTCGCTTTATTCGTGCTCACCGCTGCAGTAGAGTAATTGGTGCCAATTAAATACCTTCCCTTCCATTCATTCGTTGTCACCTCTCATTTTGTAATGATTTTAAAACTTTTCTGCCTGGCTACTCTCCCTCCCGCTCTTTTTCCAAGAAGCTGCTAATAGATTTATACTTCGGTTTTTCCTTCCTCCCTGTGCTACCAGGTATTGTTTGTCGGGGCTTCCAGTGGATTGTCAAATGAAAAACATCACCAACTCAGACCAGACCAGTCTGCTCCTGGAGGAACTCATCATCTGGACCAACTATGAGATTGAGGTGGCGGCCTATAACGGAGCAGGCCGAGGCACCTACAGCCACAGAGTCACTGAATGGACACTGCAAGGGGGTGAGGGTACCACATAATACCACACTGCATAAAAGGAGGCCTGGCAGAAAGCATTAGGTTACACATTTAAAAATAAATATCCTGCAACTTATTTGCTATAAGTACCAGAGGCTTTATTTAGTCCTACAAATTTCATTTGGCAGCCTCATCATATTAGTCCCTTGGCTAATATTAAGTCTGCGGCATACAACTTCCGACTGATGGTTAATCCAATCATGTGAATTTAACGATCAAATTAAGACCAGTATGGCCATATTTTCTCCACAGCACACTTTAAAAACAACCTTTGGTTACCTTGAAAAGGTGATTCTCACACATTGTCAAGGAGAGTACAGCAGTTTTAACTAATCCTCAATCAGTCTCAATCAGCAGTACAGACTTAAGCAGCAAGGCTTTTAAAGAAATGTTTATTTACCTCAGCACTGCTTATTGGTTTGTGTGTGTTCATGTTCATTTCTGCTTCAAAAGAGCCTTTTTTTTATTTAAGCCAAGCTTTTACTTTAGTCTTTATTTTCAGATCCCTTTCATCTTGTAGATATTTTTTATTGCATCACCTTTTTTGTAGTGGTGTGAAAAAAAATCATTCATATTGACCACCTGGAGACGTCAGCCGAGAGCACACATTTAATTCATTCTGCACAGACATTACCAGGTGATGATGTGCGTCAGGATTGTGACATACCTTTCGATGTGCCAAAGTAAGCTGCCTCGGTTGAGTTCTTTTCTCATTCTTCATGCTGAGTAGTATAATTAGAACACACATTGTGAACTTTCCCCGGTGTCATACTGCTAGTGATTTCCGTCGCGCCCAGTGATTTTAGCACCTTATGTTCCTCGCCTCCCCCTGCCTATACAAGATCTTCAGAGGATGAAAGTCACATTTGTCACTGTAACGTGTATCAAGCCAAATCTAAGATTATCTTTGGCACGTAAAACTGAGGCTTTTTGAGAAATATAGCCAAAGTAGGCTATAGTTAATGCATCAGCGTGTTGGAAGGTTAATCCATTCATTACAAGAAGATTGAATAATGCTCTCTTTACTGTCTTTCCTGAAAAGTCAATTCATAGATTACACTTCAAGTTCAAATTTCTGCTGCTAGACTTAAACAAACACAAGGAAGAGGATATCACTTTTGGTTTAGTTGAGCTGAGGTGGCTCTCAGTTTGATTTGAAATTCCTTTAACTTGTATGTAAAGCTTTGAAAGCCTTAACACAATCACATATCTCTGAATTCCTGTCATGTTAAATCCACTCCATAGAGAGAGAGAGATCCTCTACCCCAGACTCACTAGATATTCTCAAGAGCACTCATAAGAAAATTGGGAAATCTGTTCCACTCCCTGCTCAGATGCATTTATTACAGAGAGTGAATCGGCTGATATTTTTATTTCATTAGTTTAACAGCTGTCTGTGATGCTGTGTCTGTAGCACTGGTTTCCAGGTTAATTTATGTTGATAGCTTTTTGTCATGAGCAAGTCTAACATACCTTACAGAGGCAAAACAATGAGCAACAAAAAGACAGAAAAGCAGAAGCATAAATTATTTCTCGTACTTCCTTGAACGCAGCAGGTCTCAACCCACAACCCTCATTAAAACACACACAAACATATTCTGTCTATCTAGGTTGTTAGTATAATTGTGTTGCAAAATCGTTGCTTTTGAGTTGCTTTCTCTGGTCTTTTCTTACTATTTAATTGTGTCATCCCTATACATGCTGCTGTAGTAGAGTATTAATTGTTTACTCTAGTTAATTTATGTTATGTGCTGGGAAGATTTGTTTGTTTGTTTGTGGGCGTTCAAATATGGCTTCAATGTATGCTAGTTTCGTTTTCGCTGGATGATTAGAGCAAGGCCGTAACCATGGAGGGGACCAAACATTTAATTTTAATTTGTTTATATCAGTTAGGCTATATATTGGGGGGGGGGGGGACATTTTGAGCGTATCTGAATATTGGGGGGGATGTGTGTCCCCCCCCCCAATGTATATGGTAAATTCGGGCTTGGATTAGAGCATACTTCAAATGCTTTAGAAATTATGGATTTTACCTGGCACACATTATTGTTAAAACTTTGGAAACTTCTGCATACTCTGACTGAGTGATGACTGATCAATCAATGAGTAAAAGTAGAATACATTAGCTGTTCCCAATTAGAGTCTGGTGAATCGGCATTAAAAATGTACTGTATTAGTCAGAAAAAACTATCCTTTGAAATATATAAATAATAATTTCATCATCCAAGTCAACGTCAGTAAAAAACGACAGTGAACAAGGCACTTATGTTGTTTTGCTCGGCTCTCATTAATTGGCTGTTTCCATCACTCGCTCCATTAAAGGCTCGAGAGCGGACCACGATGTGCATTTAAATACACATGAAGGGAATCAAATATGGCATGGAGATATGAGGAGCAATACTGGCCAATCGGCTTCATTAATAAGTGACTCGCTGAGGTTTACATCAGAATCACTTGCTCACTTCAAACAGACTGCTGCAGGGTTCACCTGGAAGCGGCCTGAGGCAAGTGCTCTCACACCCTGTTTGATTTGATTGGCATGTTCTACCTTCCCCCAAAAGGGCCAAAATAAAATAAAATCTTTAGTCCGATTCTCACATTTTAAACCAGCCTAGTCTGAAAGTTCCTCTCGGAAAAAGTGGTTTCCTTCCCTATTGTTTTCCTTCACTATCTCATCACTATTCTCTCTTCTTCTCCATCTATTTCTCCCCTCTATGTCTCTCTGTTTTCTTTCATACTCTGGATCAGTGCCCACCGTACCACCAGGAAATGTACAAGTCGAGGCTGTCAACTCCACCACGGTGCGTTTTACCTGGAGTGCCCCAAGCCCACAGTTTATCAATGGAATCAACCAGGGATACAAGGTGAGCAGCCCCTTTCTGTCAACTGGTGCACTCTAGTGGTCAGAGCTAGAGGAGCATTGTGGGCAAAATATCATCACGTCGTTTGAAAGCTCTATATTTTCATGAATCACAGGCTTCAAATATGTCAACATTATTTATTCGACTTTTTACTTTATAAGTTGGTTCATACATTTTGATGCCACCAGTCGTGTGCCACATTAACACCCTGTCCCGTATCATTTCCAGCTTTTGGCGTGGGAACTCACTCGTTCAAATGAGGTCAGTGTGATGACGGCCCGTCCCAACTTCCAGGACAGTGTTCATGTTGGTCACATCTCTGGCCTGAAAAAGTACACGGAATACTATACCTCGGTATTGTGCTTCACTACCCCTGGAGACGGCCCGCGCAGCCCACCTCAGCGCACACGCACCCATGAGGACAGTAAGTTCTCCCATTCAGGACATTATATAGTATTTGCAGATAATTGCATGTCAGGCTGTTGTTCGGTTCATTTACCGCCTGTTTTTATCTCTTTTTTTTACAGCCCCTGGCGCTGTGGGACACCTTAGTTTCACTGATATCTTGGACACCTCACTAAAAGTCAGCTGGAAGGAGCCTCAGGAGAAAAATGGAGTTCTCACAGGTATCCATTAAAGATAACTATGTAACGTAAACGTGTCTTCTCGGCTTCTTCCTATTTATGTCACAGAGCTGTGAACACTGTGTAACACTGTTTGGGATTGGCTTCTTTTTCCAGGCTACCGTATCTCCTGGGAGGAGTTCAACAGGACCAATACTCGAGTGACCCATTATTTACCCAACCTAACTCAGGAGTACAAGGTGACAGGGCTCACTGCCCTCACCACTTACACCATCCAGGTAGCAGCCATGACCGCCAAGGGCCAGGGCCAGCTCTCCGCCTCCACTATTTCCTCCGGTGTACCACCAGGTGACAAATGACTAAACAAACTATTTGACTTTCAGCTGACATTGCATCTATACTTCAAGTATCCAATTAAAGGGCTTCAACCACTTAACTGTGACGCAACTGATTTTTACTCACCGATGGCTAAAAACTCTGAAATGTAGTTTAATCTGTGTTTCCTCTTTATTCTTCCACAGAGTTGCCCGGTCCCCCAACTAATCTAGCCATCTCAAACATCGGCCCTCGCTCCGTCACCATACAGTTCAAACCTGGTTATGATGGCAAGACGTCCATCTCCCGTTGGCATGTTGAAGCCCAGGTGAGATTCGTACTGTATCTATTTTAACACAATGACAGCGGTCTGTTATTTCAGTTTGATGTCTTCATGTTGCCACGCATGTTATACGATACCATTGCATTATTTTAATGAGTTGTGCTGCTGATATCACCCTCTTCTCTCTGTGTATTACAGATTGGCATAATAGGAGAGAATGAAGAGTGGCTGATGGTTCATCAGCTGACTAATGAACCCGATGCTAGATCACTGGAAGTTCTGGACTTGAACCCCTATACGTTCTACAGGTGAGCACACACACAAGTTTCCTTTTGGGCATTTTTAAAGTTCCATCTAATCCAGTTTTAAATAATAAATCTAATCCTTTTTTCAATATCACCAGCAAATCTTGATAAAACACCAATCTTTAGATTATTTATTCACCGTCAGCTGGTTTCTCTTACCCCAGGTTCCGAATGCGTCAGGTAAACATTGTGGGCATCAGTCCTCCCAGTCAGCCCTCCAGGAAGATTGAGACCCTGCAGGCCGCCCCCGACATCGCCCCCGCTAATGTCACCCTGCGGACAGCCAGTGAGACCAGCCTGTGGCTTCGCTGGGTGGTAAGTTGTAACAAGTCATTGTTCAGTGGGCCTGAAGCACTTTGTATGAAGTTACTGGAGTTTTATTAGATTATTATTAGATTTAGATATGAGTTTCTTGACTGTTTCTGTTCAGACTACGCTCAATTATGTATGCCTTTGCATGCACAAAAGCTATTTGAAAAATGTCTCTTTCATTTTTTGTTCTCTCGTTGCTGGGAAATCATGTTGGGCTGAATGGACAAAATGCCCTTGGGATATTAATTGGATACAACATTGATAAGATAAGCTTTGTCAAATCAGATTTTGGAAATTTCATTTTTCCCATTTAAATTCCAAAACATGTTTTTCTTATATATTAAAAAGTTTGACATTAGGTGAAGACTTTCCCTTTGACAGTTGGCTTTACCTCATCTGACTGACAAGCATCTCTCGTCTGAGAATCTCAATTTAATTTTGGCACGTTTTCACTATTGTGTACTGTTTTCTTTGTGCAAGAAACGCTTTCCTTCCTCTATCAATTTATTCTTGTACTCTCTGGGTTGTGATCTGATGAATACACTTAAAGGCACTAATAATGTTTTTGGAAAGCTGCACGCACTGTGTCCTTGACTATTGCTGCTTCCTGCGTCAGCATTTGGCCAATGTATTCTTCGCTACATCTGTCCATTATCATCACTGTGCCAGAGCCTGAGCAGCGCCAGGCAGTGAGAGACAGAGGCAAAATACTCCAGCAGCTCATGAAGGATTAGAAAGAGAGCATGCCACCTGGATTTAACAGCAGATGGGTGTCAGCTGTGTGATATGACACTTCAAAAGAATGACAGAACTGTGTGTGTTAAAATCTTAGTTAAAGTGTGTATGCCACATGTTATTGGAAGTTTAAAAAAAAGACCATGTTATTTCCAAGAACACCATCACTTTTATATAAATAGCCCCAGTGCATATTTAGGTTGGTTTCTGCTAAATCATGTGCATGTGTCAACACATACTGCATAAAAAACAAGAGACCCCCTGCTGGCTGAGTGACTTTTAAAAGGATTATGAACACCCTGAAATCACATATAAATTCAATATTAATGATATACTCAAACCTGTACCTATTCACTTCAAGACCTTTATTGCCAGCTCTATATTAGAATGACATTATTATTGATTCAACAGGTTTAGTGAATGTGCTTTTTTTTGAAGACAATGGAGTATTACTATATTTTTTAAACCACTAAGTGCAGTAAGTGCCAAGAGGGTTTAGCTTCTCTTTCTATATTACTTCTCATCATTCCTGACAACGGCTCTTAGCTGTTGTAAAATAAGTGTGAAGTACGGCCTCTCACGACTTACTGCTTCATTATGCAGTCAGTTATGATTTCATTTTTGCTTGAACTGTGGGAATAAAGACACAAAAAAAATCCTCCTAGCCTCTTCCGGAGTGGGAGTACAATGGGAATCCAGATCTCGTTGGCTACCGGGTCCAGTACTCTAAAGCCGGGTCTAAAGGGGGAGTTCTCTCCCATGTCATCATGGACCGGCTGGAGAGGGAGTTCACTATCGAGGACCTGGAGGAGTGGATGGAGTACGAGGTCAGAGTTCAGGCCATCAATGGTATCGGCTCTGGGCCCTGGAGCCAGCCAGTCCACGGCAGGACGCGGGAGTCTGGTGAGGAAGGAAATATATGTGTACACATGACACACACATACGAGCACATGTGCTTGATCTGTGCTAAGCTTTGTCCTTTATCTTTGACTGTAGTACCCTCCTGTGGCCCCACCAACGTGTCAGCTTTCGCCACCACCTCCAGCAGCATCCTGGTGCGGTGGGGGGAAGTCCCAGAGACGGACCGTAATGGACTCATTCTGGGGTACAAGGTCAGCAGTCAACAGCATTCATCTGAATTATATTTCAGACCAATATGTAATCAGAGCATCAATATTTAGCAAAGTTAAGTTGGAACTAGAGTAAAAAGATATCTTCCTGTTCCTCATCACCTGAATAAATCCTCGAACTGTCTGAAACTCCCTGTGTATTTCAGGTGGTGTATAAGGAGAAGGACTCAGACACAGCTCCCAATTTCTGGGAGGTGGAGGGCAACACCACTCACAGTGTCCAGCTGAGCACCCTGGGAAAATACGTCCTGTTTGAGATCCAGGTGCTAGCCTTCACACGGATAGGAGACGGAAGGAGCAGCTCGCCGTCCATCTTAGAACGGACCCTGGATGATGGTAAACACAACCACCCTACCAGCCTATTTGATCTTGCTGGTAACAAAAACAAAAAGACTAATGTATCACTCTGCTTATAATTTCATGATTTGCTAATCACATATGAATATTGTATTTAAATGTAGCCTAAATCACAAATGTAATAGGACTTGATGATTTTCCTTTAACTTACTTATTTAATCAGTAGAATTGTCACATCTAATACTCTTGCCTGATTTGTCATTTGGGTAATGTTTGCGTGTGATAGTCCCTGGCCCTCCAGTTGGCATTCTCTTCCCTGAAGTCAGAACCTCCTCAGTCAGGCTCATCTGGCAGCCTCCTGCACAGCCCAACGGCATTATCCTGGGTGAGTCTGCAGCACACAGACTTTCACATACAGTATGAGCTTAGAGGGAAGCTATTTTGCTTGTCTGCTATTCCATTTCTGTGCAGCCAATTTATTTGATTTGCTCAATTGTCCTTCCTGCATGACTTTATATTGATATGATTTCGTCCTTCAGCCTATCAGATCACATACAGAAGAAACTCTTCGAGTAGCAGCGCTGCCACAGTAGACGTGCTGAGCCCCAGCGCGCGGCAGTACACAGCGTCCGGACTGAAACCAGAAGCAGTTTATGTATACCGTCTCACCGCTCAGACACGAAAGGGTTGGGGTGAGGCCGCTGAAGCTCTGGTGGTCACAACAGAGAAGAGAGGTATGTGAAAAATACTAAAGCTATTTAAATCACCTCTAAATATTAAGGATTGTTTGACTTAGGGTAGTATAAATAACTTATCTAGAGTCGGTGCATTACTACAGTAGATGGCAGTCAGACAGTTTTAGAAATTGACTATGAATAAGTAACTCATTCAATCCCAATTCACATCCAACTATCCCTTTAAGTTTTAAAGTGATCATGAATGTGTGTGTGTGCCCTTCAGCACGACCCCAACCCACAAGCCGTCCCGTAGTGCCTCAAGAGGAAGTGCAGGCTCGCAGAGTACTGTTGTCATGGGAACCTGGCAGCGACGGACTTTCCCCGGTTCGCTACTACACAGTTCAGTACAGAGAGCTGCCCGACAGCAACTGGACTGTCCACTCTGCATCAGTCAGCCACGAGACAAACTCATACATAGTGGACAGGTTAGTCCACTTATATTCCCCCTCAGCATCAGCTATTTTTATTTCTCAGTCAGAAAAAATAATGAGTAAGGCAGAACACGCTGTACATGATGCACACATACCACTCTTTTTCTTTCTCTTAAGGTTAAAGCCTTTCACTTCATACCAGTTCCGTGTGAAAGCCACCAATGACATTGGAGACAGTGAATACAGCCAGGAGAGTGAGGCCATCACTACACTACAGGATGGTAAGATCTGAAGACTGGACCGATCATGCAGCACATTCATTAGTTTTCGACTTTCTGTCGGTTGTGCAAAAACACTTTTATATTTGTATGAAACATGACTTTACATCAGTGTTTTGACTTTGGATTTTCACAGAAAATGCTTTACGTCAACACTGCGTGTGTTTACTCTCAAGCTGTTCTCCAGCAGACTGTTTGAATTATATATCACTCTGCTCAGCTGTGTTGATTTGCTAACACAAAATTCTCTTTTTTTCCCACCCTTATTTTTTTTGTAGCCCCAGATAAACCCCCAACGATCCTGTCTGTTACACCTCACACCACCACGTCCGTACTTGTTCGTTGGCAGGTATGCAGTTGAATTACTTGGCACTGTGTTTTGCGAATGGATCAATGTTTGAACGTTTTGGTTACTAAGCAGACCTCTTCTCTTTGCAGCCTCCTACTGAGGATCATATAACGGAGTCCTGCTGGGCTTCAGAGTCAGGTTCCGGGAGTTACACTATGACCGGATACGCAGCTTCACTGTCCGCACTGTTAACAGTCCTTCTGCCAAATGGGCTGATCTCGCTGGTGAGTTCACTTTTTCCCTGCGTATCCATCAATTACTGCTGCTTATATACTAAAAGTTGTGCTACCTGGAGTCTCAAATGCACTTTGAGTATTGATTTGATGTTTTCATTCAGGCCTGTGGTGTGTTTAGACCAGGGGTGTCAAACTCAAATACACAGTGGGCCAAAATTAAAAAATGGGTACTAGTCGAGGGCCGGACTGGTTCAATGTTTATAGCAAAACTTATGAAATTAACTTATTGCACATATTAAACCTTAAACAAAGCTTAAATTATTGCCTATTGTTAACATTAAACATTAAATAATCAGTTGCATTCATTTCTTATGGCTCTATCTGCAGAGTCATTTCTTATGATTACATTTCTCCACAGGCCAACAACAGCTTCAATAAACAATTCCCCTCAAAGAAAAACCAAACATGCCCTGTTGTCTCAAGAAAAAAAGTGCAGAAGGAAACATCCATTAAACTCAGTGTGCTGCTCTGTGATGCTAGTTCAAGCCAGATACTTGGCATCTCATCTTGGGTGCAAGTTCATCAATGTTTGGGGTCAGGCTCTGAGCTGAGGAAATCCTCAGGATTGAGTGAAGGTGTGCATGCAATATACCGGCGGGCCAGGTCTAATAATAATTAGAAATTATCCTGCGGGCCGAAATTAAATCCACCAAGGGCCTGATTTGGCCCCCGGGCCTTGAGTTTGACACATGTGGTTTAGACGTATAAGTCATCTAATATTGCTACCCAATCCTGTGATCTACCCTCGTTTTCTCAAAAACTCCCATCCTCTATCCAAACTCTAGCTCCTTACAGCATCAGGAACTTAAGTGAATCCTCGCTCACCCAATATGAACTGGATAGTAAGTCTTGTTTCTCCGTTTATGTATTTCTTCCATCATTCTCCATCTGCTTGTGTGTCATCTCGTACATAAAAATGTGTCATTTGTATAATAACTTACAGCAACTGCCTTTTTTCCCCGTACTCCCACTCAGCTGTATCCGCTAAGGGGCGGCTGCTGATCCTCTCCAAGCTGCCCTATCATTATATCAGGTGTGTTTTCTTTCTTTTAATTTGATGACATATTTTCCATTTGTCCCCACAACAACCTCATCTTTTCAACACTTTGCCGTACAAACCGCCCTCTTTTTTGGGGAATTTGAGATGTTGTCTTGCCACGGGCTTCACTAAGACTGTGTCTCTCTCCAGAGTAACTTCTTTTTTATTAGTTTATGTTAACTCTTACATTAAAAAGCTGCAATGGGTTCGTTTTTCTTTCAGATCTGAGTAAACACAAGCGCTACGAGATCCGTCTCAGTGTGTATAACGCTGTGGGGGAGGGTCCCAGCAGTTCACCGCAAGAAGTGTTTGTTGGAGAGGCCGGTATGTTTCATCTCTCGCCGTGTGTGCTAATTCACTTTTAATCTGTATTTCTTGAACCAAGTCATAGAACATATCAAATAAATATGTTTTACACTTTGCTCCATTCTAGTCCCAACATCCCCTCCCCAAAATGTGGTGATCCAGTCCTCAACAGCCACACAGCTGGATGTCACATGGGACCCTCCTCCTCTGGATGCTCAGAATGGGGACATACAGGGTTACAAGGTATCGATAACTTGTCTTTGTCTCCTGTGTTACTGCAAAATCAGCCAAAAGTTACATCATGCCTGTTTCATTTTTATATATTCCCCCGAAAAAATTCTGAATTCTTCTTTTTGTTTGTAGATCTATTTCTGGGAGTTTCAGCTTCAGAATGAGACGGAGCGCCTGCGTACGCTGTTTCCTCTGCCGGAGCTCGGGGTGAAGCTTAAAAACCTGACAGGTTACACCACCTACATGATCAGTGTGGCAGCCTTCAATGCTGCAGGGATGGGCCCCGCTCCCTGCCCACCAGAGGGCGCACTCAGCAAGCAGGTGAGCCGCAATAAATCCAGATGTGGTTGAGGAGATTACATTGATTGTTCAAAAAGCAAATGCAATTTTTCATGCAGCTAAGACCTGATGCCAAACACCAAGTGTCATATCACAGCTCTTTATATCGTTCAAAGCCTCTGCCTTTCCACTGTCTGTCTAACTCTGTCGTCTGCAACAATGATACTCCTTCTCAGCGTTAACCGTATTGTATATGCTGCTCAAGTAATTGTGTGGAGTAGAGAATCTCAAGGTCGGTTTTCTTCTTTAGTCACAAAGTGTGCCTACAAAAGGAAAGATAATGAGTACTTTATTTTGAGTCACTGTGTTACACATAACTGCAAACTGGAATAAGGTTACAGAAAGCAAGACCCACTCACCAAAAACTAAGAGTTTAGTTTGTTCCTGTGAGATATAGCATAAGAGATCAGCTTCTTCTTGGCCCCTTTATCCAGGACAAGCCACGAGGGTGGAAGCTTAATGACAGCGGAGGAGCAATGAATACAGAGTGCGGGGGACACATGTAGATTAGTTTTTTGGCAGCAACTGCACAAAGATGTCTGTGTTTACCAGCCAGTGAGAGTCCCTCCTCTGCGGTTTCAGCACAAAAGTGGTTTACCGTATACATTTCTCTTGTCTTTTCCGCCCCCCTTGAAGGCTTGACATTGGCGAGGGGTACAAAGTGCTGAGAACTTAAAAACACACGAGGAATTTTGGCTCCCTGCACCACAGGATACTGGGAAGTGAGCCAACACAAGCTTTTGTGATTATATGCAGAATTGTGCTGAAATCCTGACTCTTAGCTTGATCTGGGTTGGTTCAGCAGGCACAATTCTCACAGCTCCCTTTCAAGGTCGCAGACTGATTGTGCACTCTTGTTGACTTTTAGTTACTCATTTGCTAAAATAGCAATACGCTTTCTTTCTTTTCTTGGATTTATCTGAACTGTTTTGCCACAGTACCTGTTTTTACAGACACAAAACATAATGTTATTCTTGATCTGACAAAGAACAATGAACAATGAAATCCCTCCCATTTTTAATCTCATAGTATTTCAGTTTATTGTCAGCTAGCATGACAGGATTTGTTTCCTGTATCCGATTGCCTTGAATTTCCCTGTTGTACTTGCCAAAATGTACTTTTGTCGCGAGTGTAATTTACCCAAATGGCATGACAGTTTGAAGCAAACAGGAAAGTAACTCCTATTGAAAATAAACAAAATGTGTCTTGAGATGTGTGAAAACTCAGATATCCACTAAGGAGGACTGTCAAGAATCAATGACATAAAGATTCCAAATTCTTATTTATCTATGACAGTTTATGCACCTTCACATCATTTTAACACTGAAAATGTACAAACATTGTCATTAATATATTCTCTAAAGTGGCATATTCAGCAGTTTGAGAGCTGAGTATGCAGTGTATGCAGTGTTTTGTCTCTGCACTGTGAATTGATCCAACTGTCATCACCTCCCTTTCTACATCAAAAGCACCGAGTGTTCCCAGCTTTATCACTTCAGTGAGTTGACCACCACTTCGGTCAACGTGTCCTGGGGAGAGCCCAAGCAGGCCAACGGCATCAATCGAAGGCTACCGGCTGGTTTATGAGCCCTGCACTCCAGTGGATGGTGAGACACTCTGCCTGTAGCCTAATAAACTCTGCCCCCGTCTCGACATCCCTCAGCTGGCTTTCTCAGACTGTGATTTACCGTCTCTTGCCTAGTTACCATATTCGTTTTAACTCACGCTGCTTAAGCTCATGCTCTAATCTGTTGCAGGTGAGTGCAGGCCCTGCAGTAACATATAGTATATATATGGCATGGGTGATAAAATAAGTTGGAATGATCTGGTGAGACTATGCACAGCTTCCTCTCTCGCTGAAAGAAACATGGCTAATAGCTGGCTAAGTGTGGTTGCCTGGACCAGATTGTCAAGTAATTGGGAGCAGAGGTGGAATGCTGAGCTGAGGCCGCTGCGGTCCCTCGGCTATCCGCTAATGGACCCAGGAGCAAACTGAACATTGCAGTTAAGACAGGGAATATCAATTGGTCTATTATAAAAAGGTCCCGGTGTCTCTTCCTATCAGGATATCTAGAAAGCTGCCGGATAATAAACCTTTTTCTGATATTCATGCAAATATATGCATGTCTCTGATAGTCTGTGAGTCCGGTGTACAGTTGTGAATGTGTCTGTACGTCTTGTTTGTATGCAAATGCTATGCTATTTGTCGCTTGTAGAACGCAGTATCTAGAGTCTTAGTGTTTCCTGTACAGACTCCTCTCCTCGCACTCCAGGTGTCAGTAAGATTGTGACAGTAGATGTGAAGGGCAGCGCTCCCTTGTGGATGAAGATCAAAGACCTTGCCGATGGCGTCACGTATAACTATCGCATCCGGGCCAAAACACTCACTTATGGCCCGGAGGTGGAGGCCAACATCACGACTGGACCTGGAGAAGGTGGGACTCTCTAAATATGAGATATTTCTGCCATAATATGTTTTGAGCGCTTGCTTCTCTCTCATGTATCCCATTTTTTTTTCTAACAATCCACCACTTTTGTCTTCCCAAGGAGCCCCGGGCCCTCCAGGAGAACCCTTTATTTCTCGGTATGGCACCGCCTCACCTTGCATTGGACCAGTGGCGATCAGGGCCGTGCACCAATCACACGTTACGTCATTGAGGCCAGACCCTCCGGTGAGCCACATACATTAAAAGCGGTCTGCTGTTTCCAACAGCTCAACTACAGTTCCTTTTTCATATCAATTTCTTATCTTGCTTTAGATGAAGGATTGTGGGATATCCTTATCAAAGACATCCCTAAGGAAGTGACATCCTACACTCTTAACCTGGATATGCTGCGAGAAGGGGTCACCTATGACTTTCGAGTAATTGCAGTCAACGACTATGGCTACGGATCACCCAGTGCCCCCTCCCCCTCTATATCAGGTATTTAAATCAGAACAATAATCCCAAAATGTGTTAACATAACAATACTTGTTGATTGTATACTTATTAATCATTCTTATTATGTATTCAGCCCAGAAAGTGTCTCCGTTCTATGAGGAGTGGTGGTTCTTGGTGGTGATCGCCCTGGTGGGCCTCATCTTCATCCTCCTCCTTGTTTTCATCCTCGTCATCCGAGGGCCAGAGTAAAAAATACACGAAAAAAACTGATTCAGGTAGGAAGCTCAAGAAAATGTGCTGTTCACGTCTTTGTCTGCTTCTTTAACCTAAGCTATTGACTGGAATTTGTCTAACCCTTAGACAGCTCAGCTGAGAATTACATTTTAACGATTTCACATCCTTAGTCTATTATAGAAAATGGGACTGAAGGCTCAGACAATTAGATGAAATTACCAAGGTTTTCTTAACATTGTTTGGCTGACAGGGGAAAGGATGGAGTAAAGGTTAACCGGTAAAACAGCTGACATAGGCAGGTGAATAAACAGTATTGTTCATGTTTTAACTGCAAGGATCCAATACTGAGAATGAAATGGCTTGGCAGCGGCCTAATGCTCAGGTCGTTAGTCAGACTGAGAGTAATTACATAACTACAGCCTAGGCTCTCCCAACACTGCATCAAGGAGCCAATTTTCATGATTTTGAATTATCCCAGGTGACATTGCTGCTCCTTAAACTCTTTGTCAGAGTTCAAACACAAAAAACACATTGGGAAAGTTAATCAATTATACAGGTAGTAGACTTATTGTTAACACTTCACATTATGGTTGGGCAAATGAATCACAGTGAGGGCATCCGAGATAATCGGTCCACATGCTGCAGGAAGCTGCTAGTATGATGAGGGTGAGATGGGAAGGCGAGACATTTGGGGGGGGGAAAGAGAAGGGTCCGGTCAAGCCTTCCTAAAGCCTCATACCAGAGACGTTAAGCTCAGTCAGCATTTAGGCATGGTGCCAGGGTTACCAGGGTCAGTAAACAGGGCTTGGCCAGACCAGTTCAGACAAGCACCACGTTTGTGCGGGGACACAAAGAGGGCTTCTTAACCCTAAACCCCTCCCCAATTTTCTCAGCCATGAAGCTCATCTGTTTGTTTTAATAGAGGCCATGACTTGACACTGGGTTGACTGAGTGTCAAAAGGCACTATTCAATTGTTTTGTGCATGTTAATGAGGAGGATGTGTTGAATACATGTAAAAAACGATGTCCAGTAGTTCAAGCATTACCAATAGTTTATTTGGCTTAATTTTGTACTTAAATAATCTTGAAGAATGATTGTATTTTTGACTGAAGATCACAATCACTCCATTTAACTCCACAACCCACACAGTGTCGTCCTCATACCCCTGTCCAGGCCAACCACTCCCACTGCAAACCGCTCTGCCTCTGACCCACGGAGAGATGGTGCGTCTGGACGAGGGGCGCTTTCCCCACCTGGAGCTCAACAACAGACGCCTCCTCTGTGAAGAACTCCTTTTGCCAGCAAGAACGGCAATCTACACACGGTCAGTCCACTGGAACATGAACCGTGATGCTCAGCTGTTGCATCCGTTTCCTGCGTGCACTGTTCCACAAACTTTAACATATTGTTAGCTAAGTTTCGCCTGAGTTTTGTCTGCCAATGCAGTCTTACATAAGTGTTATTTATGATACAGGCAGCAATCACTATTGTATCCCTCACGATAATCTGCCAGTCTAGAAAAGAACAAACCGCGCCTCAAGGAGCCCAGCTTGCTGATTGAGGCCTGCTTCTGCTCCCCTAGTTGACATTCAGTGGTTGTGTGAAGCACACATTTATAAGGGGACAGCACAATAACAGCTAATTAGCATTCATGAGCTTTCTGCATTGCTCTTTGTCTGTCCATCACCGCTTTTAGGACAAGAGTCCTTATGGGTCAGAGCCGGCCATTTTCTTCTGGCCCCCAGCCCAGAGTTTCTCTCGGATGCAGTGCCGTGAGAGCTGTCTCAACACAAAGTACAACACCGTTGGTATGAGAACATGTCCTTCTACCCGACAGCAGGACTTTGGCAGGCTGTCTCTTTGTAATGTTTAGGTACATATTAGATAAGAGGAATTTCACAAACTCTGCGGCACAGAGGCAAAGGGAATGTGTAGAGACATGGGTAGCACATAATTGGTGACTGGGTGGATGGTCACGTGTTGTGTTGGGGGATGTGGGAGTCCAGAGTCTGCTTCCTGTCAAAGCCAAAAAAGAAAAAGATGTTGGTTTTTTCACATTATGATGGAATGTGCAAGAGGGGGTGCATTACAGGCAGGGGAATCTGTGCTTTTTTTTTTTACTTGACCAACAAGTCCCAAGAAGGGGATCAAGAGTCTTGAGTTTCTACATCTCTTTTGAAGAGCTCAAATATGCTACCGTACTCTCTGCTAATGATCTGTGGACTGAGGAGGAAGAGTGGGAGGGCTCCCTGCGGGATATTTGAAAGGGTGAGGGAAAGACGGATGAATTAGACAGATAAGGCAATGGGAGAAATCCAGTGCTCCTAAATAATTCATAGCTCACTTGCAGCATTTTGGAGTGTGATCACTGGCAAGATCCATGGCCCCTCCCTTACACTCACATGGCCGGATGTCTGAATCTCACTCGTTTGACTTCCAAGTAGATGTTTTTTTTTTTTTCACAGTCCGCCCCCGCATGTCATCCTCTTTAACCCAGAGGAGATGTCTCTCTGTTGTGTCAACCCTTTCATGGCCGTTGTCATGTTGTGTCTTCCTAAGCTTCCTGTTCTTGGCATTCCCAGTGATTTAGCTCCCGCATATTTCTCAGAACATAATTTTTTTTGAGAGGTCGTCAAGGTTGTCTGCTGTTTTCCTTAACCCTTTCACGCATAGAGGCTACTACAGTGGAACACTTGACATCACAGTGCTGTGAGTGTGTCTTTTCTGCTCCCACACACAAGGCTTTTCCATTTCAGATCATTTAAACGTGTACGTTCATGCCATTCCTACTTTATATAATTCCTCAGTCTATTTCAGAAACCAACTGAGCAATCTCTTTCCCTAATGCCGTGTTAGCCTGAGATATATACTGAGCCCACTGATGTGGCTCAGTGATGTGAGGGTAGGGGTCCAGTTTCTGCCCTCTGATCATTCAATTCAATCCCAGCAGACCTTGAACACAGCAGCAATCATTACAGCAGAAGAAGAAAAATAATTGCCTGCACAGATGTTTCTTACTGCTTCACTTTATGGACTTAATGACTGGAGATAAAAGAAACCAGGAGTCCTTTACTTGACCTGCCTCATAAAAGAACTCAGGGCAATGCAGCTTTTCTGCAAGAGGTCTTAATCTCTGACTGTACAGCAATTCAGCTATAATCACCACAAGAATCCTTTCATGAAGATGCTCATATGTTTTGATAAAGGATCCTGTTGTGCATCTCATGATGGTTGTGGTGAGCTGAAGTCATGCAGAACTCAGCCCAAATGCCTCTCTGACACTTTGCCACGGCCAGAAGGAAATGGAATAGAATAGAACCAATTTATAATATCCACCCCGCTTTGTGTAACAGTGGCTTTCAGGAATGCAGAAATAACCCATTCTGTGTTTGTCTGAACCAAGCTATATTTTCATAATCAATGAGTCTGTGCTGAATCTCTGCATGTTGATCCCACTGAATTCCCCATGGGATGTGAAGCTTCTGTAAAACTATTTTGCAGGCTAACATAAATCATCCCAGTTAATTAATGACATGGTGTTTTAAGTTTACTCAAATGTTTCCTCAAAAAAGAGAGCCATTTGACTTTCCCATAGGGACATATTTCTTCAGTTCTCTCTCAGTTGTGCTTTCTGTCTCTCACAGACACTCTCTGTCTCATTCTTTCTATTGGTCCAGGTCTCCACCAAGACCCAGCCCTGGAAGCCTGCACTACTCAGATGAGGATGTCAGCACTAAGTACAATGACCTGATCCCTGCAGAGAGCAGCAGTCTTGATCCGAGAAGCCCTCTGAGATATCTGACTCTCAGGTAAGCACTGTGACCCTGGCTTACAGCCCATTTCCACCTCTTGTCTGGAATAGGAAATGTATTTAAATTACAAAGTAAATTCAACTGTTTACATTTAAATTGAAGTGACCAAACCCTCCAGGGTCATACTCAACCAAAAAGTACTTTCTTATTTAATGTTCTACTTTTGTCCCATTCAAGTTCCATCTTAGGTGTAACCTCCAATCTTTTTTGATATAATCACTTGCTTTTCTAGATGCTAGATGACTAATTATTAGGCATCATTTCTGCAAATCATCAGTAAGACATTTGCCTCGGGTTGATAACCTCGAAATTAAATATCCTCCGTTAGTCATGGCTGAGATATTTGGATCTGCCTTTTAATACTTATTTCTCCCATGGGAAGGAAGTACAGGCCCAATTCTCATGTCTCATGTGTCTTGAAATCTCATCACAGCTAATTAATATCCCTAACAGGAAATGCTGTATTAATCTGGGCTTCTGGCTCTCAGCTCATCATGTGATGATCCGAAAAGCTCAGCGTGTTTGTGTATGTGTTGAAATAGGGAGGACCAGTGAAAGGACAGGGGGGGGTTAGAAGTGATGATGCAAAGGCAGAGAAGCCGATAGCAGCAGATTGTGAACATCTGTCGGCCCACACCCCTGTGTATCCCTGGCCAATTTATCTGGTACCTGCACAGTCAAAACATTGTTCACCCCGGTTTGAACAAACACTGCTCTCCTGGGAGACACAAACTACTGTTATTATTTTCCTCCACAAAGCCTCCCACTGTTTACCTGCCACTTGTGCAAATAAATGGTACTTTAACATCTGTTAAGCTGCAGTATCTCACCAGAGCAGTAGATGGGCAGGCACTTGTCAGGCACACACATTTACCAAGTCTGAAAGGTTTGCTGTGAGATTAAGTTGCTCTTTTTTCTGTTTAACCGTTTGTGTTCTCTGCAAGGTCAGTGTGCTGAAACAGTGACAGAATTCTCCCACATAAACATTGTCTCTGTCCAATTCCAGAACACTCTTGTGTACGCTTATCACTTCTGTGCTCCACAGAGGTATGGGTGAGCTCCTAATGTGTTGTGATCATTAGGGTTACACATGCATTGATAGATTTCCAGTTGTCTCTCAGTAGATATATTGTGCTCTGTTATGGCCCAGTAGTGTGCAGTTTGAGAGTTCGGGTGCTGTATTAGAATTAGCTTTTGATTTGAGAGCATAGAAATGTAGCTGTGTTTGTAGTAAACATAGCAAACAGTTTAATAATTTCAGTCTTATACTGTTTTCTCTGATTGGCTCACAGGGCAGTGACAGCGAATATGAGATGGATCAAAGCCGGCAGAAGACTCACTCTTTTGTCAACCACTACATCAGCGACCCCACCTACTACAACTCATGGCGACGACAGCCGAAGGGCGTCTCTCGTCCGCCAGCATACGGCTACTCCCAGCCCGAGCCCCTCGTCGAGCAGGAGTCACGACAGCATCCACCCCCCGTGCCCCCGCTGCCACCTCTCCTCCCCCCGAGCGCCCCTCCCCACAGCCCCAGTGCCAGGGCCAGGGCACTCTGTTCAGGTCTAAGGGTAGCCGGACTCCCACCCCCTCCCTGCTGTCCTCCGACCCCCCCCAGCCAGCACAGCACCCTCTACCGGCCCCCCAGCAGCCTGGGCTGTGCCGCTCAGGCACCTACCGCGGGCTTCTCCTCTTTTGTTTGACACACAGCTCTCTCACTCCAATAACAACAAGACCTTGAGGACGAGTCTTTGATTTTGTTGTTGTTGGTTTGTTTGTATTTTGCTCTTTTTCTCTCTTTTTTCTGTCTATTTGGCAGAGTTGTTGCTCAATATTACGCATTGCAGGCATCTTGAATAGCGTTTTCTCCTCTGTGAAGAGTGTGTGTATGATTGTGTGTAGCGCGTGTGATTGGTAAGTCCATGTGATATGTATTTTATGAAAGACAATCATTTGAAAGTTTTTATGCGTTGCTTAAGTACATTAATTTGAAGGATCAACCATGTAAACAAGGGAGAACAGAACCTGAGCTTCTGAAAAAGTAAAAACCTTGTTTTAAAAACACTGTATTAATGTTTAATATGAGAGCTTTATAGAAAAAGAACCACCTTAGCACCATTATAATATGGACCACTTTGTTTGCTGAGACTGGTCAGTGGAAACACCAAACTCTGATGGAGTATTATCATGTTTGGACCAAAGAATGAGCTGATAGTGAGAAATGGACTCTTGACTTTGGAGAGAGGCACTAGCGGTCACTTGGCCCTCTGACCCTCACTCTGCCTGATCATTGTTGGAACTGCATTATGTGTTTATTATGTGTACATGTCTTATATTGTTTACCAGATATTTATATCATTCAGCTTCAAGCTAACATTTTCCGAACACCACTAGGACAATGTTATGAATCACATTAAAGCATCGTGGCACTTTATAGTAGTCTGGGGAATGTGTTGATTGTGTGCCAGTACTCTTGTCATTAGATATACAAGCTAAGACAACATTCTTAATGTTGCATCAGTTTGTTTTTAAGTTATCAAAGAATATGACTGAGGACCAAAAGCACACATCTTGTTGGTTCAAAAGATTTTATCAACATGAAACATTTTGTTATAGAAGTGCAAGAATAACCATCAGATTACTGACACATATAGAACTGTGACCAAACTGAAAACACTGATTTTGGTTTAACGTGTTTTCTTGACAAAATGACAAAAAATAAGACAACATGAAACTTACAGACAGTAAACATTCAAAGTAAAAAAGCTGATATGATGTATTTGTTAATAAGGCTGGAGAAGAGGGCAGCTTTAGGATATCTTGGTTTATTTAAGAAACTTTATTTAATAATTGACAGCAAAAGTACACAACTATTGTACATGAAATGTATCACAAAGGATCTCCTGATGTGAAATAATGTGTCCTCAACATGTTACAGTGTAACATGCCATTACTATGATGACTGTATACATATGTTATGATGGGATGTTTTCTACAACTCTTTTGAATATGCTGGTTTACAAAAGTTGAATGGACATTGCTGTGCCGGAGGTGGACCTTTAGTGTATAAAGTTAGAAAGTCGCTCCAAAACACCATCTGTCAATATTCCACTGTGAACATCACTGTATGCATCATGAAGGAACATTATGGACCTATTCATGATAGTTCTAAATAAATTATTTCTATTTTGTAACGGCTTTTTCTTTATGGCTCATCTGAATATTTGGATAATATAATGCCATGTTATAGAGAATAATATGTACTGGTGAAATAAGGCAGGTGACTTTCTGACATTGTGGTAAAGCTTTGAAAAACTGTATCAGACCCTGCTGACAACTATTTAAGAGCTGTTTGCATGGTCTGGAAGTCAAAGTGATTAAAGATGACACATGATCCTACAGAGCTGAAATGACCTGATTCTCTCAACCACAACAGAGACATAATTAGGATGCATAAGAGCATGATTTACAGGGAAGAATTTGAAGAAGAACCTGATCCGGTGCAAGCATGCTGAAAAGCTGGGGGAGGGTTGGAGTGTGTGCCTGGGTAATCTCCTTATTTCAGGCTGGAAAACATTGATCTTAAGCAAAGCAAAGGACGCTGGAACAGAGGGTTTTAAGGGAACCAGAGGGTTCCCTAACCAGAGGGTTTTAAGGGAAAATAGAAAGTCAAGTCAAGGATACAGTTTGATAGCGTTGGGAATTTTTTTTTTACCCTCACCGTAAAAAAGACCCAAAAAATGACAACATAAATCCCATTGCTAGATTGTTAAATGTGCAAAAGTGTATGGAAAATTAATTAAAATTGCTTAACTTCTGTATTATTGAGTGGCATCACAATGATGTAAATCTTAGGTTTTCTCAGACGTATTCCCCAGCAAGAAATCAGGAACTCGTGTATTTT
>NW_022987720.1:17683331-17937896 GCF_902827165.1 Trematomus bernacchii | reverse complement strand
TTTTTATAGCCCAACTTGTTTCTTCAATAAAACTAAAGCTCAGTTTTAAAAACTAAATATAACATATTGCTTTGTACCAGTTTGAATAATTCTGTTTTGTAACTTTAAATTATGGTAATTCTTCACACTCAATGCTACTCAATTCACTGTGAATAGGCACACATAATAATCTTCTGTTCATTCACAAAGATGCACAGACAAGGTGTCACATCAACAAATCTGTTACATTTTTACATTTCAGTTCAGTATCTCCTCATGGGAGCGACTTACACAGTGCGTCCTCATTCTGACGACGCTTGTTGGAGTCAATCAGAGCACAATTGCGACACAGCTAACTCAGCCTGACTGCTGTTTTCAAAATGAGGACAAAATCATGATGTATGATGGGAAAAGAAATTGGATGTCACAGCTTCTAAAAAGTTTAAGAAGTCCTCTGGTATTATGGCATTACATGCACAAGTCACATATCGCTTAGTATGCAGTCAGTACAGGCTTCTTCACGAAAGTCGGGACAGTAAATGAAATGGAGATTATGCATCGTAATCCATTTTGTGAGCATGGGTTGATAATAGGTTTCCCCACTGCCCTCTTCAAGGCACTGGCAGAATTGTGATGTTCATTTTTAACCAACCAGCCGTCTCTGGACCTTTGCCATGGTATTTGTCCATAATAAATTGCCACCGCCACCCAAAATGTCATGGGCGGGGTTACAAGGCAAAAGGGTTAAAGGACATTGTCTTTGCTCTCTGATATGCTTTATAGTCTTAACGCTGCAGCATTTTACACTCTCTGCTGTGAAATAACAAAACTAAAAAGATAGACGATGGATCCCCCTACACTGCAGAAAGAAATTGTTCAATCAAGCAGCTCCTTGTCTAATCCTCTGGCATCAACAGCCATACTGAATAGATACACATCCCCAGACCACATCCACAGACTGCTGGCTTTGGAAATGATTGCCAAACTGATAGTCCTCGAAAGTTAAAAGGGCATGTACAATCTGGGAGGAACGTAAACATCAAAAGGCCAGACAGCTAAAGATTTCCCTGAATGTCCAAAATGCCTCAACTGTGAAAAGACTTTTGAAAAGACTAAACATCAGCATCAGACACCAACACAGACACATACGTATCAATGGATGAGGCAAAGGCTGTTACTCCATTGCAAACACCCTCTCCTGAACCGAGCTGTCAAAGCTTACAGTGCAATACACAAAGCTGCAACAAAAGAAGACTGTAGCCGTATTGCTCATGCAGCAACACCTAGAAGAATGCAGCTTTGATGTTTCCTCTGCAGAAGTTCAGATTCCTTCCATGCTGTGTTTATTTCCAACTTTCTTGCATTGAAGAAATAAATGATCATGTGCTAAATGAATGTGTTCACCCATAACAGCAGTATTAAGGCTTGGGGGGGAAAAAAATAATATATATACTGTATATATACATATATAGACCAGCTGCATGTGCAGTAAAAGCAGGCTTTTGTTTTTTTCTGATTACCTTTCTTGCCAGATTCAATAACCAGATTTGGAGATCGAGTGACAGAGCCCTCTTATGGGGAAACATATTAAATAAAATACATGTTTAATGATCATTTGAGTGGATGTCAGCCAAGAAAGTAGTTAAAGTGATTCATTTTATGTCGTGGCTATGTCAACTAATAGTTGAATGCAGCTTGTTCCTGGACAAAAGGCCATTGCAGTCAAATTCTCATCCTAAAGAGTTCTGTTCTCCCATCAGCTGGTGGGACAGACCACACTGGGAACTTAGCCAAAGGCAGGAAATAACTTTTGAATGTGGGTTATTGACACTCTGCATGCAGATATTTTCGGGAACAGCATGAACGGTTAAGTAAAAACTAAAAGAAAAAAAATATAGTCCTTCTAACTGTGTATGGGAGAAGTGTGACTTTTGCCCTTTGATAATTATCAACCATTCACACATTCCTTTCTCTTGAGCTCAGGGTGAGTATGCACATCCTTGTGTTCCTCGGCTGCTTCCCAGTCATTACCATTGCAAAAATACAAATTAGCGGTCACTGACGGAGAGCAGCTGATCAACCTGGAATACACTAGGTCAAACAAATGGGTCAATCACTCAAAACAGCCTTCAGTGATTGCAGTATGTGAGAAATAAATCAGCACCTTTTAACATCTATCATCAATGTCTAAATAGTTTGCATAACAAGTGATTCAAATCTCATACCTGTATTTAATCGCCATATACAACAACCCCATTTGCCTTTACTAACTGTGGATGTCTCTAATTTTGCGTGATTCTCAGCACAAAGAGTGATACTGTGTCCCACATTTTAGCCGTGTTAGCTTGTGTATGCTGTTCATCATGTACAATTAGCTAGGTGTCTCCCTATATGCACCTTCTAGAACCTTTATTTTAGGATGCAAGAGGATTTTATTTTCTTCAACTTCCTTTGATATGTCTAGGTTTTTCACAAAGGTTTACTAGGCCTCTCACACAGCTTTTTATCATCAGCCATGCCACTTCTAATACCACAAAGAAAAAAGTGTGTTATGGGTTATACTGCTAATTGCATTATACATACAGTCTTGACAATATTAATATTTTCTGGACTGATGTCAAAGGTGGGTTGAGACCATAGGTTGAGACCAATACATTCTACATAAATGGTTTCTAACATTTTTAAATCTATGAGCCCATTTAAAAGCACGATTGGTTGTATTACAGTTAATTCTGATGTATTTCTCAGGTTTCTGTTTAATAATAATAATAATGTGCCATTAGTGTTCATGACACCGGCCCCACCTTATTAGACTGAGGCTGTCTGGTGGCCCCATGCTGGCAGCCTGTGTCTTTAAGGAGCCTGTAAAGAGGGCGTGTTCAAACACACTACCGAGGCAGGAGGCATTGTGCTGAGTTATTGGCTTCAGAGCAGCAGCATCGCTTCTGAGGATGCAGTGAGAGCATCAGTAACGTTTCTAAAAATAAAAAAAGAGAGATCTCTCTGTCGATCTGTTCCGTGGATTTCTCCAGTTTGATCCGAGCGGTTTACGTTTGCTTTCGGTTGCTGAACGCGCCCCCTTTGTCAACCTGCTGGGGGCCTGAAAGTGAAGCAGCACCCGGCTTTATGAATGGGGATGCTCGGTAAGTGCATGCGCTTTTATGTTTGTACTTTCACTAACCACATAAAATGCACCTTTTTATTTGTTTATACAGCTCAAATATGTATTTAACAGGGCTGCTTTATTTATCGGTTCAGTAGAGCGCACGGTGCGCGAGGCAGCTGATGCTTTTGTGGTCAGCTACTTATTGTTCTCCTGCCATTGACCCACCCCGAACCACAGCTTTATTGTAATGAGAGTGAATGACTAGACTGATAAATGCAAGAGGGCTGTCAAATAGACACTTAAGAAGACTTATTTCTAGTCCCTGTAGCAGTTATTTGTGGGTAGTCTACCGTGGCCTTTGTGTCTGAAACCCCCTCAACAGTAACATTAATATGCAAAATTAGCTTACCTGAGAATGCTTTGTAGCTATAATTAAAGCATTGGTTTCTTACGTTAGCTTTTCACATTTCACTAAGCTAGAACGCTCTCAAAGGCCTCATATGAGGACAGAAGTGAGCCTCTAAATACTCGAAACTAGGCCATACATATATTTGGTGACACTTTGCTTTTCAGTTCATATTAAGTGTATTAAACGTGTCTTCTTCCCAATACTGACACTACTTGTAAACGTGTGTTTTTGTAAACTGAGAATGAGTTTATTTGGCCTCCATGTTTGTTGTTCTTAGTTTACTTGATCAGGTGACTAAAAACAAAATTTCCCACTGCACACTTTGGCCTGTCGGGCAGTGCACGCCTGTCCTGTTTGTCCAGTTCATTACACACATAACCCAAAGCCTGTTTAGTTGGCAGGGCCTTTCACTTTGCTTAGCAGGGTTTTCAGGATGGCATCTTTTGAGCACATTGACTGGATAATAAGGTGATAGGCCTCAGGTCTGCAGGCCTTGGCCGACATACTGATAAGAGCTCCTCACTCAGCAATTGTTTGAGTAGATAATGTTATCTGATGTCTCTTCTTGTGAGGCCATCTGGGTGGCTTTCTTTGTTTTCACGGGTTAATGTGACATCTCAGCCGTCTAATCCCAAACACGCAGAGGGCATTCGTGAGATGTCAAACATTTCTGCCTGGACGATGATGGATTCAGGTTGATGACACGGCAACAACTCAACCTCCTCAGCAAGAATTATATGTCACAGGGTTAGCAGGTTTAGCTTTTCCCCAGAAGTGCTTTTGAAATGCCTTTTGAGAACAGGCGACACATTTCTCAACCAGCCTGCACAGGTTCTGCTCCAACAACTTTCCTCTGTTCCTTAAATTACAAAGTGTCTAATTGCCTGCAGGAGACATGTGTTTAGTGCCCGAAGGTGAAAGTTATCCTTCCTCCGTGTGGTGTTGGACACGGTGCCAACCACTCTGGTATTGGACACAGCACAGTGTAGACAGCTTTTGCTGGCTCACATCCCAGAACACAACCTGCTCAGGATTCAGTTTACTAACTTGTTTTTTGAGATAATCACTGTCTCAAAAGCCTCTTGCGGTGGGGCTGAAGTGCAACTTCAGTGTGTTATTTGTGGCCACTGAGTGTATGGTCCAGCACCCATGTTTGAACATGTAGTAGTTTGTGTGCTCATTTGTGGCAATGTGTGTGTCCTGTCCAGCCCCTTCACATTCCAGGAAATGCCAATATAAACTGTTATTTTTTTCCCCTGGAATGCCTCTGAGGATGGTGAGAGTAAACCACAGGATTATTATTATAGAGGGCATGACCGTTGCTTTTGAAGGATGTGTAGCATAAGTATCATGTTGGGTGGTTGTCTTTTCTCTTAGTTACTACCTGCCTGCAAATGTTACAGAAAATCCTTAGTGGGAAATGTACCAGTTGTTGAAAATGTACAGTCTCTCAATACATCATTTATGGTGTGACTTGTGACAAAAAGCAACAGTTCATTAGTTTGCGGCCACCTACCTTTTTATAACCTAGTATTCAAACATCAAATTCTATGGGCGTCTCATATGTCAGTGTCTGAATGCTGTGTTTGTTCCTGTGTCTTTTGTTTAGTGCCATTGTGTTCTGGTCTGTTCCAGCATGCTTTGCTTTGTTTGCTTGGCTGCAGTTGGTACTGTGACCCGGAGGAACTGTTTATTCATTTCTGCCATCCTGTTTCATTGTTGTTGGATGTAGTTTATATTAGCATAGCGGTAGACAATGTCACTGCACAAAATGTAATGATGATTTTTGTCACTACCTGAACTGCTTTTGATTTGTTTTAATCCAATAATTGTATATTAAACCTTGAAAGGTATCCACTTCACAGTACACTTATTATCCACTCAGAGACGGCCACAATGCAAAAGTCAAGTGGAAACTTGTACTAAAAAAACAAACACCTAAGAGCCCTCCACTTTTTGTTAGCAGCTTCTTTGGCGTACTTTCAGTATGTGCATTGTGTTGCTTTTCTGTTGTCTGACCCCTATAATTATATAGCACTATAAAGCAAGATTCTCTGCATCCCATAAGTTCTCTGCATTCTTTCCATAGAGAAGCACAGGTTTCCACTCGAGCGTTTCAAATTGTAACTTCTCTGCAGCTCTTAAGAGACACCTGGTTGGTCGGTGACAGTCTGTCCTGGGTGACGATAGGGACACCTGGGCGACGATAGGGACACCTGGGCCTGAGGTTGAATCTGTCATCATCTGTGACTCGGCTTTAATTCTGCTGTAGAGTTATGGCCCATTTCCACTACACGGTCGGCCTCGGCCACACTCGGTACGGCTCGGTACGGCTTGGCCGCGTTGGGCCTTAACAGGGCCGACTCACTTCATGCTGCGCTTCCATTACAGTTTAGGAACTGGGGTAGTTACTATAGTAACGCAGTGTAGGCGGAGCCGTGACGTCATCTTCAATGAGAAATCCAGAAACACAACACAGCCGTTAGCTGTTAGCACTCAGAGCTCACAGCTCCTTATATATGTTCAGAAACTCGACAAAAGTTAAACAAGTACACACCACAGACTGCCTGTGTCATGGTGAATACAGTCGCTGCTTTATTTATGTCTGTAGGCCGTTGTTGTGAGTGTGGACGGTCGGAGCATATACTGCGTTAGCTTAGCCAATCTCCATTTAGAACACACGCATTTTAAAAGGTTTTTCGCCTGCCGCCTGTCTGCAAACTTGCCAAAGCATTAATTCATGGTTTTTACTAACCGGTATCAGTATGTTGTTACTTCGGCATCATTTTGAAACGTGTATTACAATTAAATCACGGTCAAATATGTCCATCTTGTTGTAGTTCTAGCCCTCTTGCCAGCGCTCCTCTCTCTAGTTTAGCATACTCAGCCCGACTCAGCCCTGTTTGTTGGCCCCGATAGAACCACAATTTTCTAGGGCCAGAAAAGAGGTGAAAAAGTGGCCCCGCGCCGTGCCGCGCCGGTAATTGGCCTAGTGGAAGCACAACCAAAAAAGGGGACGGCACGACACGGCACGCTTAAAGCGAGCTCCGCGCTGCAGTGGAACTGCGCCATTAAGATCCGGTGTGTTCAGCATCAAGTCAATAAAGTTGAGGCGCTCCATAATATGATGCATGTTCCATTTAGTTGTTGAACACACATTCCCAGCACTAGCCCACAGCACTGAAGGTTATTACAATTGTGAGTTAATGGAGATATGAGCTGTGTTTGTTTGGTTAGCCCATCAGTAATACTGTATGATGGAGGCCTTGTTTACGCTATGAGTGGCCAGGAAGGGCAGGCTGAGTAGATTTCCGGAGAGATCGGAGGGTTTGCCGCCTCATTTTCTCCCTTTCCTTCCTGTGGACGTACCCCATGCTAACACATGTTTCTATCATAGTAAGCTGTGTTGTACCGGTCTAATCTGTACTTTTGAAAAGCATGCTGCTGTGTCGAGGTTAGTGGTGTTAAGCCACTTATCTCAGTGGTAATTTTGTCAGATTGGTGCAATTCTGTGAATACCCATTTTAAAAGTGCTCAGACGTGTTTTGTAGTGACGGGGGGCAATTACTGATGACCTGGAGCAAGATGTTAACCTCACAGGCTCAGCTGGATGAGAATAATAAAGCTAGGAAGGTTTTTAGCCATGTGTTATTGCCAAATACATTCAAAACTAGAAGGGCACTCGGAGAGCATAGACACCGCCAAGGCCGTTCCCATAAATAGTAAATAAACTACATTTATATAAAACGCTTTTGTAGTCTATCCGACCACTACAAAGCGCTTTTACAACAAAAGGCAGCATTCACCTATTCACACACATTTGTACTAGGTGCCACCTGCTCATCAGGAAAGATGACCATTTACAAGCACTCGCATATCAAGGGGTCAAGGGGTCAAACCACTGATGTTCCATTGGTGGACAACAACGCTGCCTGCTGGGCCGTCCAATAAACAAAATATAATGCATAAACCCAGATTCAGATTAAACGCTTTTTTCATCCTACTGACAAACAGACTAAGAAAACCAAACTGAAACATAACCTCCTCCAAAGTAATAATATTAAGTGTTTATTTTCTTGTCAATATCGCCAATGTCAACTTCCTCTCTGCTCATTCTCTCTGATTATGTTGAGATATTAACTTCTGGATTGGAGCCAATGTCTTCCCACCCTCCACTTGTATTCAGATGCCATGCCCAGTACACAGATGACGTTGATGTCGAGCCATGCTGGCTTCCATTTCAGTCCCATGTTTGGGACTTTAGTTCTGATCAGAGACGATAGCACACAGGGAATGGACGATAGTGGTTGTGTAGAAAAAGGCATTGTAGATTTAGGAAAATGATGTGTAGCAGTTTTTTTTACACCACAACAGAACACTTTACATTCGCCAAGGCACTGATATTGAGTATGGCATTCTTGTCTGTCATCCGCTCTTTGTGTCTGTAATAAAAGCTGTCGGTTTCACCAAAGCCAAGGATGGACAGAAAGAGATGGAGTGTTTTGTCTGGAGGCTGTGTCAGCTGAAACTGTAAAAGAGACGAGTCCTCTCCTCTTCAGTTTCTCAGGTCAGCCAGTACACATTTGAGCTGAACTGCTTAAGGTGTAATTATTGCCAGGAACCCTTTCATCAGTTGTTGGCTCTTTTGAAAGTGTCATCATATGTCACTTTTCTTCTTTCTTTCTTTTTTAACTCTTCTGACCTGCTCTTAAAGACAGAATTGTATAGTTTACCTATTGATAATTCAGCTTCAGATCCAACACGGATAATATAAAACTGTTTAGTTGTACATTTATCGACCATATTCAGAATTCTATTTTTAAACACTGCTGAGTTCGTATGAGTTTGATCTTCTAGCTCAAGTTGCTTACCTCAAATGCTTTACTCACTGATCTAAGGATAGCAACAGATTTAGTTCTCATTGATATGAATGCCAATTCAAAAATCCTAGGGGCACTTTTATTAGCAGGGAAGCTCTAAAAATCTGTTGTGCTTTGATCCTTGCAAAGCAGAGTCTCCTGCTGGGTGATGTGTGACATTAGCATATCAGCTAGTGTGAAGCGTCACACTAGCTTTCCAGGTATTATTAGGGAGGGCAAAAGCACTGATATGTGAGCTTTTTGCCATCTGTGTTTGAGAAATACATACATGGGCTTCTTCATTCTATCTGTAATACGTTGGTGTTTATTTAATCTTCTTATAATTAAGGATGAATCTCTCCTTCCTTATTTGATTATATTTCTATCCAGGTTTGCAACTAAAACTTAAATTCATTATTGATGTCTCTGTCAGTTAATTAATTTATGAGTTGTTTTTTTAAATAATTAACTTCTTCCCAGAGCCTTCTGTGGTGGCTTCAAATGTCTTATTTTGTTGGATAAAAAAAAAAAATCCCCCATATATTCAGTTTTATAATTCATTATCCTCTCATACAAACTGGAAAAACCATTTAGATATTTTTGCTTTAAAATGTTGTAAATATTTGATTTGATAAATACATTTTTAAACTGGATTAAGATTGGTATAAAATATTTGATCACAAAAAACCCAAAGCCAACACTCGCAGACTAAGGGTGGTCTGAATTTCAACATTTTACAGATTTTAGATTTGCCTTGCTCTTTAGACCACGGAGGATTTACACTTTGATCAAAATGAGCCCTTGGCTCGCTTGCTGTGTTGGAAGTCCATGGTGGAGAGAGCCAGGGAAATGTGTTGGCGGGGCACGATGCCACTTTTCAGATAGCCTATAGGTCAACGACTTGATATGAATCAAAACGTAGCAAGCAAATGGTATGCCATCTAGAATTCCCTAAAGTGCACCGTTTAAGCAACGGCTAAATCTGGCTTTTATGCAAGCAATACAGCTTTATTTGTAATGTTTACTCTCATTGCTTTATTTACCTCGGAGGGCAGCATCAGCTTTATGTCTCTTGTTCCCGGTCTGTGTGATTCAGAGATAATGTGATTTCCACTGTTTGTCCTTGGGCTGCTCCTTTTCTAAATGAGACATTCAGCCGCACTAACTGAGTTGCATGGCAGATACCTATCTTCTACAGGCCATTTGTCAACTTAATTACTGGAAACATGTGTGTGCGTATGTGTGCTCGCCAATTACTGAACAGTAACTCTTGTTTGTGTTGCTCTTAAACATATGGGAATGAACGAGAGCTTAACGAACAAATGGGGCGTTTACAAATGGTAAGGCCATCAGTGTTTTACAAGCAGAGCAGTGAGACGGATCCTCTTCACCCGATTTGGGTGCATGTGGACTCCAACCCCCCGCCAATGTCTTTTCACCCTCAGGTCATGTGGTTGTCCATCCAGGTCAGTGACTTTAAATGAGGCAGACACAAAGCCCCCATCGCTGGAGCAGCACCCCTCCCCAGACTGTAGAATACACACTGAACAAGTTAAGCACAAAGAAGATGAATCAATACTCAATTAGGGAAACGGTCCATTAGTGGTGTTCGAGTGTATGTCTGTGAGTGATCTCTTGTGACGGTGTGAGAGAATTGACAGGAAACTAACATTTGTCTTAAACACAAATTATCCAGGTTAAACAGGAGTCTGGTGTCTCGCATATCAATTCAATCTCCTGACGAGGTGTGCTGTTAGCTAAGCTGTACAACTTTAATTGATGCATGTCTAGACGGTATAAGTGATTTTGTGTCATGGCTTAAGCTTTGTATTTTCACTTCCTGTGATGTAGCATTTCTCTGAAGTGTTTATAAATGACTGCAGCATTTCCCTTGAGATCCAAAACCCAGGTTGCCGTCTGATTTAGTGCTGCCTCTTTTCACCCCGCTCAGTAAAAGAACCCATTTCTGCGTAACTCCTTCTTGCGTTATATCTGTGCTTTTCCCTCTGAAGAAGCGGGTGTTGGTATTTGATCTTCTCACAAAGTAGCAGCTATAACTGTATGATATATAAGCAGCTTTAGAACCCTCCTTAGACCCTGGCTAGGTATTTATATTGATAATTGAGTTATGTGATCTATAAACAGAGCTAACATTACATTTCCCATGACATAAATACATTTGGGGGAAATGGGTTGGAATATCATTTACTTGAACAGATGGGTTGGAATATCATTTACTTGAACAGATGTGAAAAGATGAGAGAAGTGAGGCAGCTTTGGCGATGGTTTGGAATCGCTCCCAGTGTGCTCAAGTCTATCACAGTGTGTAGACATTCATGCACTGCTGCTTTTTACTCAGAAGTTTAGAAATACCACATCCACACACCAAGACTGCTCAGATTCCTGTCATCCAAAGGGCTCAAGGTCTGTAGGTCAGTGTGGAGTGTGTGTAAACGTTTTGCTGTCAAAATGAAAATCTGCAGATGTGCCTCTTAGCTCTTCCTGTCTGTTTCTGTCCCACATTCTCTGTCTCCACTGGGTTTTCTGCTGCAGCCAGACCTTCAGTATTGTGAAAGTCTGTTTATAAAGTCAATCCTCCCGCTGTGACCCCGTAGTTCCCACGCTAACTGCTGCCTTCTCAGGCCCTTTTTTCACTTTTTCGTTCACATGTACGCTCACACGTGCATGCACACACACTTTCACAAAGATGCACAAAGCTATGCACGCTGTGTATCCGATAGATGATGCTGCTGCTAAAGGCCTGTGCCTGGTTTGGATTTAGCTGATGAACGTTCCGTCTGGTGGTCTGTAACACATTTCTGCACCCATGTCCCTGCAATGGGCACTGTTAAAGCTTTCCAGCCTGATCCTGGCCCAGGGGAGTGAGATGGAGGAGTGGGAGTCGGGCTTTCACCGTCATCCTTCGTTTCATCTGCTGGTTGTTTTTGCTTGCCTGTGTATGCCACCCAGAAGCTAACTAGCCAGAAAAAAAACGTTGTTTGTTGGCTGGGTGTGAAATATTTCCCTCATTATTTCCTTAAAAACAAATCGGTACATGCAGCTTCAATAATAAACATGTTTCTTCATCTTGTTTGTGTGTTTTGGCACAACTGTTTGAGTTCATGGAAAGTTTTCACATGGTGAGTCAAAAACGTTGTTATCTCAAATGTATATGTTTCTCTAACTATAGATACATTTATTTCCTTGCCCAATGTAGTGTAACATTTATATTTTTGTATGAATTCCCATTTTCACTTATACAAATATATATATACAACATGGATGAATGAGTGAAAACATAGCAGACATCCCATTCAAAGGGTGTATTGTACGAGCTCTGGGTTGACACAGAAGGAGGCCATGTGTTGCATGCTTGCATGAAGCCTCAAGCCTTCCGCAGCCCCTGACAGGAAACACTCTGCTTGCAGGAGGGTGTTTCCATGGAAACCAAAGCAGGTGAGGGCATTAACAGGAAGAAGAGTATGGCTCAGCTGGCAAAGACGGGGGTTGGGTGGGGGGTGGAGACTGAAGAACGAGGTCAACGCACTTAAAAGCCTGTCACATTAAACACCCTAAATCTCCCAACGGCTCTACTACCAAAAACAACTCTTGACTTAAATATATTTTTGAAAGCTTGTCTGTGAGGAATCCAAAGCCAAGGTTAAGGTGCTGACTTTTCATGATATTTCTGCGTGAGCGTGGGCAAACAGAAAAATGCACGGTGTGCGAGCCAGAGAGGTGCACTGCACAGTGCCGATAGCAAGGTAAGCGCTTTCTTTAGGCCTGCTTGCGGTAACCATAGAGACTTTCCACTCACAAATGATATGCATGTGTGTCTGATGTCTGTCAGTAGAAACGGCTTGCACTTCATTTTTGCAGACCACCATGACAGTGCTCTTTTTATGTGTGTTTTATGAGCTGGGGATTTATAGCTAATTAGACTTCCTGCTCCTGTCCTCCAGTGCAGCACCTGCAGAAACAGCAGACTGCTGTCAGCCTGCGGTGAGGCTTCTCTGTCTCCGCTGCATGTTTCAATAATGCAGGGACACGGTTTCTATCAGCTTGTCAGTAAGCGAGCTTCATAGGCTTATACACCATTGTCTTGGAAGAAGAAAACGGCTAGGGACTCATGTCTCTGATCACAATTTCATCTTCCTTTTGTCAAACAATGGCGAATGTTGAATAGCATATTCGATTGTGAGGGGTATATTTCTTATTGTATAATTTACTTTATCTGTGACTGCAAGATTAGCTTTTAGTCATACTTTTATTGCCAAAGTTGAGCTTCGCACCAGAAAAATCCCTGGCAGCCCCCAGCTATCCTTTTCTGATCCATCTTGGTCTGTGGTTGGTGTTTTGCTCTCAATTATAATGCAGTCAAAGCAGAATCCTGTGGTGCTCCTGATGTCTTTTTCCGAGTGCATTTCAGAGGTCATCTCACAGAGATGTTGGAAGAGTGCTGCTTATCATTATGGAGCTGCATAATTGGTAGCTTCAGCTCTTGTAATTAGTGGAACATGAGATTCTTAGAAATGTTTATATTTACTTGATGGGATTAAAACGCTTGGTGTGAATATTCTATACAATGTTATGTTGATGATTTTTTATTATTAGGTAACCCATTTTTTTTTTTTAAATATATGTTTCTTCTTGATATTCGTAAATATGTTTGTCATGGAGGTGCTACTGAACAGCATGTCCCCTTTTTTAATTGTGCATAACATTTTGGCAGATGTGTTTACTTCAAATGTCTTTTTTTTGTTGAGAATTTAAGGACACGTTTATTTTTGATACAATTAACACATTTCATTAATTATATTCTAATCTTTCAGGTTCCCACGCTGACTGCAATTGAGGAGAGTCAACCATCAGCCCAACGTCTCTCATAAGGACTATATCAAAGACTTGGAAGCTTTTTTCTGACTCCAAAAACAAAACTAATCAGTCACCATGCCGATCCTCAAACAGCTGGTGTCTGGCACCTCCCAGACCAAGCGTCGCATGGACCTGACCCGGGAGATGATCAGTGCCCCGCTGGGAGACTTCCGCCACACCATGCATGTGGGCCGCAGTGGCGATGCGTTCGGAGACACCTCGTTCCTCAGCACCCGCTCAGGAGAACCCCCCCCTGAGAGCAGTTCCCTGCCCCGCTCGCCCCGGCCCAGCCTCCTGTCTCGCACCTTCAGGAGTAGCAAGCGCTCCCAATCTGTAAACAGGGTCGACCAGCAGAGGGACATCCTGGACACTCCTGGAGGGTCACCCACTTATGTGAAGAACGCCATGTCTCTGCCCTTTCTCAACGATGAGGACAGAGGGGACAGTTTGGTGGCAAAGAGTTTGTCCTCGAGTCCTATAAAGCATTACGGGGAGGGGGACGGGAGGGGCGGAGCTGCAGCTTCTCACTTTCTTGAGCTGGAAGAGAAAAGCTTCGGGGAGCTGACTGAGCTACCAGAGAGCCCCTACCACTACAGCGGTGGAATGAAGCACGCTGAGTCGGTGATGTCTTTCCATCTGGACCTGGGACCCTCCATGCTGGGGGACATCCTCGGGGTGATGGAGAAGGAGGATGACGATCTAGGCTACGAGGAAGGCAAGAGCAGCGAGGGCCGCGCCTCACCGCCTCTCAGCATCCACGGTGAGGAGGAAGATAGCGTGGTGGGAGAGAAAGATGGAGATGGGGAAGCAGAGGAGGAGATGGAGGAAGAGGAAATGAAGCAGCAGGCCTCTCTGCAACCAGCCAGCTCTGTAGATCTAGGGCCCGAGCATGGAGGCCCCTACACCCCAGAGTACACCCCCGAAACTCGGCCCAAACACTTGCAGCATCTGGACAGCTGCTCCATGTCCAGCTCTGGCTCTGCGGCCCTGGATGAGAAACCAAACAGCCAGACGTACGCAGGAGATACAGACAGCGCCTTCAGTGCCCCGCCAGAGGAGGAGAGCAACTTCTCATCCTTCATGGAGGATGAGGACGATGAGATCCGCTTGTGAGACTGAAGTCCACTGAAAAGAAAATAAGGACACGGCTCTGGAAGAGGTTTATGTGAAACTAGCAAGTCCTTTGACAGTGTGGATTTGCACTTGAACAGAAATAAGACACTTTCGTCTGAAGGGTACTGTGGGAATGGGACTGTGAAAAAGAGGGAGAACTATGACTTTGTAGGTCCGCAAGGAGAGAGTGACTGCTCCTTTTGAAAGAGCCCATCTGTCAGAGAGCCTTACCCTCCACTGTCAATCCATCTCTACCTTTTGAACACTGAGGGAACTGACATGGAAGAACAGCCACTCTGAATATGGAACATTCCAGAAGTAAGCAGGGAGTGAAAGGAGTTGGAAAGAAACTTTTGGGGAAAACACTTTCCATAACTAAAGCTCAGCTCATGCCTTCTGTCTCTTCCCTCTCATGTGCTTTTCAAATTTGGTTTGTCTCTCCTTCTTCTTCATATTGTTGTGTTTTCTCTCACTGACTGTGGGAGACATCATGAGGCCTGAGCTGAACAGAAGGCCTCTGTCACCACAGGATTACTGCTGGTGATCTTGTCACAATAAAGGGGGCTGTGTTTGTCACTGGAGTGTGAAGCCCTGCCTTGAGCCCCTTTCATCTGAAAATATTATAGTAAAGTGCCATAGAGCTTTTTCCCCTTATGTAACTCGGGGTCCTTGTGACACTGCTCAAAGGCTGCTGTAAAGCTGGACCACAAAACCCAGACCCCAAATGATCTCCTGTTTTTAATTCACAGGCTTAGCCTCTGTGTAATTAAAGAAAAGCAGGGTTATAAATGAATTTAGATACATTGGCCTGTATTAACTATAAATAATTGTGTTACTACAGGAAGCCAAAGGTGTGTGAAGAGGGATTCTACACTTTGTTGTCCCTTTTCCACTGAGCAGATTCTATCCTGAAGACATCATAATTATGATTTTATAGTTTTTCTGATAACTGACACAAATTAGCTTCCTCCTTCTGACTAATGTTTCCTTTCAAGTTGAAACTGAAAAGAGTTTGGTAACCACTTCCTTCCTTGTTTTCATGCGTCCATGCAGCTACAGTGGTTCAACTGAATTGTGTAAATGATCTTGATTAGTTCAGCGGCTGCCTTACTGTTTCCACTACTACTCATGGTGATGGATTTAAGGTTTATTTAAAATCAGTGCATCAGGCACAATTTAACCAGACACTACTAGTATTTGGTGTTTGTTTTATCTTTGAAAAAAATGCTTTGTTATTTACGTTTATATGTGGATGAAAAGGAAAGACACAGCTAGCAATAGATGCAAGGGCATACAAAAACTCTATTTTTATGCAAGTTGCATAGTCATTGCAGCTTGACTGTATCTCTTGCATCATTAAAAGCCACGGCCAGAAGTATCGAGGCTCAGTTGCACTGATTGATTTCACTGCCTTAACTGAAACTGACAGATGTGCCAAATCCCAATTTTCTAGCCAAAAATAATTTTACTTGTGAAGCCCACTTTTGGGAGAGCCTGTCAAATCTGTCTGTCTTTCCTTCTCTGTGTGGGTAATCACTGTGGACATTTAAGTGGAAGGCAGAGCTCATAGATTGAAAAAATAAAGATGCGTTCCTGGTTGTGTCGAATCATGAAGGGGAACGAGTCAAATAAATAATTTGTATAACTGGATATTTATATTTCCAATCACTCGAACACTACATAATATATTCAGGTCATTTCTAGGGTTAACAACCTTGTGCGAATGGGGCGTTGTCTGTGTTGCCCTCTCTGTGTAATGTGTATTATGCCTTCCTTTGTTTGTTACCTGTTTCTTCTGTTTTATCGAGAATAACCTATATTTTTCAATAAAAGAAATCCTGAACGTCTTTCTTTTCTTGCCACTCCTTTTATAACCAATGTGTCTCAGTGAATCAGAACATAATACAGTTGAAGTGCTACTCATTCAGCAACGTTAACAAAGGAATTCCTTGACTGCCTTCGCCATTTCCTGCCACTATTCGTTGATTCCCCCAGCAGAGGAAGGAAGGAAGCAATTGAAGCCTAGTTGGAAGTGTCTCTGAAGTATCGGCTATACAACCTGAGAAGCTGTGATGACTCATGAGTGTGTGTGTGTGTGCGTGCGTGAAATTAAGTTCAGAGCACATCTGACTGATACCTTCATGGAGCATGGCTACATCAAAGCAGACAATGGAAAGGTGAATTGAGAATGGAGAATATTTGTCATATACAGTGAGGATGGGTGATCCTTCTCTCCATGCTGATTGGAGGACGGAATATTCTGGCTGTCAGGTAAGATCCCACTTATCATCCCAGACTCAAAACTGTTCTGTCACTTTTGATTTTACTTTTCGCTTTTCACACGCTAGTAAAACCCCTCACGGTAAGGTCAAAGACCACAACGCTCTGTTTTGTTAACACTCGCTGCAGACAATTCAATCTCTCACCCCTGCACCATCCCTCCACATTAAAACTGCTTGCTGCAAACACAGCCTCATTCTTCTTTGGTGTCCTTTTTTTCAAATTCAATCTTTCATCTCCACTTCAGGGGATCTTTAATCTCCTTCCACTTTCAGTTTTTCACAGTCACATTACACCAGCGTTCGATCTGCCAGGGGCCTAGAAAAAGTCATTATTCTTACACTTGTGGTAAAAACAGGCCATTTATATTGATTGCTGTGGTCAATACAAACCAGTGGGGCTATTGATCCTATTTTTCTCTGTCTGAATAAAGTCATTATTCTTTTTAGAGTTTTTTTCCTGTGTCTTTGAGATGGAAAGACTTAATTCTAACTAGTCACCACTTTTGTGTTGGTTTCGAAAACTCTTGTTTTTTTTAATCACCCCTTTAACTGAATTATTCATCTTGTGCTGATGATCCAACATCCAGGCTGTTACTCACTTTGTCTAACTCTTGTTATCTACTGCCACCTAGTGGTTGTATAAGACTCACATCTGGTGATGGGTGTGTCACTGAAATGGCTGTTGGACTGGATTTGTAAATGAATCTTCCCTCTCTCATTTTCTATTATCTTGCACTCCAAAAGATCATTAGAAAAAATGATTTTTTAAATTGTATTTGAAAAATGTTTCAGTGCTATGCCCACATTTCAGTGTCTACATAAAAACTCATCACTAAGACTGAAACATTTGATTATTTGTGGCAAGAGGCACGGTGTGAACACAACTGTTGAAATTGCCCTCCACATTTAAACTTGATACCGGAGACAGCAGATTTGTTCAGGAGGCTCAGCTCCCCCCTCCCCCTATAGAAAGTCATTGTAACTGGAGTTTGCCTTGCAGCTGTTTCTCCCTCTCAAACACGCTGGATGTAGTTTCTCATCTGCTTCAGAGGCTGTCAAATGTCATTTCCCTTTGGTTTCCAAATCACTTTGAAAATCACATTTTCTAACTCGAGCCGCCAATGGGAGGCGCTCAGTGCCTTTAGGTTTATTATGTCAGAATCCCCTGCCTGGACCCACAACCTTTTCCGCCAAATTCCATCAGCAGACTTGCAGCTCCTCCAGGAGGCCGACGGCATGCTGAAATCTGGAAAGTATTAAACAACCTGCTGGTATAGGGGACTGGGGAAGGGTAGGTGGTGGGGGGTGGATGAAGGAGGGAGAGAGGGGAAGTAAGAAGTGGGGGATGGGGGAGAAAAGGAACGGAATACAAAATTGTTCATACACCCACCGCCCTTTGCCTGGCTCTGCGCCCTTTCCTCTCCCTCCCTCTCTCACACACACACACACACACACACACACACACACACACACATACACATTGGCGTGTGAGCTTCCCCCCAAAAATCCAGACCACTCCCCAAGCAGTTCCAGCATTTTTCTTTAATGTTTGCAGCAGTATTTTGCTTTTCTCTTTTTTTTTTAAAAAGGGTCATAAACAAACATGCGTTTCTGCTGTTGAGCTCTGCAATGAGAAGAAGAGGATGGAAGTTTGTGTTTGTGTGTGTGTGTGAGTGTGAAGAGTTGTTTTGCTGGCACAGAACTGGAGAGCGAGTGCCATGGTCCATAGCCCCAACTGTGTGTTTGTGGTTGGAAGTGAGATTGAAAAAAACTGGATGGCGTCCAGACATCCTTTCCCATGCTTTGATACGCATATCTTTGACCAAATGTATGCACACATCTGGGAGGGCAAACTGTACCCCAGTGAGAAGACCCGCCCATAACAAGATGTATAGAATCCGAACTGTGCCAAGTTACCTTTTTAAGAATGGGAAACAATGTATCTTGCAGCCTGTAAGACCTGTCAGTGCCTTCATTTCTGTTTTTATTTAAAATTATATTTAAGAGGAAAGAAGTTTGACATTGATGACCATCGTGTATCTTTGCTAGTTGCTCTGTAAAGACTTCTCTCCTTGGCTGTCTTTTTATTGATTACATCTCAGCACTTATTGCCAGAGTAATTCATCTTTGCCTTTTTTTTTTTTAAATGCTCTACATTTGCCTTAACTTAAGTCTGCCAAGTAACCAAACAAATGTTATCATTCGATTTTCCCTTTTCTTTCGTCAAAGACAGGCAGAGGTATTCCTCTAGCAGTGCAGGACGCAGCACTACGGATATTGGTGTTAACAGGAGCAGCGAACATAAACATTCCAGTACCGAGTGTTGACCTCTTGACCTCTAAACCCTGGAACTGCAGGGCTGGCAGCAGGAGACCACACACACATGGTGGGAGGAGGAGCGGGAAGGATGCAAAACGTCTCCGGTGTCCTCTCCGCTTCAGATGCCTGTGCTGAACTGTGAAAAATTAGCCTATCCTCCTAAAATTAGGGCAGTGTTCCCCACACAGAGATTGTTGCAGGTATGTCAGAATGTGGGAATGGCTTACTCAGATGGAGAAGTTATTCTGAGGGAAACACAGCTCCTGTATCTCATATCCCTTAAGTTGTTGAGTGCTCTTTTTTGAATATAGAGATTGTGTCTTAGCCTCTTTGGGCTGGACTTGTTTAAATATTTCTGTCCTAGAACCACAATCGCTAAATCTGCCTTCAGCTCAGCAGGCTGAAACCATGTCTTCATTAAAGTTGTTTTGTTCATTTTGCTATGAACCAACAAACATCCTCTTTTCTTACAAAGTAATGATTTCAAAATGTACTCTGCGATTACAAAATCAACTTTCACTTTGATTCTGCATCGAGCACGTAGCACTAAAATCTGAACATGGAGGAGTCATTTTAACCATAAGCAGAGACAATGATTCATCCCTTCATTTTCCATTCTTCCCTTCTGTCTGCGCAGTGCTCTGCTAACCCTGTCTCACTCTGCTGAAAAGAAGAGCGGTTCCTTCAGCCATGTGGATCCCCAGGAGGTCTGGCCTGGCCTGCACTCAGCCATGACCACATCGTATGGGGCTGGGGGCTCTGCTGCGCTCTACTCCCTGAAGTCTGCCAGGGGCCGCTTCCCTTCCATGGCATGTCCACGGCTGGCTGAAACTGAAGGACGGTGAGCACTCTATATTCCCCCACACATGTTACACTTCTCCACACACCCACACCTATAATGTGCTGTGAAACCAATACTTTCACACACATCGCTTTTATCCAATTGTTGATTAAATACAATTTCAAACATCAAACGCCTTAACGTTTGATTTAAAGGTCCCCTATAGTACTGTTTTTCATCAATATATTATAGGTCTCAGATATATACAAACATGTCTCTGAAGTGTTTGGCTCGAAATACCAAACAGGTCGTGCACTGTAGCATCCCATAATCCTCTCTGTTTCAGCCCTGTTTCAAAAGTGCTGATTCTGTCTTTTACTTTAAATGAAAATAAGGAGCCACTCCCCACGCCCCTCTGAGAGATATTTGGTTAAAAATAACACAATGGTGCTCTAGGAGGAGATTCAGGTGATAAGGTAGGTGGGGGGGGGGGGGGGGGGGGGGGGGGGGTTACCTTGGTTGGTTATTGGCTAATGGTTACACAAGCCAAAAAATCGTTATGACATCATAAAGTGGCCAAAATCTGATCAGCTCATTTTCAGACAGGTTTAATTGGATCAGGACAAAAAGTGAACAAATCTTTTTTCCTGAAACTTTCAGAATCTCTTTACACAGAGGTGTAACACATGTTTATGTATAAAAGACATGAAAAAGTGGATGTTGCATAATAGGTGACCTCAAAATGTCACACAGTTTGTGTCCGTCCATCCCTGAAATGAACCAGTGAACCCAGGATTGATAAAAAGAGGTTTAAGATGTTGATCACACAGTGGGGCTACATCCTTGCCAACATAGATTTGGCGCCGTCTCAACAGAGGCTGTATGTCCACACAATGCCCTCCTTGTTTAATAGTAGACATGGCATGCCAACTGTGAAGCAAAATACTCTGAAGCTGACCAGGAAGTGAGGGATCAAAAAGGGTCAGTTCATAGGCCCGCTTTAAACTTTGACCTTCCAGTCCTTCTACAACTTAATCCTCAGTCTATCCCTGACATAATGAGTAATACCAGTGCCACTCATTCACTGCAGAGGCAGAAAGAACTGAAGGACAACCTAACAGATTGATGCCTGACGATAAACAGGAAATAAGTGGATCCTTTTGTCCAACTTACTTTCTCTATTTAGTGTCTCTTTTCTTCAGCAATCCAAAGTAATTTTTTAATATGTTTTAGCCTTGCATGTAGAAAGTACATAAACTAAACTAATTTCACATTTAAGTTATTTTACATAGTTAAAAAATACTTTAATTGAAAGTGTTAGTGGGCGGATATTAGATTGGGAGTTGAAAGCTTCTTGCTCTTATACGAAAGTGACAAAGAGGACACCAAGTTATTCAACCCGATAGCAATGACATCACCTCAAAATACTTCTGACTTCTATATTAAGGGGTATTTAAACTGTTCCTCCTTCACTGACTTCATACTTGGTTGGGTGTGATGAGGGGCTGTGTTCAGGCCGCTGAGCATTCCTCTGTTAGTTTTATAAAACACAGTCTCCCCTGTTCACATGAGCTTAACCTCAGTGATTTCATAGTGCACCCGTTAATATCAGCTCTGGCAGAGCCAATCAGACGGACTTTCCATTACAGTCTATCACCTTCCTGTTTTCAACTTCATACGCAACCTCCACTAGTGGAAGCACTCCAGTAGTTTAAAGGCTCATTCAATACCCTCAAATCTCAATATCATCATAAATCAGGGTGTGTGTGAAGATAGAAAACAACACTAGGGTAATGAATCTCAGCGCTGTGGAGAGATGACTTTAAAACACAGTGTAATGGGTGTTGGTCCTCCGTTCAACAACGTCGTCATTCAGTTAATGCTCCCCTCCCTCTGGCCATGGTTCCCTCTGGACTGAGCTGGAGAGGAGAGGGGGAAAAGTCCGGCCGATGCTGGCGCTCTTCGTCGTCCTGCTGGCCAGGCTCTGTCTCTCCTCCTCCTCCCTCTTTTGTAATCACAGCCAGCAGACCATAAACAGATGTATTGTGTGTGCTTGTTTGTCTGTTGGCTTGGGTTGAGTTGTGTTTATTTTATTATCTGTGATTATTCAAAGATTGAATTAGGCTGGGTTTACATTTCGCTTCAGTGAAACAATCAAGCAATGATGTACTGAGACAAGAGTGAGAGTGATTTATAAAAAAGTGAGTTCTGAAAGAAAATTCAGAATGGACATTGTATACAAGCTGCCAAATAGTAGGCCAAATATTTGCATTTTACATGTTGCTGCTCAATTCTGAATAACAGAAGTAGAAGATAGGAGTGTTCAGCACTGGTGATCTTTTATAGAGTCGCTGTCCTGCAGGCATGTGTGCTTTAATTCTAAATGTTCGATCAAATACTTGATTATAACCCGTGTCAAATACAGCACAGAACAATTATTTGATCTCTTAAACAACCTTAAAAGTCTCGTATCTGTCATGAGACATTTTTCTTTCTGCTTGAAATCGAAATCTATCTGCAGTGTTTATTTTGAAAAGAAAACGCTCAAAGATGCTTTGCATGTGATGTCTAGGCGTGTCTGGCTCTGAGTTCGGAAGAGCATGAGGCCATCTCCTAGCTTTCCTGGATCAGACAATTGCCTTTTGGCAGTGTAGCTAGCCAGGTAAAGCCTGGTTAAAGCCCCCTCCACCCTTTCCATCTGTAGCTGTTTACTTTGAGTGACAGCTCACTGTGATGCTGAAAGAGTCATAGAAAGTTGTAGCAGATTCATTTCAAGCAAAGCACTGCCTCATTCACACCACAACCTCCTGAAAAACGTCATGTTGACAGCAAAAACCTCAAGCTTTATGGGAGGGGGGCGTGAATGTGTGTGAGTGTAGACTAGAGGAATGCAAGAGTGCTTACGTGGATATTTGACTGACTTGGTGAGCAAGAGTGAGGTCGGACAAAATGTGAATCAGAGCTGGGTGGAACAAATAGAGAGGGAATGGATAAGTAATCATGCAAATCAGGATTTCTTTTCTTCTCTATTCTCCCGGTGCATGCTCCAGCTGTTCTGCTGCTTTTGGCCGGTCAGGAAGTGTTGGAAGGGGAGTGTGTGGGGTGGAGGCAGGGTGAGGTCACCGTGCTGATGGCCCCTGGGATGGGAGGAGAGAGGAGACACACTCAACCCACTGTCCCTGCTCAATCTATTCATTCTTATTCTTATTGTGAACTGAGCCCTTCATCAGCAACATATGGTATACCCCAGCACTACATCTGGAAAACAGCACAGTGCTGCCATTTTGAACACTATCAAACACTGACCCCCTCTTTCACATGTGTGCCCATACACACACAGACGTGCACAGTGAGAGCCAGTTACCCACAGAGCTGTAGGCATGTTTAGAGACCACTGTGTGAGTGCCGGCCCCCGCGTGCTTGGGATGCCTTGGGTGTGACCAGGGTGGCCTGCAATCTGTGTGTGTGTGAGAGTGTGGGTGTGTTATGGTTGCTCCAGCTGCCTGTCGTCTGCAGCCTGTCCCTCCGTTCTTACTAAAGAAATATAGCCAGCCAGACAGTGACTCAAGCACACACACACACACACTCTCTCTCTTTCACACACACACGGACGTTCACACACAGACACACACTGAGGAAAGGCTACTCAATGGAAAGTACTGCTGATAGAATTTGGAATTTCCTGGTCACCAGCAAGTTTCATTGGGAATAAGGCGCTGGTCATTTGTCAGGGCTTGACTGCGGCACCGAGAATAATTTCTAAGTGGGTGAACCACAGAAAGTCAAATAACGAAACCGAAAGAGTTGGCATCAAGCCATCCTATCTCAGTCACACAGATCCTTGGATACGATGGCGAGAGGTGAAAAGGTTTTACCGTAACCACAGAATTTCCAGTTCTCTGTAAAGTTTCCAGTTATCCATTGTGCAACAATTGCACTGTAGTTAAGTCTGGTGATTCTCAGGACTTGGCCAGTGCCCTGCTCCCTCCTCCCACAACCACGTGTGTAGTTCTTACTGACTGGAGATCTCCAAACCCAACCATGACCTCAGAGAATTAAATATTCTCCTCGGAAAACCCCCACATCCCCAAAGTGGCATTTTAGGTTGTCAGCTGTATTGTGATTGAGTGTGTCGTTTCTGTGTGTGTAAAAGAGAGAAACAAGGAGAGGGCTTACTTTTGTGGCTTCACTGTTTTCCATGAGCATGCATTTTCAACTTATGCCTGCGTTTGTTTGTTTAGTCAACACGTGTTTCTACTTGTACTAGTATTTATACTAAACATTAGTTATTAAGCCCAAAATAGTGGCTTTAGATCCTGCAGTGGTGTAGATTTGAACCATTATGTATCCGAATTGTATTCCCAACGTAAACGGAGCCCAGGTAATTGTTTTGAACGGGAATTTTATAATGGAAAATATAAAAACAACTGCTGTTTTCAATTAAGTCTTTCCATCCCATCCCCCACAACTCTGAAAAAGTGGAGAGTTCAATCCAAGCTGCCATGCTATATTTTCTTCTCTGAGTTCACCACTGGCCCACACCATATGGCCAGCAACAGGATTTAATGTACATTCCTAAGTTTGGTCTTGGATAACAACTTTTGTATTTTTAAAAGTTTTTTTTCTCCAAACATTTAGTTTTTCCAAAAGAAAATAGAATGAAATGCTACAAAAAACTCAAAAATGTTAAGAAATGTATATATATATATTGTGTCTGTTTCCGTCAGCTTGTTGTTTTTGACCACACCCAACTTTTCTTTTGTCACGAAAGAGTGAAATTCATTTCATAAAGAAACTTAGCGGAACACATGTTTTGAAACACTCACATGGCTGGGGGAACAGGCTAAGGTCTCATCTGGAATGCATAAAGCATAACAATACATCCCAACGTCTCTCATCGCTCTGGATAAAGAGTGAGGTTAGGCTGGGATATGAGTGGGTGGGATCCGCTATGTCTTAAGTCCTGCTGGAGTAGTATAGTCTGTGTAGATCAAGCTGTTCTTCCTGTGCCCTCCTTCATACATGTGAAAAATGTGCACGTTTAGGGAGGACACTTTTTCATATGTCTTGTTAGGTTCAAGTGTTAATCGGCAAGATCTGTTTTATGAAGACTTTGGAAACATTGTTCATGATTGAAAAGTGTTTCATTAAAGAAACTCTCATGTATCATTCCTGGAATTTCACTTTTATGAGATATCAGTTGCTGTGGCAACATACTTTCCTTACTGTGCTCAGAGATGGTTAATCACTGTTTGCAATAACCAACTGTTTTCTATTTGTTCAAATCTAATAATTTTTTCTGGACCATTTCTGACTGTTCCTACATTTGTTCTTGAAAAAAATGCCTGACATACTTAGCTTGTAAAAGCCTTTAATAACCTATAAGTATGACATTACATTAAAAGAAATCCAATAGTTCCTTAAACATCTAACTGAAAAACAAAATGGTCAACCTGCTGTTTCTTCTACAGGAATGTCACAACACAGCAAAGGTAGAAAGTGCCACTCCAGTGCCGTTACAGTCATTGCCTTCCTGCAATGTAGGTGCAGAGACATGAAGAGTGCAGATTCAGAAAACCTGGAAACATTGAGAATCCACACATAACAAAGAATCTCTGCTACATGCCAGGCTTTATCGCTGTTCATTTTTATCACCCCACTTCCCAATGGCAACAAAGTTTGACCAGTCATCTTGTTCATAAAACACTGCCAGGAAATCAAAACACCATGGGTATTATGGATTCCACTATCAAGTTTGGTTTCATGTGTCAGCAGGAGGCAGGTGACTCATAGATCGAGGTAGAGATAAAACATTAGCTTGTTCAGCTGCATGCTTTACGACTGTCTTATCATGTGTATTCCTTTGACTCTTTTCTTTTTTACGATACAACAGCTAGAATTTTTATATCTGTCCTGCAGCTAATACTCTTTTCGACTCACCACTCAGCTGATTTATACAGACTTTAAAATAGTAGGTGTAAAACCTCCTAATGACCCCAGTGTATCAGAGCTGCACTCACCCGTTTTAATCCTCTTACCTCAGAGAGCAAATGAGATCATTGCTAGGTGTTTACATTGGCCTATCGTGACCTTTGACATTAGAAGCAGCTCTGAATATTAGTTCTACAACGCTACAACAAATACATGCTTTAGATAATGCACTTAATTGTCAGATTCAGCTTCTTATTCTCCATGTATACACTATTTACTAGGGCTGTCAAGTTAACGCGTTAATAACGCGTTAACGCAAAAAAAAATTAACGCCACTAATTATTTTAACGCGATTAACGCATGTGTATCTTTTGTCCTCGGCCGCCGTAGTTTCAGAGCGCATCGAGTGTAAAATACCATCGACAAGCTGATGCTGACATCCCCGCTCCTGCCGCCCGCTTGTGGCAGACCACACTTCCACGCTCACTGGCAGGCCCGGACTGGCCATCGGGAGGACCGGGAGGGAGTGTGTATGTGTGGCGCGACTCGCGCGAGCGAGGCACACCTACGTGTTGTTAGCATCTGGTGCTAGCTAGCTGCGCTAACGGATATAAGGAGCTGTTTCAATGACATTTCGCCGACAACTGCGCCGAGCACTTGACTTTATGCAGGTAGCCAGACAGTGGGACATTGTACGAAAAGTCAGCGCAACATTATTGCAGCGTCCAGGCAGCTCCCATTCGAGCATATATGCCTTGAGCTGCACATAGCTCAACGATCCATCACAGTGCCTCCACACACACACACACACACACACACACACACACACACACACACACACACACACACACACACACACACACACACACACACACACACAGTATTATTGTATGAGAGAGGTTCTAGGTTGAATTGAGGCGAATATTTGTAATGTTCAGGTTGTTGTGTTTAATATTCATGAGAATATTTGTCATTGTTCAAATGATAATAAACAAACATATAAAGCATATTTGTCCACTCATATGTTGATAAGAGTATTAAAAACTTGAAAGATATCCCTCTAAGGTACATTTAGAACAGATAAAAAATGTGCGATTAATTTGCGATTAATCGCGATTAACTATGGACTATCATGCGATTAAATATTTTAATCGACTGACAGCCCTACTATTTACACAAGTTTCAAAGTGCTGGCAACACTTTAGGAAAGATAATTATTGCTGGCACACACCTTTCTCTACATACAGTTTGAATTGGAAGCCTGCAGAGTAAGGGCTGCACTGTTAGCTGTCAAAGGAGCACAGATACACTGCTTGGAAAAGATAGCAGAGCAGCAGGAATGAACGAACCACTGATAGCAAGAGGACAAGAACTACTTTCTTCTCTGGGAGTTGAAGGGGATTTTAGCTGCAGATCACCAAATGAATCATATGACCTGGAGTGTTAATTCAAAGACATTTGATTGGAATTAAAATTAACTATCAGTGAAGTGTGTCTGATACAGCTGAGATATTCATCCGTGGATAACAGAGCAGGGAGAACTGTGTAAAAAGGCGATTCAAATTGAATTCTTTCATAGCTTTTATAGCTTCATTCCAAACCCCTGAGGCCTATATCGCTGCAATTCGAAACAACAGTTTGTATGCTGGTTTTGCCTGTTGGGATATGTGTGCTGATGACATCGACTCCAACAGGAAGCCAGGGGCTAATGATTAGCACATGTTTAAGATCACTAGGGTGCCACAATCTGGAGATCGTCATGCCGTATGTCTCTGATTTATTTGGTTGTTGTTCCTTCACTAGGAGGGACAAGCACATTTCTGAAGTGAAAGAAACAAAGTCCTCTCCCCTCTATAACATCTTGGCCTATTTAATCTGATTTAGTTTTCAACCAATGGAGATCTTCAGCTCGGTCACGGTCCATTCTGGAGCTTCAGAGTTTTAAATGGGAGAGGTGAGACGGGGCATGCAAGGCACAGATGCTCCGAATGTGATCCTGCTTCACACTTGCACACAAACCGGTCTATTATGTTGCTTTCACACCCAGCACAGATTTCTGATAGTACAGCCTCTCATAGATAAGCTGCAGACATTGCATATTATAGTCTGTGGCCTGGTCTGATTCCAGTGGAAGAATCAGTGAGCTTGTCTTTTTTCTGAGGGCAATTCTTTTTCATGTTTATGGACTGTGTAAACATGCAATCTAGTATCAGTGTCACTGTGTGTGAACAGTTTGACATGGCCTTGCTAAGTGTGCAATCTTTTAACGCAGGTCTGTGTCTGGAGGGCTCCTCTCCTGCGTTGTCTGTGGGATGTTATCTGATAGTCACTAAGTGGTGAAACACAAACACCAAGGGCGACAGAGGGGGACGGTTCAGCCCAGAGGAACTGGCACAAGGAAAAAGACCTACACATCCTGGAGAGTCAAATGCATCAAGAGGAATGTCCGTGTCTATGGTTGCAAAGGGAACTTAGTGATGTGTTTGATACTGTATTTTGATTTTGGGCAGTTGTAAGCTGCAACAAATACATGATGTTCTGTAAACAGCTGTACATTCCAACGTTTTCCAGCTGTGATGATTCAGATATGTCCAGTGAGATATTTTACGGACAGGCGTTTTAAGCTATTCCTGATGACATTTGACCAGACTGACCTCAGAGCTTTAGTGTCTCCTCTTGTTTTGGCAGTGGCTTCCAAAGGTGAAGGAGCACTGAGGCGTTTCACCATTCCTTTATATTCCCACAAGTAAAATTGACTGTCCAGCTGTCCCACTAAGACGTCCTCCAAGCAGCCAAGACAGGGTTGTGTCCAAAACCACAACCTAATCCCTAATTGTCTCACCCTTCCCTCAGCCCTGTGTTTGCTATTGGAGCTGGAGAAGTCTAAAAGCGTAATTTGGCCCCTCCTGCAGCCCGGGCTATATACCAGGGCTGGGCTAAAAGTGAGGCTGATTCCAGTAATACACCTCAACTGTAATACAAGTCTTGACTTGACTTTTGATATGAGCACTGGAGGGGCTGGGCTGCTGTAGTTTTGAATAAACAAACGTACACCTGAGATCATTTCCAGTGATAGCAAAAAGAAAACGAAAGTTAATACTCACCTTGAATCGTGGCCCTCAACACAGAAATCCAATCCAGAAATATTGGAGTTTTTATAGATTCACATATAAGGAAACAGCCATATCAAGCCACCAACAAAACAACATATTATCATTGTAAGAATAGAGGATTATGTTCAAACTAGAGTCAACAACATTGTGGATCCCTTCTCTCCTTGGGGTTTTTGTACTTTAAGTAAAAAAAGATTTTCTTCTAATATACACAACCCAATGTTTCATAGCATTTCAATTTGTATTTGTACAAAATCACTATGTGGTTTTGTTTTGGGGCAGCTGTTTTGCTTGAGGTTCTTCTTAAAAGCAGTGCAGCTCTCCCTCACTAACCTGTGATGCCTTTTTGGGAAATTTAAAATACTCAGGTTTAAAATGACCAACGTTTTACTTTCTAAATAGTTACCTTTCAAATATAGCTCACATGGTGAATCCCTGAATGAAACGGGGTGTGTTGGTTTTAAGTTTCAACTGCAGCTTCGCCACAATGGCCGTAACTATAGTAACTGGTGGTGAGCTGCTTCTGCCTGTTTGCTTTGTAATCCCACACTTTCAAAAGAAGAACAGGGGGACGGGTCGATGGTTTTGGATGGCTTCCAGTGCTTTCAGTGAGAAAGATCACAACTCCTCAGAGTTATGGTTGATCCATCACTAAGGCACCAAGAAATCAGTCAAAGGGATTGGCATGTGCAGAGTAAAGAAAAAACAAACACCTTTTGATATTCTGACAGAAACTGGGAAACGGTTTTCACAGTGAAATAATTACCACAACACTTCAAACAATAGCCGTATGGATGATTCAATTAATTGGGAATATGTGCACGTCTTTGAATAAAACAATATTTAATATCCAACTGCTTCATAATAGTATGATCTCACAGCTTGTTGTATCAAATATCTGCAGCACAGAAAGGGTGGGGCACGTTGTTGCTCACTGCAGTGAAGCTTCATTAACAGAGGAATGTATCACAGATGCTGTATTATGAGAACTCGTATCAAAAACAAAGAGTAGCTTTAAAATGTTAATGCCCACTTTGTGTGTAACAGTGCAGAAAACAATGCAGAAAAAGTGTGGAAATCCTCTGAATAGAGACGAGTGATGGACCACTGGGGCAATTATAGTCTCCGCTCACACCTGCTCCAACTGGGCAGCCAGGTTTGACTCATCACCCTGCTGCTGGTGCTGGAGCTGCCTTCCACCTGACCACTGCACCAATTACATCTTCATAACAGAATCCCCTCCAGCTGAGTGGTCGGCAGATAGTCAAAGAGCTCTCTCTCTCTGCCCCCTTCACCTCTGCCAGGGCTCACATCACTGCCTCACCCAGCATCCCACATAGAGACTGGGCAGCAGCCTACAGTTCCTCCCCTCGAGTGTTTACTAACACAAACCACAGGAATCCACCTGATGTGCCAAAAAAAAAGAGAGAAGGGGGAGAGCGGCACGGGCTGTGCTCTCCGACTGCAGCAGCTGATCACAATCACGTTTGGAATGGGCTGCTTTCAAAACAGAAATGTGTGTCACTGTTGTCATTCGCATTCTGGTTCGGCTAACATCTTTGTCACTTGTAAGGAAATGGCCTGAGACCACAGTATAATGATGGATGCTGAACCACGTCGGGCTGTGGCGAGCTCATCTCTGTCACTCATCTTTGAATCATGTGCGCGTGGAGATCCAAGCAGTTCCATCAATTTAGCATGACCGAAACATTGAACCGTGTTAGCTCCCCTTGGCACTGGACAGACTCTCCCTTCTCTCTGCAGGCGCAGGGGTAAACAGGAGGCCTGCTTCACACACAGAGGCATTCTGGGCATACCGCAGGGCCTCCAGAGAGCTGGTCTGTTCACATGCACACATACACACACACACACACACACACACACACACACACACACACACACACACACACCATCTGGACTGTTGGACATGTGTGGTTTACGAAGCTCTGTGTGCACTGTTGGAGTTCAGCCAGTCTGGGTGGGGGTGGGGGGGGGGGGTGGTCAGAGGGCTGTCCAGCCACCTCCAACCATCTGGAACACGGTCATCAGGAGTCATCCTAACTGTGCTGGTAGTTATTTAGGTCGCCAACATCGTGTGTCCGGTAAAGAAAAGAAAATAGAGATGTATCAGGCAGGATAAGGCCTTACATAGAGAAACATCACATCTATACAATCAAAATAATACTAATAGAATTAACACGTGAATCATAAAACACAACATGCCATCATTGCGTTTTACTTATTATGTCATATTGATGTTTTATTAGTGAAATAATGTATGTTTTAGGGCTTACATGCAGAGGGAGTCTTACTTACATTTTTCAGGGCTTTGCACTATAATAGCATAGGATTCTACACACAATCCTGTGGATTTAAGGGCAATCCAAGGGATAGGCTACTACGGAAAGGAAAAAAAAAGAAAAAAAGTTTTTTAGGACGGGCCTCTGGTGACGTGCAGGGCCTGCAGGGCGGTGTTTCTCAGGCGGAGAAAGAGACGGACTGGGGTGTGTGAGCCACATCTGGAATAGTAGCTACAGAGAAAGAAGTCGAGAGACGCAGAACCTCGCTGAGACTTAACCCAACTCTTCACTTCAGCACTCCCTTTTCCACGGAAACAAGCTTCTTGCTTTGCCTAGCCACTTGTAAGTTGGAGTAATGTGCCGGAGTTCCTTTTGTTTTAACTTTTTTCATTGACTTTTTTTTTTACCATTTAACAAGACGTCACCCCTGGACTTTAAATCGACTTTGGATTTACTTACACAGCACGAAAATGCAATATATGTCTCATATGTTGCGGCTTTACCCGACTAACTCTTTTGTTATTCACCATTTTAAAGTTAGATACTTACACCTAACGTTGAGGCGCACGCATGGCGCCACTACGCTGGAATGTTTCTCCTGCAGATGGGTTGCGTTTGTTTTCCAGCAGCATGCATTGATTAGTCGTGAACCAACCCTTTCTCACTCATATCGACCTTTCTTCACAAAGTTCCAAAGTGGAGGTCTTTAACTTAGTTTGCAAACGCGCAGTCCTTAACAAAATGACTTTTAATTAAATCCTTTGGAACTCTAAAATGGATAAAAAGTTCAACATCTTGTTATCAACTTGAGAATCGATTTAGTTGCATTACTTCAGCCTCACTTTAAACTCAGCATTGACTGTTTTATTGCCATCAGGAAGGAATTAAAGTTCTCCCCTTCTGTTCTTTCTACGTTTGAGTGTAAGGGGATACTTTCACATTGAGGTAAACATTGCGGTTAGTGCAGAAGTGAGGGAACAGCGCCACCTGACGTCGAGATGAGTTTGACCTGCACGCCTTTTTTTTTTGGAGTGATTGTAAACCCATGTGGATTGACTTATTTTCTGTATTGTATCCCTCTAGATCTACTTGAATCATGCTGCTCATCCTGCTCGGAGTGCTTGTTATGCACCTCATCATTCTCATTCTTCTCATCGTGTCGACGGCAGCAAGTGTAAGTATTCCTGTTTATCAAATAATTTTAAATTGTAAAAAGCAGAACAGAACAGGCTCATGATGTGAGTAGGTTAGACAACTATTTCAATGTAATGATCATTTTTGGTCTCGTGTATAATAGTTCTAGGCTGTGCTGTGGATGCTGCAGTGTGTTTAAATGTCTCTGTGTTGTTGTGTTTACCAGACCTGGTCTGTAGGTGGGGATAGAACCACAGATCTGTGGTACACCTGCACAAACTCTAATGGAGGCTACCACTGCAAGCCAGCCATCAGTGAAGGTTTGTCAGCTTTCTGGAAAAAACAAACTACATTTTGTATTGTGCCTTCATTGCAGAATTGAATGTGCTTCTAAACCCATGCTCTTCATCTGTTTCCAGACTGGCTCCAGGCAGTGCAAGCCCTCATGATCCTGTCCCTGCTATTCTGCTTCTTCTCCCTCATTGCGTTCCTGTTTCAGCTGTTCAAATTGGTCAAGGGCGGACGCTTCTTCTTCACCGCCATCTTCCAGATCTTGGCAAGTGAGTATGACTTCATCACTGACGGGTCACACCCTGAGCAGATGCTGGTGGAGTCATGAGATCATCAGCTTTCAGATCCTCCTCACCTCTTTCTTCATTTGTCCTAGGTGTGTTCGTGATGTGTGCGGCGATCATCTACACCGTGATGAGCCCAGATGAAGGATCCGTAAAATTCGGCTACGCCTATGTACTGGCCTGGGTGTCTTTCCCTCTCACTCTCATCAGCGGTCTCATTTATATCGTCCTGAGGAAGAAAGAATGAGGAGAGCAGAGGAGAAAGGAGGAGGGGTTGTTAGGATACCCCTTACAAGAAACATCGCACTGTGCCTACTGCCCACAGACCATAGACTGACATCCAACCATTACAACAAAAGTGGATGTGTCACTAATCATTTCAAACAAAAAATCTAGACAACACGGCTGGGGATCTATTTTTTGCTGTATTTCAGTATCCACTACATTCCCTTCACATGTTGAAAAGTATCACATCTGTTTTCATCGTGAATCTTACCACAAGCTGAGTGTCACTACGTGTTTCCCGCTGTGACAGATTATCTTTAAAACGTGTTTGTAAATGTGTTGGAGACATATTGACTGTTGTTGCATCCTGGCACCTGACTTCCACAAATCCATCATGTGTGATAACAAAGATGAGTAATCCTGCCTTCAGTACAAATATGTACATAGTGTCTGTGGTTTTTAGACATATTTATAACATTTTTACATACATTTTGTACATAGTGTTGTCAAGTTAACATTGTCATGCTCATTTATGTGATAGAGTTTTTTTGTCTCTCACAAATCATGCAGCTGTGCCAAAGAGATGTCGCTTAAACCGCCAGAGTATCAAGCTTTTAAAATGTTTTGTCTTTGAGTGTCAAATGCTTTGAACCACGTGCCTTACTTAGAATATCTGTTCTTGAAGGAAATGGGAAACTCCTCATAAATAAATAAAAATAACACTAAGAAGTAAACTTATGAAGTTTTTCTGAATTATCATTTTACTTGATATACCAAATATAAAAATGTTTTGGATTTTTGTTATGTAGTTTTAAAAAATGGTGCTTTTTTATCTACTATTCTTGAAATGTATAGCCTACCTTGTGTTGCAAGTGTGTCCTGTGCTGTGATTAATTTGCTTTGTACAAACAAACAGTTTGCATTTTTGTCAGTATTCTTCTTAATAAACCCTTTTGAAATTAATGATTTGTACTGTTCATATATATGGAGTTTGCAAAAGTTGGATAAATTAGCTGTGTGAATACTTTTGGGGCTCACAAAACGCAATCACATTTTACCCTGATATGTCTTGTTAAATGACTGTTTGTTTAAATACTATCTGATTAAATAACTGTATGTGTGGGTAATGGCAAATTACAAAAGTGTTTAAGACTGACGTTCAGTCACACAGCTCCTTGCAGTAGCTTAATTTTAACACTTGGTGGAGCTTTGACACACAAAACACTCCCAGGACATTCACCCCAGGGGAACTCGGATGCTGGTAAATATCACCACATAGACACACAGTGCATTTATATATTATAAATATATTGAGTTGGAATAGACAATCAATTCTTAGTGAGGGACATCAATGCTTTTGCAAAGTTAAAAACTTCTTTGTTGAACACAGTTGCTCGTAATAAAAATGATTGCTCAGTAAAACTGCTGATCAAATAGCTTTTTTATGTTCAGACTATAAACAGACAAACTTTGAAAATACAAATAGCACCATCTGGCTGCAGTTTGAGGACATGGTTAACACTTGCTGGAAACTTGGCACATTATTTCAGCAAAACAACATAAATCAAAGAACACAGTTAAATGTTACTCAAGAAAAATGCTGCAACAGCATCTTTGTGAGGAAAAGTTGTTAAACATCAGACCTTTTTTAGATCATTGGCTGCTACCCCGTAAAGCTTCTCATAAAAAACACAGATCTGCTTTCATGCCTGACAAGTTTCCCTGACAGATTATCCCCTCTCTTTCACATTTATAAAATGTTTAACCACCAATACAAAATCTATTACTCAGGTTATACCTACTTCACTGCAGACCCAACACAGGCTTCTTCTGTTCTGTATCGCCAGCACAATGATTCCATATTAGCAAAACTATCTGTATTGTATGTTGTTGTAAAATAATTGGAGACAGTTTCAGGGATGAACATTAAATGTCATAATAGGATTAATTCATGTGTACTAGTAAAGTGTTATATATTTTACTAAATATTAAAAGTAAAAAAAGTAATGGCAGAGTGTAACTGCATTGCATAATTACTAATGCTGCAGCTGAACCTTTGAACTTCTTTATAAGATATTATTATATATTATGAGTTGCTATTTGATGTGTATTTATCATCGGAAACAAGGCAAAGGAAATAATTATTAAATAAAGCTGTAAAATTAATGCAGCAAATATTTCCCTTTATATAGTTGTGGAGTTGAAGTATAAAGAGACATATACTTTCACAATTAAACAGTCCAGTACTTGAGTAAATATCCTTGGTTATATTCTAATTTTCTTTTTTTGTTCTACGGGTACAGGGAATAATCCGTATCCAACAAATTAGTGTTGACACTCATCGCACATATGACAAGCACTTTGCTTTTAATTCCACTAGGTGGTGACTGCAACACACTTTTCTTGTAATTCATTTTCACAAAAGATGTTTTTTAAAGTTTTTTGTAATTTTGAAAGGAATAATTAAAACTCTGTTGAAGTCATATAGCATTATATATATATATATATATATATATATATATATATATATATATATATATATATATATATATATATCTGTTCTCACTAAAGAAGATACATTTACAGCTCTGTTTGTGGAACAATACTGGAGTAACATGACACTAATCTTCTCTCATGCCCCCTCTCAGAAGTTGTCACCACAGTGGATTATTGAAACAGGATTCTGCTCTTTGATCAAAACCAGTTTATATATGTCTTACTTAACATCAGAAGTAAAGTTTATGGGTGCCAGCTCTCAAATATACAAAAATAGTGTTGTTTGCCAAGGGGATAACATATATATTTTAATTAGTTTGAAAACAGGTGATTACATGTATTTATATTAGATATCATATCATACCGAAAGAAATTCATTTACTTACGTAACCACACGATAATCGGATGGTGAACTTTTAAATGTGTAAATGTGTTGTACTGAAATGTAGATGTTCCTAAAGTTATATGACAAGAATCCAAACATCTCAGACTCCAGTGATGTTCACAGAAAACACCAGCAGCCATGAAAGACAAACACCAACCTTTTCTTCAGACCCCAAGGTGCAATTACCATTAGTTTGAATACTACCCAAAGCCATCTGTGCACACACATATATGAACGCCTGCTGTGTGATTTTCAGGCAAGCAAAATTCCCTAGGAACACATACACACCTACAAACATGTGTTAAATCATTATATGTAGTATATAATTTATATACCTTTATTATGCCTGTTGAACATGCAGAAGGTGGATTACATTCACATTCACAGGTTTGTTGGTTCATCAGTTGTGACACAAAAGAGAGGCCAGTTAATGCTGCTCTGGTTAAAGTCCCTGGGCATACTGATAACATATTGAAGATGTCGAGAAAACTCCTGAGGCCTATAATGGCCTCACAGCTCTTTTTCAACCCTAAGGGTTATTTATCACTGGGAGGGTCATCAGGGGGCACTTAGTATTTACTGCAGGACATGCAGGATGGGGGAGAGGGGATTCAGAGGAAGCCACCCTCATCACCACTGGGCCCTTACCTTCGTAGCTGTTTAGATACATCAACACTGTTTAACTACCTGATACAGACCAGGATATTTCACTGACATGTCTGACTCTCTCAAGTGTTAAACTGTTGCAGAACAACAGCCGAGGACATTTACATGTTTGCAGCCGAGTGTTTTCTTGGTATCCCAGGAACGCATCAGGATCATTTCCATAAGTCCACGGTTGGAAATGTCTCTGGTGGGGCAGTAATGGTCGTGAAGCAGCACATACAATAGGACTGCAGCCAGCTGATGGGTCCCTGAATGGGACATGTGAGAACTTCAGAGGAAGCTGTAGCCCTCCTCTCTTCTTTCTCTTTAGATTTGTTGCCTTTTTCTTCCAGGCTGTCTGTCTCCAAGAACAAACCCCGGAGCCTTCAGATGTAGCTAAATGATAGAGAAAATGGGCAAGCCCAGTTTATTCAAAGCTGATTTCATCACGCCCATAAATCTCTGAGAAATCAAAGCCCATCTTATTCCCGCCCCTCTCCTCTCCCATTGTCTCGCTAATGCACATTAGAGTGCGGCTGGCTGCCCACTTTGACGGTGGCCCGGACAGGATCTGGGCAAAGTTGCACATTTGGAACCTGGAGGCACCTTTGACCCATGACCCCTGCCGTTAAATCTTGCCACTAGCATCCGCCTAAGCCCCCCGCCATGTAGAGGAATCCCCCTGTCCCATTTCCTGCCTGAAACTGCCTAAAACTCACAGGGAGACTTGAAGATATAGGAGGAAGATGACAAGGGCGTGAGAAACAAGAATTCTGTTTTTTCTTCATTTGGCTTAAACACGTGCACATCACTTCACATTATGCACACGCAAAGAAAAAACAACATCTTCACTGCTATTCATTTGTACGTTCAGGCTATATCCATAAAAATAGCATGGAGGGATTTGGGAAGCAGCGCTAACTTGTTGTACACCTCACACACATACTTCAGACACACTGAAAAGCTGTGTAGCCACTAACCAACAACAAAGACCTTCTAATCTAACACTGGTGGCAAACAAGGGTTACTATACTGGTGTGACGAGGCTACTGAGGCATACATTTCTCCTTTAATTATACAACAGTGAGTTGGAGAGTGTCTTGCCCCTCTCTGGTGTTTCAGGCCTGAGCAGGGCTCCTCCAAATTAGAGAGCAGTGTGTCAGTGCTGAGATGCATCACGGTGGGGAAACATGGAGCTGCGCGGTTGCGTGGCTGCTGATCCATTTATGGGCTTCAAATACATTTCCCACATTTAAGCTGGAGATGAAAATATGCAGATAATTTGAGAGAGCTTGTGAGAGCTTGCACATCCAGGCACGTGAGGATGATTACACACAGAGTGGCACAAATGGTTTGAAAACATGATACAGTTGAGAGCAAAAGGGATTATCTTCTCTTTACGCATAACTGAAAAGGTGATCACCCCGAAATGAAAATATTAAATGTATTTGATTGTTTTGTCTATGAAAGTGTTTCTTCGCTAAGACATCATTCTCTTATTTAGTGCCAGGAAACTGCTTTTGGAGTCAGAGGCTGACGGTACTGAACATTCTCCCTTTGTATAGTACTAGTCGTGTAATTGACTAAAACTTCTGCACATTAATAATTCCTTGCTAGTTCCGCCATCTTGTGAACATTTGTGTTAACTTTCTTGTAGTTATTTTTATAATCTATTATGTTTCTTTACAACGTTGTTGGATTTCCTAGTAACAGAGCACCACTGAAATAGATATACACTTATACATACATACATGCATATAAAAAGGCATTCATCTGTCAGTGGGCTAAATAAGCCTGAGACGCGGATGTGATATCTGCTGGCAGATCAAATGAAGGATGGCGGTCGTGGCCTAATTGAGGGGTCAAACTGAAGTAGCTGTGTTATTTCAACCTCACTGACCCTGGTCGGTGGCCCCAGTCTCCCTGGTGGATTTTAGAGTGGATGGGGATTCGAGACCAGCCGAGCAGTAGGTGCTTGTGCTGGGTGTCTTTGTTTGTCTTCCCAGCCTCAATACCCTTCTCTGGTGACTGATGATCAGAGTCCTGGTGGCTGCTGGAGTCTGGAAGGAGGGAAGCTAGAGTTACACCTTTAGCAAACACTCCGCTGCCGAAAAAAGATGGATAAGATTGTTGCTTACACCAGCTAAAAAAGTTCACGTACACAAACCCACACACAAACACACACAGGTAGATCGAGAAGTTGCCAGTTCCCAGACTCTATCTGCTCAAACAGATTGCCAGACTCTTTGCCAGGATACTTTTCTTATCTTTCGGCTTCGTCAGCAGAAAAATCCCATGGATCGCCTGCATCCTCTGATTGGATGTAATGGCCTATTTCCTCCTTCTTCCTCTCCAGCTCCCGATCACTACAAGCCAGGTTACGTTTACGGCAATTTATCCTCATTAGTCCTCAATTGAGAAATGGTTGTGCCCAATATACTTTGCTGCAAGAGAGACCTACAGCTTTTTGTAAAAATGCAAGTCTGTTTCTGTGCTGCAACTTTGAATATGTTAATGGTCAGGTGCACTCACCTTATTAGGACCATCCCAAAAGATATAATCTTTGTTACTGTCTGTTTAAATTGCTTCTGTGTGTTCTATCTAGTCTTAGAGTGAATTACATAGATTTAGATACAATGGCTGACAGCGCAACAGCTAAAAAGCTAATCATGTGTAAATGAACTTATTCACAAAATGTGCCTTTATTTTGCGGGGATTTAGAGTAGCAAAGAGATAACTTCCTCTCGTCAAATAGAATGTATGAGTAAGATTTCCCAATAAGAGCTCTGAAGAGTGTTGATGTGATAGTGACTGGGCAATGTAAGCAGCACAAAGGCCAGGAACCCTTTTTAAAGCTGCTGACATAAACCTGTAAACACTGAGGAACCCCAGCTGTAAGCAGCTAGTCTAAATCTTGTTATCACATAGTTAACCCTGTCAGGGAGAATGGTCGGTCACCCAAATATTAAGACAGAGTGAGAGCGAATTGAGGAAGATCTGCTCAGAGTACAGACTCCTGAGTTCAGATGGGGTTAATAGGTTCCCCTAAACGTCTGTGTTGTGCAAATATTGACAGTGACTCCAACGTCTCATCTAACGACTGTGTCCATGTCTCCTCCGGTCATGTTGTCTGCAGACTGAAGAGCCCAAACATCTGCTCTGCGATCACTCCTCTGCAGTAAACCAGTCTGGATGAATTAGCACCCACATCGCTAATGATTACCCAGACTGCCTGCAGCTGAGATGGGAAATTTCGAAGGTTGTACAATTGCAAGAGTAAAGCTACGAAAGGATGGTTGCACACACTATTGGTTCATCATGAATCAAACAATTTGGCTTTAATGAGAAGTGTGTAACAATATCTTCCCTTATCAGTTTTTTTCAAAAGATAATGATATTATTTTGTCTGAAAAGGAACATTATTTAATTACCTGAATAATGTAATCTCAATTCAATCACTATATTATATTATTATTTTAATTTGAGCGAGTCAACATGAAATATGAGCAATACAATGACACATGAGACTATTGTGTAACCTAATCAGTTTCACATTCCAATAAGAACAATTAGAATCTGCTATTGAAGTTATTAAAAGTCATGAAAGTTTCGATCCACAAATTCTTCTGAGATCTTCCGAGATATCATTTGTTCAAAACCACTCCCTTACTCTAGTGTCTTTCTGCAAAAACACATTTTTTATTATGCTTACCGAAATAACAGTTTACTGTGACAAGTCAGGTTAATTCAAATGTCTCTTAAGAGCCTCCTATGCAATTCCTCATTGATGGTGTCAGGCAGAGAAATTGCCCCAGGCCCACACAAGGTTGTGAACCCTTTAAATGTGTTTTGGAAAAGTCTGAACTGGTGAGTGAATTGTTGTTAAGACAGAAAACACTTAAACCCAGGCGCACACTCTGCACAGCTGGCATGTACCTTATTTCTGCCAGCTATATATCTAGCTTCTGGAATATCACGTATTTCTTTACTGCATATCCTCGAAAATGATTTCCTTAACAAAAGCATGCCAAGCTTGATTGCTCATTCATCAACAAATGTGGAGCTTCAAAAGAAATGTGCATTCTTTGGATATCTTTGAAAGACGTGTCAAGTGGCAAAGGCAAACAAAGGTGATCATTAGCCATATCAAAAAGAGCATCAACAAATGAGCCAGTTAACCTTTCAACCTGCAGACACAGCGCTCTTATTGGTCAGTGAAGTGAAGCATGAAGCATTGTGTCACCCCCATCAGACCAGGATAGCAAAGCTTTTTTGGACAATAATCTGTCTTCTTTTTTGTTAAAAAAACAGACTTTCATATTGCCTGACGCTTACCTATTTAGTCCTATTTAAAACATGACATTGATATAGTTATATCACTCCAATAGTGAGGACAGTGATCAAAAGAAAAGGTAGTTATACCATGGACAGAAACCCACATTTTAGATCCCTCTTTTTCATTTGTTACTCTCTGCTCCTTGAACTCTCAACATGGTGTGAAGCATTTTTCTCAGAGGTCTTTAAACTTGGCTGGAGATAAACTTTGTAATTGCTTCCTCCTCAGCTAGTTGCAGAAATTGATGGCTGTCAGAGAAGAGCCTTGACCCTTTGCTAGCTGCATTTAAATGAAGAATAACCTGCAAACCTTCACATGATTCATCCAAGAAGTCTGTCAATGTGCAGTGCACAGACAGTATGTCCACAATGTACTGTAGCAATAATACACATCATTAAGCATTGTTACTTACAAACTCCCTGCATTCATGCATCTGCTGAAAAGAAAGAATTTCTGACACAAGTAATGAGCTGTTACATCTTCATTGGCACCTCGAATGTGTTAATGCGCTTTAATAAGGCTTATTTCTAGAAGCCTTTTTTCAGCTCCAAAGTTCACACCATGTTCCTTTTGTAAACACTAAACTTCTGGCTCATGAAAAGCAGGATTCTTCGGAAGAAGCTCTGGGTTAGCAGAGGGTGAGATGAGGATTTGTTTGCTGTAAGCCCATGGCGGAGCACAGCGGTCAAATACTGACTTGCTATATCCTTAAAGCTGTACATCATCTGACTGAAGCACCACATAAGTCAACAGAAGAAATCATCATACAGGATACACTTAAAAATAATGTGACGTGTAAAAGTATATGCATGTACACTTAATAACACACACACATAAAGAACCCCAGTGCTGTGAAACATAGCGATGAGAGCAGTAATTTGTTTACTCAGTGCCATCTCAATTAGAAAGGTCCATTAATTCTGGATGTGTGATAGGACTATGCAAGGACAGGACTGTATGTCACACGTTCCTCTGCCCCCTACCTCCAACAGAGCACAACAAGCCCCATCAATCTGGTATGGCCATAAAACCCTGCCCTCCACTGAGATAAACACTCAAAGGTAAACACAGTCACTAGCAGATTCCTTTACACACAGACTGTTTAAAACCCATGTTTTCTGCATGTGTTAGCTAACCTTATATGTACACGCAAATACACCAAGGCCAGTTGTAGGTGGTTACTGCACAGCCAGATGTACGGAGCCTAGCGGCCTGATGCGAAGCCTGTGAGCGTTCACATTATAAACCGCCGCTAAAGACGAGTGGTGAGTGTCGTTGACCAACCCTGACGGCTGAGGCTCACCAAAGTCTGTTTGATCTTGGAGCAGCCTGCTCAAAAACACAGTGAGGCAGGATGTTGCAGGATGTCTGTTGTGAGCAACATGAAGACCATTTTTGACAGAGTGATATGGTGATATAGTGCAGCAGAAATGTTCTCATCAAAATTGTTTACTGTGAGCACACCTGCAAAGTAAGTTGTTGCCACTCCCGCTGGGTTTATCCCAACGTTTTAAAAATGTGTTATCAGTCAAAGCTATTTTAACAGCTTATTGTAACTTAACTTGGGAGCTTTCTTTTCTTTCTTTTCACATACATTTATTTAAGTTTCTCTGTACTTTCCTAAACCTACCCTGTACAAATAAGCAGATTATATGACATGTAGTGTGGAACGCCATCATGGTCTTAATTTGTGTTGTTAATGTATATGTTGGCTGTGATCTTAAAGGTCCCTTATTATACTGTTTTTCATCAAAATATTATAGGTCTCAGATATATATAAAACATGTCTCTGAAGTGGTTGGCTCGAAAAACCAAACAGATCATGCATTGTAGCATCCCATAATCCCCTCTGTTTCAGCCCTGTTTCAAAAGTGCTGACTCTGTCTGTTACTTTAGATGAAAATAAGGAGCCACTCCCAACGCCCCCGGGGGGTTACCTTGGTTTGTTATTGGCTAATGGTTACACAAGCCACAAAATCGTTATGAAATCATAAAGTGGCCAAAATCTGATCAGCTCATTTTCAGACAGGATTTTATACAAATGGATCAGGACAAAAAGTGAGAGAATCTTTTTTCCTGAAACTTTCAGAATCTCTTTACACAGAAGAGACACATGTTTATGTATAAAAGACATGAAAAAGTGGATTTTGCATAATACTGTAGGTGACCTTTAAACCAAACTCAGTTTACAACTTTTAGAAAAGAAGATGAGGAAATCATAAATCCATGTATTGTTAAATGTAAAAGGCCATTCACTCTAATGGGAAATAATATGAAGAATGTTGTTTGTATGACAAAATTAGACAATTTTCTAGTTCACACCCCATAAATAATCTGACATGATGTTCTTGTCGAAACCGGAGGCTGTTGCTGAACTTTGACAAGGATTTGTATTAGACTCTGAGTGAGAGGCAAGGACGAGGACAAGAGCAGCAAAGTCATGTCAGCTATTAAACTGCCTTCAATATAAATTAAGTAATCTGTGGTGTGCACTTGCTCCCTGTATTAAGAAGCTTTTCTAAAGATGAATTCAGACCATGTTCTTACAATGTAGGTCAGATATTGAGCTTTATTTTAGTCTGTTCATTATTTGCAGGAGGAAAGAGAGAAGAGGGAAAGGGAAAAGATAGAGAGAGAGCCTTTTGAGCGCTGAGTCTTCTGAGCTGTACTCATGCTGTCTCTGGGTGGATGTTGAGTTCTAGATGAGCTAAAAGCGATTCTCAAACGTTGAAGGGCATAAAGCCAACTTTAGAGCCGACAGGTCCTTTGATCCTGTGGTTTGCAATGATTTGTTGCTGATTTATGTGGAATTTGGTCTTTTTCACACACACACACACACACACACACACACACACACACACACACACACACACACACATAAACATACTCCACTTAGCCCTAACTCTGCTTTAATACAGTCACTCAGCGCCAACAGACCAAATGCGAAGACGCCAAGACACAGCTAACTAAAAAAACTGATTCCGTCTGGTTGGAAAACAAGGAAAGAAAACATGCCACAAAAGACAAAAAAACATGGGAAATAATTTGTAAAATAACACATTTCTAATACTGTTGGAAATTGGTTACACTGATAATTTACTGCACAGTGTACAACACATTACAGTAAAGGCCACTCCAAAGTAAACAGAGGATGTTCCAGGTGAAACAAGAGAATGTAACTTTTAGAAAATATGTGCTTACAGGACCAAAATGAATAAATAAAACATAGCAACATTTTTGTACATTTCTCATGTCTCTTCAACCTCAGACTGTCTGAACTTCCTGCTGCACTCTGACTCGATAAAGAACTGGAAACTTTTTCAGCATCCATCATTGTTTCCGACTGCTTGTTCGGGTAGAAGAGCAGCTTATGTCGTACAGTATTTAATTATTTATTCTACTTTAATTATATTTCCCACAGCTACGTTGTACATTCTTTAAATCAAATCATACATTTAATACACCATATTGTTTCATTATTCTGAGAAAAGTGACAGTTAAAAACACCTTTTTTAGCTGAACTCAGTAGCAAAGTATTTTTGTAGGAGATTACACAATCAATATGCGGGTGATTTTTGGTTATAATTATTTCAGTCACAACCCAAATCTGTCTGTAAAGTCTATCTTATCAACAACCCCCTCAACTACTACTTGCTCTACTTTCCACACCACAATACTTGGACCTGCTGCAATGCACATCTAAGGATGCGATCAAACCAAAATTACATTATAACCAAACATAAATATTTTCCGGTTTAGCTGTAGAAGCTTAATATGTGACGTGTAAAGGACATCTTCTCTTACAAAACTGCTTAATTAGGAAATTAGTGAAAATTGATGGCAAAATGATTAGACAATAATCATAAAAGAACACTATTATAATAATTGTGTGTAATGAGTCAAAATGGCCACATACAGCCTATTCTTTGAAAATAAGAAAGTCATTACAATGATAATAGTAGCTGTGTTACTGGAGAAATAATTGAATTAGTCTGTCCTGTCTCTCCGAATATAGAGCATACCCAGTCCTCTGAGTAATGGGTCACTGGTTGGTGGAAATGCTCCAGTAAGTGACCGGAGAAGAACACAAACTGTTTAACTGTGCGAAGCTAATAACTGGATGTAGCAGGGACCATGTCACAGTGCTGTTAATGTGGGATGACATCTAGAAAGTGTTTGCGCGTGTGTGTGCGTGTGTGTGTGTGTGTGTGTGTGTGTGTGTGTGTGTGTGTGTGTGTGTGTGTGTGTGTGTGTGTGTGTGCGTGTGTGTGTGTGTGTGTGTGTGTGTGTGTGTGTGTGTGTGTGTGTTTGTGTGCGTGTATGTGTGTGTGTGTGTGTGTGTGTGTGTGTGTGTGTGTGCGTGTGTGTGTGTGTGTGTGTGTGTGTGTGTGTGTGTGTGTGTGTGTGCGTGTGTGTGTGTGTGTGTGTGTGTGTGTGTGTGTGTGTGTGTGTGTGTGTGTGTGTGTGTGTGTGTGTGTGTGTGTGTGTGTGTGTGTGTGTGTGTGTGTGTGTGGTTGAAGCAATGAGGACATGAGTTACAAAGCCCACCCACCACATTATTATCCCTCCCACCCTTTTCTCTCTGTACTGTTGAAGGTTGCAGCAACAGCCAAGTCAGATGAGCCGGAGCTGAACAGGATCGAGCGGGTGGTCATCTGCGAGCCCACTCAATAAAACATCTCTGTACATCAGGTTAGGAAGTATATTTGGCCTTGTGCTAAAAGGGATACTGTTTTTCTTTTAATTACACACGTGTCATAGCATTGAGTCAACAGAAACACTTATTTACGGAAAAATTAGTACACACTTTTTTGAACCTGTGAAGACCTTTTCTATATGATATCAAAATAATGAAACCCTGACTGACTGCCAATGTCGAAAAGCCCTAAATTCTTCTCTTTGAGGAGATGCTACCTATTTATATTCCTAATTTACGTTCTGACAGGTGAGAAGATATGTTTTAAAGTGTGTGACTATTAAAGATTGGAGCTGTTTGATTGATAGAAACCCTGATGGGTCTGGAGCTACACTTCTCAAACTAGCATAGCGGCACTCAGCCCCCCCGTCAACGTAACACTCACTCACTCACTGAACAGTTGAATGGAAGGTGACACATGAAGGAAAACAACAGAACTAAGACAGTTGCTGCCCTATAGATAGGATGCATGACCTAGATAAGGATCTCTCTTGTGGTAATGACTGAAATTAATTTCCATACTAGGACCACCTTACTGTACCAATTTCCACTAATTGGTTGAAACGTAGGCAGATAGAATGGGAGCTGCACCTTGTTAATCCCAAGACGTTGAGCCATCATCAAGGGAAACCCAGTGAACAATAGATACTGGAGATGTTAATGATACTGGGAACCACTTCTAGCAGCACCCACGTTTTGAGATAGCACATGTTTCGATACGCTGTGCGCCAGCGGCTGTGTTGGGAAGCTGGGAGAAAGGAGATCAGAGGAGGTTCTATAATAGGTCCTCTGTATAACTTCGACCAGCTGGTGTTCACCCACAGAATGGAAAAACTGAGCTTTGGGGTTCTGCATGTTGTCTCACAATGTGACTTAATGGAAGTCATCAAAGGGAAAAGCAGAAGAGAGTAAGGTTTTGAATGAATTACAAGATAATTGCTGAGGCTTTTAGATGTGGGATGAAGCAGCACTGGCTTGAATATGGAAGGAAAGAGGAATACGAGTGGGAGGATTCCTGGTGAGAGGAAAGCTTCATTTGGGATTCATTATTTGGCATTCCCGCAGTTTTGCTAAATGAATCATAAGAGTTTGGTATCATGCAGATAAACTTTGATAATCTGTTTTTCTCTCATATCAAGTTTCTGCTTGTTTCGAGTTTGAGCATCAACAACACTTACAAAAGGGCAAATATAGTAGCGAAGAAGGAAATGAGAGCTTGTCATCTCAGTGACAATGAGTGACAGCATTCCCCTGATACCATGGCAACACAAGGAATTCTACTCAATAGAGCCCATGACGAATCGAGACCTTGATGTATGCTGCTTTTCGACTGAGGACAGCATGGAGAGGGAGATCAAGGATGGGACTCTTTCAGATACGGAAAAGTTAGCAGGCTCTATAAAGATATGAAATGTAATCGTGAGAGTGAATGTCATTCTCATTGGGAATCAATTTGAGGGCTCACTATGAATTATTGCCACACTTTAAAAGTTGGAGTACGAGGAGTTCACAAGGCTAAGTAAGAGGTTTCACGAAGGCATCTAATTTCAGTTGCCGCAAATGTTCATTTATCCCTTTGTGGCGTTCAATGCCCTTTTTCATTTGCAGTATATTGGCCCAATATGGCCTTGAGTGAAGGCTACTAGACATGAGTGAATACATGATGATAAAATAAAATCCAGTTTGAAGGGTTATCTTTTCTCTTATTTCAACTTTTGTCAAACTACTGAATTATTTAAATGCTACATTGTACATCCTCTGTGTGCACAAACACACATTTGATTGGCCAATGTAGTCTTCTGCAAGATAATGTTACATGGCATTACAACTAACGTTAACCTGAACGTAGCCTGAAGCAACTGACAGCTAAAAATAACACAATCACATGTTGACTGGTACATTTATTTATCCTATTGGTCCCCCCATAATCACCAAAAATATATTAAGATATATGATATAAGGTTTTTTTTGCAAGGCACAATCTTGAGGCGTATTGAAAATGAGCACCAAATACATAAAAATACTGAAGGAGAGATAAGTGATACGTTTTGGGAGATAAACAGCCTGGTGCAGGGGTTGTCTTGGGAAATTCCCTTCTCCATTCTGGCATTGCTTTAATTTCCGTTTAATCCCAGGAGCAGGAGTTAACGAACCAATTAATTGCAAAATCAGATTAAATCCCTGAAAGCCTTGAAATTATCTCTGTGTGAAGTGTTCCTCCGATGCTCAAGGCACACATATTACTGTCCCTAGTTACTTTTTATTGTAAGATCTCTGTTAGAAGACAACAAGTCCTTGAGTCGTGAAATCCCACATCTTGCATTTTTTATTCTTGTACACAGCCATAATCAAATATGTTCCGCAACATAATTTGCTTAAATAAAAATGCCATGCTCTGTAGTCAGGAGCGCTATTTTAAAAGAGCATCCCTATAGGACACACATACAGTATGTTTAGATACATGTCACTGTCTGGTCCTGAGGCCAGCTTAGACAGTAAAATATGCCTTCCACTCAAGATTAGCACCGGCTAAAGGGCAGAAATCCTCCTGCTTGGCCTTTCTGGAGGTTGCAGACAGACAACAGACCATGCCCCAGTCAGTCCAGTCAATAATCCCACTGAGAGTCCCACAAAACCCTTACCCCTCAAGGTCCAAATCTTGGATTATGAAGGTGACATTGGTGCATATAGAACAGGGGGCTGTGCACGCCTCATTACGGAGAAAGCAGGATAAGACTAGAAAGCTTTTAAATGTCTGAGCTGGGTGGCCTCACAGGTGGCAGAGTCTGAGCATATAATGCTGATTTTCAAATTCAGGCTCCATGTGATTGATGTAAATAAAAGAAAATTAAAGACATCAGATAAGACCAGCAACCAACATTTCTGCAACAGTTCCACAGCCCAAATTGTTTTGCGATCTAGGACTCGGGATGAATAAGGTGGAGTGATAAAGTCATTACAATGGCATGCCGCTGGGATTGGAGGACTGGTCTGGCCTAATGGACAGTCTAAAGTGGTACCAGGCAGGCGGGCGACTGCAACAATGAGTGCTGAGAGACCACAGACTGAGCATTAATGACAGAACTGCCTGTATTGGTTAGATGGCACTTCTTCCTTCATCCCTTTTCTCCAGGGAAACTCCGGTTACACCGCAGATGATGATGCAATATCCAGTCTTCACAACATCACAGGATCTGTTTGTTCTCTAAAAAACATGTGATATTAACAAGTGCTGATCAAAATGGAGCATTTGAGACATTGTTTGCTTATTGGAATGCTTTGCACGATAATGAAAGAAACATTTCCAAGAAACTTCAAAGCTCACAAATGAACAGCCATGTTGAGTGCCATATGTGAAGTCTAATAATCTCCTGGGACAAAGCCTGAAGCCCCGACTATTGGAGAGCACTGGGGAGAAGATCAGCTGTGTCGCATAAGGTTGATGGTTTAAAGACATAGAAAAAAAAGGTTTTGTCTTCTGGACATTTGAACCACAACATTATCCGGAGAAAACAGTGTTGCTCTAAGGTCAAGATGAGAGCATATAAGTGGCATTTTAATACCAACAGCTCACCCATGGAGCTATGCTAATGCTTGAAGGCTAATTAGTGTCAAAGCAATTACTGAATCCAAAATGTGATTGAAAAGATGTCTCACAACTCTTCACCTATCATATTCAGCAAATTATGTGCTAAAATATAAGTCTAAGTAAGTGATAATGAGAAGTATAAAAATAGAGGTCTTGACACATTCACAGCTGAAATGTGAAGTATGTCAAAGGTTTTTTCACAAATCCTAAAATATAACCGCAATAATGTGAAAGTGAACATCTGTTATATGATTTTTGTATAATTTCTCTAGCTAGAATGTTGTGCAACAGTAAATACTTTTATGGCATTATCACAAAGGTTTTCTCCACCCAATTCTCAAATGTTTAATGAACTGTTGAAGCCTACACAATGATGAAAATTAAGTTGTACACAGAATTATCCTTTTATATACTTGGCCCTGGAGCAATAATATCCACTGGAGAGAATTAATTGTACTTAACCACAGCTCCTTTGCATTTCAACAGATGTCTTAGAAACCTGTCTTGTTAAAGGAACAACATGTTGAGAAATGTTTAGTTACACTATGTGTTATGACAAGTTGCTTTCAGATGCAATAGAGCATTTACCGTATCCTGCCAATGTAGAACTGATGTATTAGCAGCACCTCTAGATTTGACCTAACAAGCCCGGGGTGTGGTTGTGTGGCGCATAAATCTGTAATTTAGAAAAACATCTTCCTCATTTTGAAATATTATTTCCCACCCAGGTTTTATTTGAAGTTTCATACATCAAGTTGGTCCCACACATTGCTAAGAAGCCATTTTGGAAGAGGAATTAGATGTGGATTAGCTATGTCAGCACATATATGTCAACTCTAAATCTACTGTCTCAGATTATTGCTTGCCCTTCCTATTGGATTAGGATTAAGGGTTTGGACAATGCAGAACAGAAGATTAAGGGAAGACAATTGTCCTGATAACTACTGAGACAAAGTTTACTACAGTAGGACACACTATCTCCCTGTTCTCTGTGCTATGTTACAGAGTTGTCAGTTCTGTCCTATAGATAAGAGTAGTTTCAAGTTTAGAGCTTTTTTGCTTTTTTAATGCTATTTGAAACCTTACTGGGGGGACAATAGTTTCATGATCATATAACAGGCTTGATGCATAGGACTTTGTTTGAAGAAACACACCTATTTACAGATGCAGAAGCTTCAGCTATCTGAACTATACTTGTTGTCAATGTTAAACATCTGCTGCCCTTTAACCTTTTCAACTTTCATTATCTTCTGTAGATTCTCAAAGAAGAGCTTGTGCAGATAAACAACATAAAGTATTCTCACCTTTTTCCAAAAGAAAAGTTGAGGTGCATTAGCAAACATGTCATATTCTCCGCAGAACTCAATACATTGCAGGTTTGAAGTCAGTGAGAGAACAAAATAAGATAGACATTACAGTATATGACAGGATTACACCCCTTGTTTTCTCATTTGTAAGCTACATTTTGAAGTATATGCCTTTATATATCTCTGCACTACAGTAAGCTGAGGCATGTACCATGTCCTTGAGATATTTCCCTATAGAGGCACCTATGTCCCCCCCCTCTCTCTCACTCTGTCGATTTCTCTCTTTCTTTCTGCATATCTTGCTAATGTCACATAAAGGCTAAATGATTAACCTCACAGAGTGATTTCGGAGAACTTGACTAAATGTTATTGTTAGAGTGGATGAATAAATTGCAACTTCTCGGCAGGAACATGTCAAACTCACATTTCGCATGAGTGACACTTTGTAACATAAAGGCTTTTCGTTGACATCATAATGAGGTGACAGTTCATCCCGCTGCCAGCACCCAATCTCCACATTTCTGTACATCTGTTCTCTAAACCAAACACTGAGCTGCTGTATGATGTTTTATTTTCCTTCGCTCATATTCAGCGGCTCTGATTCTATTCCTGAGCGGTAGCTGCCAAGTGAATGCGTAAAGTCGCTTGATGCTGAGGGCTGCCAGGTGTCTTATTTTCATGTCTTGCCAACCTTCAAACAACAGCAGCCTCCTTTACAACAGCCTGGAGGGATGTGTGCTAACAGCAATTCCCCAGTTGGAAGCATAGCAATTACAGCACCCCTCCTCTATCCCTGTAATTGCAAAGGGAGCTGCTTCCTCAGTGATCAGACTAGCAGGCTGCCACCAGGGAGACTGGTTCATCACCTCTGGCAGCCCCAGGAAAATGAGGGTGTTTTGCTGGAGAGTTAAATAAAGGTTGTTTCGTTAATAGAGCGGGGTGATTCATATCTAGCTTGAACCGTAACCTTTTGCTCTTGATGATAGATGGGACAGGTTGCTTAGGGCAAGTACATAGACAACCTGTGGTGCTTCTCTTAACAAATGACAGAACATTTTAACAGAAGATTAGCGAATGCTTCGGGGAACAAAAGCGAATGTGCATACGACTGTGAGTCTGTGACAGAATATTGCAGCAGCAGCATGTCATGGATCAAACACACGGACAGGGAAAATATATCCCTGTTTACATGCACATAAACACATTTAAACAGCGGCTTGAAATCTGACCTCACTTCATATTATCGGCTGTGGAGTGTCAAGTGTCACCCAGTATTTTTCATATGTCTCACCATATGAGTAACCTGAATCTTGTGTGTTTCTTGGGGTCATGGCAACAAAAGCCGGGGGGGTAATGGGCTGTGGAAGCTAAAAGTAGTTAACAACGCTGTGCTAATTAGCCAGTTTATGGTGAATTAGACTCAGCAGTGCACCTTTGCCTGCAGGGATGCAGAAAAGCATACAGGTAAGGTGGGGGTTGAGTACCACACGTTCAGCATTTTTCGGAAAATAAAACAATGACACCAACCAATGTTTTTAAAATACTATAGCAAAATGATGTTTATTTAATAAAGCCAAAGATAACCGTTAATGCTTTTGGTAAAACATGTTTATTTCTTACTTCATAAAAATGGCATCACCGCACCTATTAATGAATTTCTCAATCAAACCTGCTTCATTTAAAGTTTGTATAGCAATGCATACAGCAAAGTAGTGCAGCGGGGTTGCAGTACATCATTACACAGATGACGTCTGTTAAAATGCTTACAAATGTATTTCGATAAAGATTGAATAAAACTCAATCATACATGACATTTAAGCGAGGACTTTAGCCCAAGGTAGGTTATTTTACTCTTCTTAACGACTGGAAGTAAAATACAAAGATGCTTATTTCAGCTGGTGAATCATGGGTAAGGGCATCATTAACACATCAATTATTACCTGTGGTAAAAAAAAAAAGTCTCTGCAGGATGATCCATTAGAGCCATTTCAGTACAGATCAATGAATGTGATTACATCATATTAATCATTTTCTTTTAAAAAAGCAATAAATGACTAGGCATAATGAATCCTACGCAAGAGACTTTTGGATGAAACCTCTCAAAACATTCCTCTGTACAGTAGGAACCATATAAATAATGGTTGAGTCAAAACATTGCATTGGAATTGTATGTTATTATATTTATTTTAAGTTGGCTCAAGGGTCAACCATAAACTTATTATCATTAATGGATCCATGTCTTATTGCGTTGTGGAGAGATCAAGCCAATGCCATCACTCAGGTCTAATTGACATGATGAGGAGCTATTACTGTATTGATCCACCTGGCAAGTGGCACTGGATCAGCTGAGGCCTGTATCGACCTGACTAAGTGGGTCCACAGACCTCTGAGGGTCAGGCAAATGTTAAGGGGATATTACCAGTTGTTTGTAAAGTTAGATCTCGTTCATCTTAAGGTAAAGCAAAAGCAGCATTTGGAAAAGTAAAAAAAAAGGGGGTTTGAAGCCAAGAAAAAGTATCATTCTGTAAAAAGAAAGGATACCACCCTTACGCATTATACCCGTAAAAACATTGTGCTTTTAGAATAATGTTAATGTACTCAAATAATAATTAAAACTTGATCATGAAATGTTGGGTGGGTCATGAATAAACCTGGTTAGGCAGCTAAGTGAGTTAATATCATAACAATAAATTATCATAAAATAGACTTCTGAACTTTTTACACATCCACCAAATACTGTACACACATTGTATAACAATTTCTCCAGAATGAAACACAGACAAGGGACCAGCAGCAGTTTGTTATCATAGTTTCCCTCTCAGTCCCAGCCGAAATCATGGCCGGTCATTCGGTAAAACATTCTGTTGTAGGGTTTATAAAAGTCTCTTAGCCTCTGGACCACCTCTGGGTCAATATTAGGATGGGTCCTGCCTTTGGTTTTCCCCAGGCAGTGTGGCTTGCTGTTCCCCTCGGGTCTCTTAAGGCAGGGGAAGCCCTTTGCTGGGTTAAAGTGGAAATGCTTCTCCGTGACCACCCTCCTGAGCCCAAGAAAGTCCTGGACGCGAGCCATCTCACCTGCGGGGTCGCTGATCAGACGCTCTCCGCTGACAAACAGCAGCTGCTCTGTGGGGAAGTACTGGAGCCAGCGCTCGAGGTGCTTCGCATACATGCCAATTTGAACGGCGCTCCATGTGGTGTCGATCAGACCCGCTGAGATGTTCTTAAAGGTCAGGCTCTCGAAAGACGGGATGTCCGGCTTCTTGGAGCGAGTCTGGGTGTAGTCTGAGATGGCCCGGGTGACAGGATCCCGGACCACCACAATCAGCTTTGTGTCTTTAGACATGGTGTAGATTCTTGCGGGGACCTCCTTGGTGACATAGTAGCTGGGGGTCTTCTCCATGGTCAACTGGCCCTCTGATGACTTTGGCATTAATTCCCTGCAAAAGAACGCAAACAAACTTATTTAAAATGTGTGTTGCAGGCATTCTATGGCATGCAAAACCAACTCTGTACACTGTCTTCTTTCCACTTCCATTTCCCAAAGATATTGAAGTGACTGTTATTTTGTATATATTGATTGTTGTGCTTTTATTTATGTCTTAATGTCTGCATATGTATAAATGTGTCTGTTGATTGTGTGTATATATAGGTATATACATATTTGTATACACATTTTTATATATATATTTCTATTTTTGTATTCGGGATTATGGGAAACGGTATTTCGATCTCTCTGTCTGCACACACAAACGGAAAGATTGACAATAAAGTTGACTTTGACTTGATTTTGACTTGACAATTCAAAAAAGGTAACAACCCACAAAAGACACATAGAGGGAGATGAGATTAACTTTGATGCAGTAGCTCCATGGCAGGTTTAAAGTACTGTCAGGCTGAAGCAAGTCAATCATCATCAAGAAGACACTTGAAGACATCATGAGCAACATTAACAGTCCGTGAGTGTACTAAAAGTGACAGGGCCTGGTAGGTAAATCTGGGGTGCTATCAATCACTGGTGACAATGCACAGTTCATGCCTTATTCCAAAAAACAAACCCTGAAGGAATACATTCATCTCCTGCTGCTGAATTTAATCTACCTTAAGACCTCAAGCCTCTTCAAACCCCACAATCCTCACATTGAAATATTCCACACCTTCATGACATTATACAAAGGGCGGTTTAACTGTGAATAGGCAGAATTATGCTTCTTAACGTCATGCCAAGACAGATGACAGCGACTGCACCTTTCTCTTCATACTTGTCTGTAATGTTTTGTGAAATTTAAAGATTTGGAGGATTTGGAGCATTTCTCAGGAGAAAATGCAAAGCTTGGGAGGTGTCTATCCCCATAACTGCATATTCTTCTTGACCCTGGACGGCTCTGGTTGATCATAATATAGCCTGTTAACTGCAGCCCTGACTGGATAATGGCTAAAGTGAGCCAAGGGGGATTAGGACTAAGCCAAACACGCTGGAGCATTAGAGGCTGGTTGACTGCCTTGTTGGCTGGCTGGGTGGCTGGCTTGTCTCGGGAGAGAGAACGAGAGAGAGAGAGATATGTGGCCACGATGATGAGACTCAATGGTAAGAAGTTAATCCATGAAGAAATACATGTGATCCCACAAACTCCTGTACAGCTGCATGAAACCCAAATGTTGTTTTTTCAAGACTGTGTCGGAGCGGCCCGCCTCTACGCAAACTGCATTTTATATGAAATTGTTTCACATTCACTCCAACAATATAACAATGTTATTCAATCCACCACAGACTGCATACTAAAAAATTAGACTAACCGAGTATTGACCTATTTACAGTGTAAACCGAGTAAAATAAAATAATAAACTCATCACCAGCTGTGAACACTTCCGCATGTTACTACTCTTGTTGGGGACGGATGCTTGTGAACACAACATCACTCATACATGTTTTATTGCCTTGCATAGAAGAAAAATATGAGATTCACACACTCAGGAGATTCAAGAGATTTATTTATTATCTGCATCAAACTTACATTTCAGTCCCTGCAGTGCTTATCTCTTACAAATTCAACCAAGGTCTTGAAAGCAAAAGCAGCGTGCAGAAATATTGCTTCCTGCTAAAGATGGAAAATAAATATACGCCATTATTCAGAAGCATCAGCCTCCCAAACATACCACATTATAGTGTAAATCAGTCAACTGTAAATCTTAAATAATGAAAGAATTTGGTAATATTCTCATGTTTTGATTGTAAGCTTTTCATCTAAATCGAACAACGGGAAGCAGAGGAGCCATGTCATTAAAGGTATTAGAATCATTTTCAACCATATGTTGGTACACTCACAAGGAGCATCAATATCTCTCACCAAACCCAGCAGCTTTCATCTTACAAATGCATGTGGTGAAAACAAGCAGAAAATGGTCTTTGCTGAGCAGAGCACTTGGAAAGAGCTAGTCATTATGGGAAAAGTATGCATCACCCATCGTTCATTAGTGCACACAAGAGGTTCCCTTACTTATGCAATTTCACCACCTTATGTCTTCTGCTCTTTCCCATCTTTGGAGGCCTGAGGCTCTACACATTTATTCTTCTCCCTGAGTGTCTTAGTCACCATTGTATGTAGTGGAAAAAACACACACCTTGTCAAGGTAATAGGTGTGTGAGACACAAACAAATCCATCAGAACCCACTTCAATTATCCTCAGCATCTCTTGGATACACACAAGTGTAGCACTGTAGGCCTGTCCTCAAGGGACATACAAACTTACTACCAATCAAACGTTCCACTTAGTCCCAGAGCAAAACAATCTGTGTAAGAAGAACATGCATTATTCATTTTACCAGAGATAGAGCAGGGGAGAACATCTCTGACTGAACGAGGAGGGAGAGAGTTGCCTTAGGGGGGCAGATGTAGCAAGCTTTCACAATTTGTTCTGCTTAATAAACAATGTCGCCTGGAACCAATAGGTTTCAGTGCATCCTCATCTATCAATCAGCCATGCAAACGCATCATCATTCAGCTTTAAGGCAGTACAAAAAAAGCAGTCCTTTATCTAGAATTAAACCACAGCGAGCTGACTTTTACCCCTTCACAGATTAAGCATGTTTGTATTGGACTTCATAATGCTGAAAACATATAACATCTAATTGAGCTCTAAAGTCATAAAGCCAGGAAGCTTCTAGAGTGTGTACCTAATTAGTGCACTAAAATGAATCTATATTGATGCTTGGGCATACAGATAACCCTCCTCTGCTCTAACATGTCGTGTTAAACTCACATGAGAACAGCAGGGTCTGAGGAGATAACAGAGGGAGGCTGAGAGGAAGACTGCTAGTAGAATTAGATAAAGCAAGAGAGGAAGGACTGGAATGAGCAAAGACAGGATTAGATGGAATCAGGTGCACTGTTGGAGGATGGAGACAGCATGGTCGACCCCCCTGACCCAGAAGCCTAAGTCAAAGTTTTAAGTCGCTGGCCACTTTGGATGCTGTGTCAGCAGTTTCCTGCAGCGGTAGCACAATAATATCACCCTCACTGCAACCTACACACAGATATAAATCCAGGAGCAGTTTGTTGCGTAATCTTTCTCTGCTGGGCAGTCAGGTGTGTTCATTAAACTGGCTGCTGGGGAGACGGCGTTTGAAAGCTGTTGCCTTGTTTACATTTACCGTTATCAGGAAGCAGGTTCAAAGGTAAGGAATTTACAACGTCGCTGCGTGTGGCTTTGTGCTCGACTGATGGATGATGCCCTCAATGATGAGTTCACCGGAGTAAGTAAGGTGAAGAAAACTCCAACAAAACTTTTTGTATCCTGCAGAATTCGGCTTGACTGACTCTAATTGGCATCTATATTTCAGCTTTTCAGACCACTCTGACAAGGGACTGCTCCGGAAAAAAACTCATCATTATCTAATGTCATGATGAGTCCTAATCTCACACTGCAGCTTTAAGAGGGATTGAGCTACTGTGGGAAACATTTTCAAAGAACAGGATGAGAGGTGGTGGTATGCAGCCACTTGTACTAATCAGACAGTATACTGTGGGATGAGTTCCAGACAGAAATACAATAAAGAATGCATCTTTAGTGGAGGCGTTTGTGGTCATTGCAGCTCATCTTATCATGCGTGTGAAAGTCATCACCATCTCGCTTTGAACTCAGGACCTTCTCATATGAGGTCCAACAGCGTTCAGTATCTCAACAGCATTCCTGAACAACAATGATTATTACCGTCAGTATGCAGAACTCAAGGCCACCTGGCTGCCTGGGGAAACAGGCCCAGTTTGAAGAGAGGAAGAGGAGGAGGAGAAGGAAGAGGATAAGAAACAGTGTATGGGAAATTCCGGCTTCCCCCACTCAACTGTCAGACTAACATTAACACATAACAATTTGGAAAGTCGCAATAAGTTGTGTATGGAACCTATTTTTCAGGGTTGTATGGCTGAAAAACATAAACTGACAATGCCAAACCACTAACATTGGATTTGTGATGACGATCCATATTGAATGGAATCAATATCAGTATGTATGGATGTTTGAGGCTATTGAATTAAAAACTGTGTTAAAAGACATATATTTAGTGAATTTAAAGGCCCTGACACACCAAGCAGTCACCAGAGAACTCGCCGACGCCGACGCCGACTGTTGCGTCGCCGTGTTCTCCTGCGTCTTGGCCATGTGTCGCACTGGAACACACGGCAAAGACTTCAGCCGAGCACGTACGAACTGCGCATGCGTGAGTGGCAATAACTCTCCTTACCAGCAGGTGGCGGTAGTGTGTATTCGTCATTCAAAAGAGGCAACAACCGGAAGACAGAGAAGAACAGACTGCGTGATCTAAACAAACAACAAATAGCGTGTGCGTTCCATTTTCACTCTCGTCCATCGAAGACATGTTTCGTGCGGTGCTGGAGCGATCAGCCATTGGAGTGTTGCTTGTGGAAGACATTCTCAAGCAACCGTTTCGCTGCTCATGCACTGATTCGCTAGCTGAACAGCCAATCAGAGTGATTTCTTTGTTCGACTGCCTGTGGCCGACGCACGGCTGATTCAACATGTTGAATCGGCCGTGCGTCGGCCATGAAAGGCCAAATAAGGCGTGTCACGGCCGACGGTGCGGGACACACCAAATTGAGTTTGGGCGACAGGGCACGCTTCGTCGTCCGACTAACGAAAACGGCCGATTTCGGCCTGGTGTGTCAGGGCCTTAAGAGAAGCTTAGCCAAATGGTGCAAAAAAGTATCATTACAAAGATTTTCCCTGTAAACCAGGGGTGGGGAACCTCTGGCCCCCGGGCCGTATACGGCCCGCGAGACAATTTGACATGGCCCTCAAGGTAATTTATAAACACACGCAAAAAAGAAATCTTGACCGCAAAATAATTGAACAAGCCAGTGCCTGTTTTTCCTGGCCAAGGTCAAGGTCCTTGAACACAACACGAGCCTAACGTGTCATCACGTGGTATATGTCTCGTCTGACAGGGGTGCAGTTCTGACGGAGAGCACCAGAACGCGGCTCCGGCACTTCAGATAAGGAGCTGTACACATGCCGCTGTTTTTGCGTGTCTGTGTCTTTAGTTGTAAGCCCAGTGGCGATCTGTTCATCTGTCATACTGATCATACAGTCAATAACTTTGTTGTTATTAGCATCTGGTTAGCTAGCTACGCTAACGAATATAAGAAGCTTTTTCTACAACCAGTGAGGTAGAGGCACATCTTTATATGATCATTATAGTTATAAAAAAATAAGAGAATAAAGTAAACAGGTATAAAATACTATATGACAGCAAAATAAAGTTGTTATTAATAAACAAGAATACAGTTTGAAAGGGGAGTGATTTGTAAAATATCCATAAAGAAAAATAAATCTGCTTACAGTTCTGTTTCATATGGGTGTTGAGAGATGTATCCATAGAGCTAATGTTGCTCTCAAAGTGCACCAGATTGATGCTTTTAACTTCAATATTTAAAAAATCTTCCTGGGGGAGCATGCCCCTGGACCCCCCTAGAGGAAGTTAGGCCCCCCCCCCCCACTTAAATCATGTTCACATGGATAGGAAACTAAATTGCACACATCTTGTGTCCATATCTTTCTGTGGTCATGCCACAACCGTGCACGTGCATGCATACGTGAGTCATGGTAAGATATCTGGATTAAGAGGTTGCTTTTTCTTTGCACAGCATGAAAGAAAGGTGAAATGAATGGGCTGTGATTTTAGTATTTTTAAGCAGAGGTCAATAATTTGTACGGCCCTCGGAGGATGTTGAAAAAATTGAAATGGCCCTTGAGAGGAAAAAGGTTCCGCACCCCTGCTGTAAACAGTTTGTTTATGTCTACTTTCCGAAAGACAACTCAGGGGGAATAATTACCAGGTGTGACTCTGACTTTAAAGATGAGGAAAAATATTTGTACTATTTTTATATACTCCAGATGGAGCTGATACATTGCGTCATATAGTCTAATTATATCAATTGAGTCTGAATACAAGTTTAAATGGAAAAAATCTGAAAGTTAGTAGTGAGAGAGAATCAGTTTGCCTGACCTTTTAATTCCAGCAGCACTATCACCAGAAACCTCACAATTGGCATTAAGAATGCCACAAAGTACAAAGAAAAACTGAATAAGTGTGACAAAGTGACTTCAGCAAAATGCAGAAAGACATCAGCCTTGTCGAACAATGACTAACCAATGTAATTGTGTGAGCTTAAGTACAGTTTCTTGGAATAAAGGGTTGGACGAGTTCTGAACGAACAAAGGAACGAAAACTGCCTTCTGAGAAAAACTGAAAGAAACAGCTAGCCTAGAAAGAAAAGAGAGCAGGTGACTAACGTGAATGTATTCCTTTGACCAAATATGGTTATATATAAAAAAAACAATGTAAAATAATAATGTAATTTTCGACTACATTCTGGTACTAATACAACAAATAATGTTGTTGTTATACAGTTAAGAGCAAAGTGATGCTAATCAAAACATTTGGTCGACTACAGACGGTAGTTATTCGAACACATGTATTTCACTTTAATATAAACATTGGCATTAATTACTTTGTCAAAACATCTGCAATTATAATGTTAAAATGTTATTCAAATAGAATTAGATGATCTATTCTTTGCATCAAATGTGTATTTCCAACATATAGAATGATTGGTACGATTGGGTAATTCCCAACAGATGCATGCTGGTCTTAAGGGAACTGCAAACGCAAACAAGACTTCAAAGAAGTAAACCAAAGATGGCTGAGGCAGATTGCTGCTAAAGTTGCTCTGACATGCTGTCAGTGAGTCTCTGCTGTGAAGAGAAAGATGGAAGCAGGAAGCAACACATTCTCTCTGAAGATACTACAAAAGGGAGGGATGAGGAAGTCAACAACTCAAGGGGATATTATGGAGTGAACTTGTTTTGTTTCAGCGTTTCCAAAGTGCTGTAATAAGTGCTGTGGTTTGACAAATTGCTTCAAGCTAAAGCCCAGGGGGTTGTTGCAGCAAATTAAACCTTCAATCTCCAGAATAGGGAGGGGAGATGCACATTAACAGTATTGACAATCAAGTGGATTAATTCTAGAAGTGCTAGCATCATTTAAGTCTATCAGTGGAGTCTGAAATTGCAAGGTTTTACGGCTTTTGGAAATGTTTTAGGAATGTTTGAAACAACAGCTAGCATGTGTGAATGGTTTCTTTGAAGCATCTCATTATCGACGCACATTTCCCTTCTTTTCCTGTCAGTGTGCTGACACATTAGTTCAAGCTGGGGTTTATACGTATATCTAGAGCTCTCTCACGTACATCGATCCCCCTGTGTTCTCGCAAAGGGCTAAAAGTGTGTTGAGTAAGCAATATTCCACCAGTGGACTTAATTGAACCTTCTCTTGGGAAAGACACAACTTTCCACACAGAGATCTGTGAAAAGTCAACTTTCAGGATAGAAAACTGAAGCGTTTGAGTCTTTTCTTGGGCAGGTTCCAATGAATGCTCTTTCTGATGAACTCCTGCTGGGCATCGTCAAAGGGCACTTTCACCCTTCTGAGCACATTTGCATACAAAGTGAAGGCAGAGAAAACATGTTTCACACTAATTGTCTGCTCCTTTATTGTCAGGGTTAATACAGACCTCAGGGGTTCTCCAGCATCCCCTTTCATTGAGCTCCATAATACTGTTGCGCTTTCTAAAGACTCACTTTAAATTTACTGCCCTCTATCTGCCACTGGCCGGCAGTAAGCTTCCCTGGGGCTTTGAGGAGGATTAGGCCTTCTTCTCTGACACCCTCAGTGAGTTAAGAAGGCTGTTCTTTGTTCAATATATGAAGCCTCAAGAGGAAAAACACAATCTCTGCAATAAAGTCACATCTAGTGTATATAACACAGAGGACCTTGATTTGAGCATGCATTCAGCAAATGAGCATTAACCTGCCAAAATAAGACCTACGGGAGGAAGTTATGAGAGAAAAGGCAGGGCCAAGGAGTTGCTGCCTTCTGTGTGAGCGAGCACAATTGTCTGTCTGCCGATGGCTGACAACGTGCTGTATTGTGGCGGGGGTCCCGCTGTGCAGGGGCCTCTCCGCTATGTGGGGCCTCCAGCAGGATGGACACAGCAAACCTCCAGCAGGACGGACACACCACTCACAGCAGATAAATAGCATGGACACAACTCAATGCCACCACAGGAGCTGATAAGCCCACCCAGCGGACTGCTCCTCTCCCCCAGCGTCTGCACACCATTGGTCTGGGGGCAATGATGTGAAACATATGGGGAAACAAATCCACACACACCTTCAACTGGCTTTATGCCCTTAGCTTATCTTCAAGAGTGACTACTGTGCTGACAGGTTGCAGGACTAGGATTTCAACAGGCTTCAGAAAGATGCGCCATACTGCAAAAATACCATTTTATAAATGTTTACTTAGTAAGCCAACAAGTAGGTACAAAGAAATCTCAACTATCCACCACAAAACCCAGGTGAGGGATTCTTTCTGAGCTTCACTAAATGATCATTAAAGAGATGACTCGTTGGTGCTCTGCAGAATGGGGTCAATCTTTGGCACAGTGCTCTCACTGTGACAACTCAAGCCAAGTTGTTTTAATTAGCCAGATCACTTCTCTGGGAGAGGAAGTCTTCATTATACATGTCTCAAGATTAAATAGTTTCCATTATTCACAAGCTGCCACTGTGAACAAGTCACTAGCATGTCTCAATTATATACAACTGCTTCTTTGATTGTTATATAACATTTCATTGCATCTTTAATGATAGCTTCTCCTCCTTCTCGGACATTACTCATTGTTAATTTGCATTGCTTACTCGTGCATCACATGTATTGTACAAACAGCATGAGCCTTTGTGTGATAAGTAAAACATATTTATGGAAAGGACATGTGTTCATCTTGCTCAGTCTGTAGGGATGGACACAAAGACCTCTCTCCACACACTGATCATCCAAAAATGTCCTAAACCTGTCCGGAAATTCTTAAAGGGGCTTAAGCGAGAAGTCCTTTGAACAATGCTTCACTTCCCCTATTGTAGCTTTATGAAGCCTGCTTTGAAACAGTGTCTAGATCCTTTGACATCGCTTGTTAATCCCTCGGCTCAGTCTATTGGACACAGCATATCTTATTAACAATGTGGACGCTCTGATGTAAAACAATTATTGCAAAACCTTTTTCTGGGAACATTATAGGTACATATAAAGATCAATAATTTCTGTGAACTGAGTTTGTGATTTATTTCCTCTAAGAGCAGCAAGTTGTGTAACTGTGCAGCTGAGTCAATAGTAAAGAGCTTGCTTATTGAGATAGTGAGGCATGTATGGCACAAGGACAACAGTTGCCATGGCAGGGAAAACAATAAAAATGTTACGTCACACAATGTTGAATGTGTAAGCCGTCTCAGGTGCTAGATCTCTCTCTTTGACATTGACGTATATTTGAATTGAAGATCAAAACAAATTACTGCTACTGTATCAATACACAATAACTCATAATCTTGAATAACGCTCCTGGCTGCTCTAGGGTGACGGCATGATGCAACTTGCTGAGTCTTAACCACAAACCAGGGGTTGTTTTTCTTTCTTTAACTACATCAATAATTCAGGTCAAATCTAAATGGAAGCTCCGCTTAACCTTTTTCTACCTGGTGCCTCCTACTTGTCAAAAAGCAACGGCAACTCCACATCCAAGGACGGATGTAGAAACATTCCAGGAACTTTGAGTGAAGGCCATGCAAACAAGCAGAAAATCAATTGTGCTTTGCATGTAAACATGACTGATAAGAGTTGCATAAAATGCCAAACTTTATACAAATGTTGTCAGGTAGTGTTGACACCTATGTCAAGTATGCTGACATTCTATGGTTGATTGCACCTGCAGATGTCAAACTGTATTATTAACATGACAAACTGTGAACATCCTAAATTGGAGTTTAAAGTCACCTTTAGTTTACTGTCCTTTTTTTAATTGACATAAAATACAGTATGTATTACACTTTACTACAAAACCGTAATATACTATTAGATGAGCATTCTTTAAAGTCTTATGAGGTTTTACTTATCTACCATAATATTTGCATTTGTCAGTATTAGGAAATGTCTTTAATTGCATTGCAAAGTTTCATTAATGTCTCACTTTTTAAAGCTTGTATTAACTTATGTTATCACCTTGCAGTCTTGAAAATTGACTACAATATGATCCTATTCACCACCGGATTAACACATTTATGTTCTTACATTTAATTCATACTTATATCATTGTAGTTGAGAACATGTTACAAGACATATCAAGGTAATGCAATGCTGCTATGGTGCTATGGTATAATAAGGGAAAACATTACTTTATAGGAGCAATGACACATTTCTTTTAATTCGTTGACTTCTTATTAATCTTTTTGTATTCTGACATACTGTTTTGTGGTTTCATAAGGTTACATCATACAAATAATAAGTAGATTAAAGTTGGATTTAGATTCCAGAGGAAGAATAATGATGTTTGTGTTTTCATTTTGTAAAATAGAAATGTTCCCAAATAGCCATGTGGCACAAGATGCAGAAGTCCCCTTTATTTAAACCGGTAAATGATGCAAAGTAGAGTTTACTCGGCCATCTATATCTGGATTAGTATACATAAACAGTGTTATACCTGTACCACTCCAGTCCCTTGTCGTAGTTGCGGTCGAAGAAGTGCGGCTCTGCTCCCACCGCTCGGATGTCTGGATGAAGGCGCAGAAACTCCAGCAGCGCCCGGGTCCCTCCTTTCTTCACCCCGATGATGATCGCCTGGGGCAACTTTTTACTTTCCGACTCATTGAGGAAACCTGACATGGCATTATCGTCCAACGCCTTCGCCTCGCCTCTAATTTCATCCCACTCATCTCCTCTGCTGTCCAAATAATTTTCGTTGTTCAGTAGGTCCCTGGAAGCCCCGACAGAGGAGTCCTGATTGTCAATTTCTGAATCGTTCTCGTGTCTGTTTACCGAGCGGTACGTCAGGTTAGGCACAGTTGAGCAGTAGCCAACACAACAATAAATCATATACACCCAGAGGGACAGCATTATGCAGAACACAAATAGTTTGTTTTTCACGTGGGATGATGGCACAACATGTAGATTGTGTAAAATCGGACTATATTCCATAGGACCACCGTGACAAAGTTATATTCCAGTTAACAGGCATTTTGGCAAACGTGCCTCACTCCTCGGATCCTGGACAAGCGGTGCACAATTTCCCAAAACACAAACTATAGCCAACATTCAAACTGAAATTGAAATGTAGGTTACGCCGGACGTTCAGCCCCTGCATTGGCTTCAGTTCTGTTTGGAGAATATTGAATGTTCAAATTCTTCATAGAAACGGGAAAATAAATCACAAAACAGGTAGTTAAGATATCGCCAGGTGAGCAATGCGCGCGTCAGGGACGAAGTTTGCCTCCCATCACTTGCTCTCAGTGTGTGTGCACTCTCAGAGGAGCACCAAGTTATCTACACCAGGCAACAGAATCAAGTGTGCCAGATTATGAAACACTACTTCCGGTATGGTCCTTCGAAGTAAATCTGGTGAAAACGTGCGAAAGGCTCTGCGAACAAAAAAAGTCCTCCAAGTCCTACGAAAATTAGCATATGGGCCTTGAAAACCTTGTATGTTTAAAGTTATTTCGTATGTTCATATACTCCATGGCCGAAAAATGTACTGTCATGATGTAGTCTGTTCTGTACAAAATACTTACTAACATCGCTTTTATTTTGAAAGCAGCAAAGCTTCCGGTAATGTCTCTGTTTGCATACATGTACACAGTTGTTAAAATCTGAGACCAAAGGGCGAATTACAGTGGAGATGAGCTATTCCTCCAACCTGAGCGTGATTACAGTCTTTTTTATGACTGTAATACAAACATTGTATGACATTACAAACAAAGTCTCTATCTGAGGTAAAATGTAAAATATATATTTTTTTAAATATGATTGAATAAGCAATACATCAGAAAGTCAAGGGAAGAGAAAACGTCTATTTTATAACAGGAAAATAAAGCATTTTGAGATTTAAAACTTGAAATCGATCATCCAAAAAGTCTCCATTTATTTGATACAAGGCTGGACGGAATTCCTGTGTTTTGAATGTTGGTTACAAATTGGAAATCAAATAATTTTCGAACTATAAACAAAATAGAGAAAAGAGAATGTCTTTGCCCAGGCTCTTGAACTTTTGAAAAAGAACAAAAAAGTATCCCCAAACAACTGACATACTTGCATGTTGAATCACTTAACAGCACCCAAACATCAGCTACAGCAGACAAATAAATGACATGACTTGTAAATATCTGTCACGGATCAGCTGTTTCCTTTAACAGCTTCACACTTAGTCCTGTTGCTACAGGCTGAATGGTTGAGTGGGTCCAGGCTAATTGGCATCATAATCCTTCGTAATTGCCCTTGTTATCATTCCAAACAAAGTGAGCATACCGTTCCACATAAACAAATGTTTTCAGTGTATCTTGGGGAATCTATAAAAGTTAATAATTTACTCTTGAGTGGGTGGTGATGAAGATGTGTCACCAGGACTTTTGAAATGCCACCAAAGGTTTGCTCTGTGTGTGTGTGTGTGTGTGTGTGTGTGTGTGTGTGTGTGTGTGTGTGTGTGTGTGTGTGTGTGTGTGTGTGTGTGTGTGTGTGTGTGTGTGTGTGTGTGTGTGTGTGTGTGTGTGGTGTGTGTGTGTGTGTGTGTGTGTGTGTTGGCACCTCCTCCCGATGCAGGGTCAAAGGCCTTTAGTCCCACTGCACCCCTGAGCTAGCAGAGGATTAGCAGGATTACCCCAGAGCTGCCATGTCAGTCAGAGTTTCACCAGAGACAACCCTGCCCCCTTCATCTAATCCCCTTATCTCATCTCTCAGACACCACTATGTATGATATATATGTGGTGTGTGTGTGTGATTTCTAATCCTAATAGTTGCTTTTCCACAGTGCACGAGCACAAGATAACCTGTTAGAGAAAATGTGCGGATGCCAAGGGGTTAGGTTTTTGCTAACCTGTCGTGGTTTGCCCTTTCTGCTATGTCTACAGACAATGTTTGTCTTTGCAATGTGTACTTGTCACTCTCTGGGTGGAGGTTGAATGTTTGAGTCCAAGTCTTATTAGAGTATTAACTTTATAGTCTCTCTGAAGTCCAAAAAATAACGTTTCCAGTGTTTACAGGAGGAAGTCATGTATATGTGGCCATGTTTCCACAACACTTTATCCTACCTAGAGCTCATAGTATACTACTTTTGACCTTTAAGTTTTAGTCAAACCAGGGTTTTTCTGTTTAATTCAGTGAACTCTTACCAAATAAGAAAACTGAAGCATTCTTATGAAGCACAACTCAGATATTATGTCCAAACATGTTGTAGATGACATAAAAACATGGACTGTTAAAAACAATAAAAGGAAATGTGCTACTACATGTCATGTGAAGTGGGTCAATAAAAGGTAATTTGAAAAAAAAAATCTTACAGTCAAACATTACTCAAATGTATAAAGGTATATAATATAGTTTTTTTTATATTAAAAAATATTCAGAGATCTTTTAGCATTCAGAACACTATTACAAATGTGTTGAGTTAGAGTTTGATGACAGTACTGAGAAAGCTAATTATTTATTGATCCTTTGAAGGATGACATGTTTTCACTGCAATATGACATATAGAAAATGGGAAATATCTTCCCTCTTTCTGAGGTTTCATTCTTGTCTGCATGGAGGGGATTGACAGACTTCAAAGCAGAAAGGAAGGGACTTAGAACAAAAGACACCTGAGGGAGAATAAACACACACACACACACACACACACACACACACACACACACACACACACACACACACACACACACACACACACACACACAACAGGGTACATAAGCAGACACAGCTCTTCCAGGTTTCCGTAAAATTGTGTTCTGATTTTTTCCATCTGCTGTGCTTCATGATGCAGGAAGACAATACCTCATACACATGCACGCACGCACACAACACTACACCACACACATGCACATACACGCACACAAAAACACACACTAATACATTCACAAGCATGTTCACTCTGTGTCATCTCTGTGAGAAGTAAACCGGACACACTAAAGGAGTGCTTGACTGTTTCTTCACATCCTCGATAAGATTACACTAACTGAACCATGTTAACACACTCCACTTCTGCAGTCTAAACAGATGACATACACAGCACCTAGCTCATGAAAACCAGACAGTTAAATAAAGTCCTGCATCAGGACCCACACTGATTATCTATCTACAGCACAAAGGAATGCAACCTGATCCATCCATTGTGTATTTTGGTTGTCAGTCTGCCATCATCGAGCCATTTTCTAATTTAATGAAAGCAACACGTTTCTGGGTTTTCACAAAGAAAAGTTGTTGCTTTATAGCGAGAAAAAAGAAAAACTATGCTAAATCTGTGACTTTTCTACCTAACAAGGATACACGGGGGGGTCCAAAATGCATCTTTAATGCTGCTAACAACCTGTGCTTGCTTATCACCTTCCAAAACATTCATCTGTCAGCATTCCTGCTGTTGTGTAAATAAAGTGTGAATCCGGTGCATAGGTGTGGGCATACAATTGCAATCTCTGGTTCAAAATGTGCCCAAACAGTCTTTTACACAAACAAACACACACACAAATACACTAACACATCGTCCCTGTTAGAGCAACGTCCAGATGTCAGAGATCTGAGCCTATTAGAGGGTAAAGTGGAGGATGGATGATCTCATCCGCCGCTCTATCCAAAAAAGAACAAACAAATGCAAACAACAGTAGGGCTGACGTGGTCTTACACACGCAAAGCCCTCAATGTAATTACAGGGTTATTAGGTGAGCTGAGAGGCAGATCAAGACACTGCTCGGACTCCTTAAGTCCTCCTTAAAGGTCTTCAACTCAGGCTAAGGCCATTTACAATGTCTATAAATGCTCTGGAGCCGTGCTAGAGACCATCTTATCTTGGGGAATAGCCGTAACCTGAGTGGATTTCCTCACTTGATCCTGTATAAAAGGTCTTATCTGCTGTACCTGGAAGCAGCCCTGTGGCAGGTTGAAGGGCTCAACCAGGCTTAGATGTTCTGATCCTGCCAAGCCTTACCCAATCGAAAAAGAACTCCTGTAATACTGTTAGCTACTTTTTCATAGGTGAATGTGACGAAGTGAATCTATACCATTAACAAAAGTAAGAATGCACTGACATTAATGCTTTTGGGAAAGAGCATTTTTAAGATTAAACTGGCGTCTGAATGCAACACTTGAAAACCCTCAAGCAGGATCTCCTAAAACATGGCACACATTACAGTACACAATGGATCCGGTGAGACAAATAAAAGCTTTTCAAACACATTTCAATGTATTGGTTTAGGAATATTACCTCATGCTGACATGCTCTATTTGTTTTGCACTTTTATTTCCCTACAAGGAATATTTTTTGTATAAAGTACAGACCATGCTTTTTTAAAGCACTAAAGTCTCAAACACACAAGTTGTGTTTTCCTGTAAGCTTAGTTGTTCGGATCCTTTTCACAATTTCCAGGTTGTTTACAAGTTTATCATGGATGTATAATACAACTTTATTTTCAGGTCTGCTCCAGTTTAGTTTATTTATTTCTTCCAATTAATATATCTGCAGCCTATGGTAGCAATCTTTAATTGTCAAATATGTATGCTTAACATGAACACATCTGGTGAAGTTTTTTAATGCATGGGAATATAATGCTTGCACTTCTCAATCTCTTTTGCAAGCTCATTTCGAACACAGTCATTCACACACAGTCAGCAACCCCCCACCATTGCTTTATTGTCAATGTTTTTAATTTGAGATAATAGCTTCAAAGGATAATGCAGCCTTGCCGTTCGACCGTTTTTAAGAACAGACCTTAGTGGAAGAACACATGTTGAATGTGTTCAAAGGTTGCGGCTAACATTCACTGGCAACGGCGGCAACTAGATACCCTCAAGTGGAGGCTTGGAGGCTGGGCGTCCCTCAGGGGGTATACCTTGGATAAAAATGTAGCCCATTATTCGAGCTGAGAACAGGTGCTTTCAACAAAGAACGCTGCATCATTATGGTCCTGTGGGAAATGAGGGAAAATATCAAGGTCCAGGAATTTATGATGTGGCCTTTTGAAAGCAAAACACATCAGATGCTGAGGTTGGGAGTCGACCTAGAAGCCATTGAAATAATAAAGATTAAAAAACAAAGAATGCTTCTTTAACGTCAAGCAGGAATGGAAGACATTTTCTTGAACAGCTCACATCAAGTTTATTGGGCAAACGTCAACATTTTAAAAAGTAATTTTAAATCTGCCATATATGATGGCTCACATTATTGTAACTATCATGACTGGAGGGCACATAAACACATAAACATCTTGCAATTGTTTTATATTTCAATAACTAATCCAAATGATATGAATACAAGCAAATGTTACTAACAGAATGCTCTCCAAACCCTCTTAATCATCTCATCCACTTTACTTTATGAAATGTTACTTCACAGGAAATAAAACAAACATAGCCTAACATGCTGAAGTATGATACATAAACCATTTACTTTTGAGTCTTAATTATTTGATATTTACTCTCATCCGGTATTTATTGTTCAGTGGAGAGGCTGTGAATGTCAGCAAATACTCTGGGGTCACAAGAAAGCATATCTGTGGCCAAGAAAAATGTCTAAAGAAGTTCCAACTGGGTGGAGGTCCTCTAAAGACGTGTTAGGCTCCACGTTTCCACCACCTCTCCTTCCCTTTGCTTTTGTTTCAGCATTCCTGGCATGCTTCTTCTCTCATTTCCCTTTAATTTCACTCATCGGGTTCTTACAAGTCTCGCTTCCTTGCTCAAAAATCTTGAGCATCTCTTCGGCCAAGTTAGAAGAACCATTGGCTTTAAAGCTTCCTCACTCAGGGTAACCAGCTACTCTGCCTCTTGCCACCCATGATGTGGATCAAGCTTTGCTCTCCAGCTCCATGCTCACTGTAGCCTTCCAGGGCCATAGCTCCTGTCAGGCCAGAGCAGGGTCTCTTTGATCTGGGCCGAGATGACAAGGCTGTGTGGTCCCAACGCCCCAGGCCTCCTCTGTCACCATAGGCAGAAATTGACAAGGTCACTCAGGGGAGGACAGAGGGAACACACAGGGGCTCCAATCTACCTGTATGATTGGGTGAGGGGGGACATGTCCAAAAACTGCCAAGAGCCCCAAGCTGAGGCACAATTTGCTCCTCATGTTAAAGGAAAGGTTGATGTTTGGTACCAGCTTTAATTATTGTCAGATAAAAAACAAATAGTGCAGAGCCTTGCATGAAGCAAAATGAACCTAAAGACCAAGTTCTCTGTGTGTACAGTTACATACCATAAGCTATAGAAACAGACATGTTTACTGGTCTCCCTCCAGCGAAAATACTTTGTACTGTGATTTAGGTTTACATTAAAATGGAGCCTATTTAATATATTATGGTTCATTATTTAATTGGAACCTTTTGATGTGGCATATTTTATTTATAGAAGTTATTTCAGTTACGTTATGTTTATGTCTGAAAGTGTTTCAGCACTGCAAGGGTATTGTTTGGTCTCTTATAAAGTCCATGTGGCCTGGGCACTTCCCCGTCCACAATAAATAACATAACATAATTAACTATAGCTTTACTAAACTGCAGACGTGCATGTAGTGGATGTGGTTTGTAATTCCTTGTGAACAGTAAATAGCCATTGGAGCCAAATAAAATCACCGCCCTGATCGAAGAGTAACTAACTCAAGACATTTCCAGGAAGCCCACTAAAATAAATCGTTCAAATACACATGCTGGTTGTCTGAACCACACTCATAAAAAATGTACAGTCATTTTTCAGCCGTCCATTTGTATTTTCAATCAGTTACGCAGTTGTCATATCCCCTTGCTTTATTTTCAGTGGAAATCTGAAGGCTGAAATGAAGTAAAGCTGGTCTGTGGGCAAGCAGTCAACCCCCTGAGGAGGAGACAAGACAAACATGATAAGAGGCTGTTGGTTAAATTACAGACTGCAGGCAGCTCTTAATGGAGTTCAGCGCAGGGTTGAGGGAAGTAAGGTCAGTCAGTCATCGAAGCTACACTGCCCTTGATGCTTCCTACATTCCTGAACACCAATGTCAACAGGAAAGGAGGTCGATTATTACATTAAGTTCAACCTTTTAAACACAAATTCTGAGAGGAAAAACTTAGTTGTACTTTGTGTCCACAAAGAACGCTCATTTGAATATACTGATTCCACATGAAAAAGCTGTCTGAAGCCAACACAAACAGTGCATTGACTTTTATAAAGTCTCCCTGCAAGACTAACCACGCTCATTAGCATTGGATAAACACACTGCTGCACTTGAAACATGTTTAGTGGATGCATATTTCATAAGGGTTGTGACAGTTCATTGAAAATTCAACCTCCCTCCCGATTTACAGCGCATACTACAGCAAGGGTGGGCAAACACCACAAACCACACGCACCACCTTTGGTATACATACTTTCCTTTGGTCATGATCAAGACTTTGCCAAATATACACACACAGGTCTCAACTCAGGGATTCAGAGCTCTCTGAATATTTGATTTATGGACCCTTCAGCGTTCAGTTTGGCAGAGCCATTCTTGACCCTGAGTCTCTAAAGCTTTAGGTTAGAACAAGTGTTTTGGGATCCAACGCTCTAATTCAGCTTCATTTTCTGTGTACATTTTACTTTCCCATGATCCATGAGCAATCAGCTGTAATATCCTGCCTTAAATATCTCTATCACAAGTGGCTGCCAAGATAGGGAGGAGTTGGCTTGTCTCTAGGGTTGCTCGCCTCACATCATAAATCCTGGACCCTCTGAGCTCAATCTGTCTTTCAGATCCATGAAATGCCAAGGCTACCTCAAGGCCTTATTTTCCACAAGTGTTGGTTTCATATAAAATGTGTGTGTGTGTGTGTGTGTGTGTGTGTGTGTGTGTGTGTGTGTGTGTGTGTGTGTGTGTGTGTGTGTGTGTGTGTGTGTGTGTGTGTGTGTGTGTGTGTGTGTGTGTGTGTGTGTGTGGTGATGTTTCATCTCCACCTGCAACACTTTCAAGATGTCTAGTTGTTATAGGCGATGGTCTGCAAAAGTGGAAAGTACATTTATCTAATGAAAGTACTTTTACAATATTGTACGAGTACTTTATAATACTACAAATATTGGTCTTTTCAAAGATTCAAACCAACATGTACAAATATTAAAGGTTGTTTAGTATCATGCAATAAAGAGTATCACAATGAAATGCTAAAAAACACGACACAACAGGACATAACAAAAACAGTGCCCGTTCCTTGGTGGAATTTAAACACATACAAAATATATACAAAAATAAATGCAAACAGCAAACAAAATAAAAAATAATACTTATTATTACATATAATGATTGATCAATCACACACAACGGATCATTCCTGACTACATTCATGGTCCCACTGTTTCAACTTGTGTTTAAAATGATCCGTTTTACTGTAAGCTCAAACAGAAAGGCCACATTTCCCATCTGTTCTTTATTCATGGTCTCTATAAAGGAAAAACTATAATGTATTATTTGCTTGCATGTATGTGCTTGCTCTGTCTCTGAGCACAAATATATTCACAATACACTGCAGCTGGAGCTCACCACACCCAAACAAGCAGTTACTGAGTTGGTATTGTATCTTTTGAATCCTGATCCAGTGATGAAAGGTGTGCTGTGAAAGGTAACACCTTGATTGCTGATGTGAAAGCACCATTTTCTCCACGAGTTATCTTGTTAGAATGAGGATCAAACCCCCATCTTCTACTTAGGCCAGAATAAGAAGCATTTTCCTGTTAAATGATCTCTTTTCTAGATGTTGTGCTGAGTGTCCAACATGCCACCAGTGATTAGTGCTCAGCTCGTGTCTCTCTACTCAGGGCCGACACACAGCAGACCGGCATTTACCTTCTAAAAGGTGCTTGTGATAACCATCATTTTCTGTCATTTGATGCAAGTTAAAACAGCCCCTGTAGTTTAGACCTGTAATATCCTTCCCCCTCAGATGTCACAGCGTTTTCATTAGGCTTGGCGCTGGGGTTTGCTGGGGCTCATTATGTCCTTGGATAACCCTTTAGAACACACCACAAAGTCTGGCCTCTGCGCTCAGGCTTACCTGAAAGGACTGACGGTAATGGTGAGCTTTGCTTCTCCACACCCAGTCTGCAAGGGAGAAACACTTCAAAGAAAAAGGTGCATCTCTGCTTTTTGCAAGTAGTTTGACTCCAATTGTAATATCAGTGATTGATCCTTGATTATTTTGGATGGGCAATCAATATAAAAGTACATTCCTGTAGATGAAATGTGAGTTAAGGACAGAGGGTGTATGATTCACAACGCCTGCCTGCTGCCTGGCACACACATCCTTGATGAATATGTCAAACTTTTCTTTAATGACAGACCAAAGGCTTGTAGTGACCCACCCCTCACACCCCTCACACCCAGACTGATTGATCTTGGTAATGTGATGCCATGTGTCTATAGATAAAACACAAGCATGATGTACGTGGCGATTCCCTCCAATCCAACGCTCTGTTGACTGGGCAGCTTTTAACATGAGCACATAACATGCCATTAGGGTCCATCCTTGTACTCAGTCTTTGTTTTTTTCTTCTAGAAAAGCCAACAATTGAAACTTCAACATTTTGTTTATGGCAAGACCTAACCCATCTAATGAGTGCATGCAAAGGTCAGGGCTGAAATTTAACTAAGTGCACTTACTCAAATGGAACTTCTGTGTGAACTATTCATATCTTAAACTGCACTGTAACTTTTTATTCATGTACTTTTTTTATTCATGTACTTTTTATTGAGCACCTTGAGATGACGTTGTTTTTAAAGTGTGCTATATAAATCAAATGTATTATTATTATTATTATTATTATTATTAATGTATTTTTTCTTTTAATGTTTCTTTTATTATCTTTTCTTTTTAATGACTGTTTTGAAATGCCTTTGTCTGAATGTCTTTCATTTTTGTAAAGCACCTTGAATTGCCTTGTGTTGAAAGGTGCTATATAAATAAACTTGCCTTGCCTTGCCTTACTAAGTACTGACTTAAGCACCAATTAGAGGCACTCTAACTTTACTTTTTTTATATTTCATTTCAATTGTATACAACAATGTACTTCTACCCCACTACATCTAAGTGGAAAATCTTTAGTATATTAGTCGATTAATTTGATCCTACCCTGCCTGTTCAGTAAAACAAATATGTATCTCTAACTTTGTGAAAAAATGTAAGTATTGTTCCTTCATGGGTTGAGAATACTCTCTGACTTCTTAAGATACATACATTATTTAAAGCCCCTCTTGGAGCAGCTGAAAAAATGCTTTCTCTAAAAGTCGAAAAAAAAGGGCTGTTTTTCTGAGCTGTTGACTCAGTGGTTCTCACAGAACTGAGACGCTCCAAACACATAATGATTATTATCGAATCTGATAATATGATGCATTGTTGGAGAGTAAACTACTCATGAGTATATAAAGGGGTTAAAAAAGCACAACCTTAAACATTTTCAGCAGTAAATTACAACATACATGCAGAAGTGATGTTGATCCAAACAGAATAATATAAACACTGACAAGGAACATTTGATTGCAAAAGGAATTATTTAGATGTATATCATTTGAGCACATTTAGCTGATAATGTTGTAAGGGTTTGAATGAAGGACTTTTCCTGTTATTGTAGTGTAGTACATTCACTTAGGCTAAAATATCTGAATAAGTTTTTGACCACTGTCAAAGTGCAGCCCACATATCAGTAGCAGGAATGGGTCATCAGGTGGAGAGGTTATGACCTAAGAGAAGACGTCATTTGCTGAACTGGGAGCCAATTAGTCCCCAGCTGCCCAGTAGAGGAGCACAGACAGAGGAAGAACCCTCAGTCATCCCACCTACAGAGAGAATCAGCAGGAGTGCAGATGAATAATGATATTTAGAGGTTGAAATCCACCTCTGAGTTTTCTTATGGATTGACTTCATGGTCTTTATGGCGTCCCTTGCTCACTCATGTTCATTGTTGAGGGATTACCGGTGAGAGAGTTTCTGAAACAGGTCAGCGGATGTGAAAAATCAACCAGGCTGATTTAGAAGTGTCCAGAGACACTATAGAGAAGTACGTTTTGGGGGTTGGGGTTAGAGTTGAGAAGACCCCTGGAGATGCTTTTAGAAATGCTCCCTGCTTGGACAGGGGGCAGGGTAGGTGTCTGGACTGGGACTAACCAGTTTGTCTGAGTGGGGACTAATGAAAACAAATGATCTGACAAGGTCAAAAGGTTGAGATCAAGGCTGAAGGATCCTCCACCCCTCTCAATTTTCCAACCTGGGAGATTAATGAAGGCCGAGAACAGCCATTTCTCTATATCATTTACTCCCTGAGGCCTCGGGACCCTGGTGGTGGTGTGCAGCCCACCTGTTGGCCCATTAAGGCCTAATGACACCAGCCAGAGGGCATCCGTCCTGATCCAGGCCCGTAACGGCCCGGTGTTCATGGTACAGACAGGCTTCCAGCAGCCAGCCATCGAATTATCTTGGGTCAATTTTTATACAATATTGGAAACACAAGATGGCTGCATTTAAATTACTAGTAGGATATAGTATATCCCCTCACTCAATATTCAATTTGGAAATGAATTGCTCAGTGGTTATTCTTTCAAGATGCTTTTAAAACACTTCTTATAAGCCTTCATGATGTGACTAACAAACACACCTTGAATTTCCCAATTGGTGAAAATACAAACATACACATATAAGACAAGTGTTTAATACTATGGCATGCCATTTGTGTTTGAAAACAGAAAAACACATGCCAAATATCCTGAGTAAACAGCTCATACATGGTGCTTCAAGCAGTGGTGCTGAATACGTTAAGTAGTTTAGAAGAAGACACTGCTCCCTTCTGGACAGTTAGAGCAGTACCCAAGCATATATCAAAACAAAGTCAGGAATTTCCATGCAAAGATAATGCCCATTTCATACTTCAATAAATCTGCATAAATAAAAAATGTTATAGGAAAAGAAAACACATTGTGTATTGAATGTAGCTACACTAATAGCTGGACTTGAATAAACTGTAATACATTTTACTCATCAAAAACGACTTCTTATTATGTTTAATGAAGTAATAGTTAATTGGAATAAAAACGATTTAATATTATTTTTAATTGAAGCTAAATGAAGACTATCAAGAAATAATGGCTTAAAAACATAAAAAGAAAACGGAACAAAACCACTAGAAAAAAAAGAGCCACGGTTCTAAGCATGCGTACTAGCAAAGGTTACTGCGCATGCTCAGTACCTGGTGCTCAGGTGGATTGGCGCGGATACAGAAACTGAGAAAGCAAGAGAGGCCAGGGTTTTGACCATTTCGTAAAGTATAATGTTCTCATTCAAAAAAATAAAAAGGTAAGTTATCAAGCAAGTACTCGTGTGTGAGTTAGTTTTTCTGACTGCTGCCAAACGTTCAACTAGCTAACATAACATAAGTGAAAGCAACACTTAATGTTAGTGTGTTTACATTTAGGTCTGCTACTTCTGGTGTATGTAATGACTATTTGTGCCGCTGTAACGGAGAGCTTTACATGACTGTTTACATTATTGCATAAGGATTTAGCCTTTAACATTCGTACAGATGTAATATTGTTTTACGATCTGTGCACGGAGCTTTGATTGGTCAGTAGACTTTGGCGCCGTTTACACGAGGAGAAAACTGCTTGTATCTGCATAGTTTCGCGTGCTATAGCCCTATTATTTACACGAGGCCGATAGAAACTGACCCCACAAACGATAACGGGTCCCAAGGTGGATAGATTTGCAAACGAAACGCTCTGGGGGGTCAACCGAGTCCGTGTAATCACCTCTATACGAATATTTCCTGAAAAAATAGCGATAGCCCCACCTCTCCTCACCTCTCCTGCTCACTGCTGTAGCAACTATCAAAAATAGCTGTGTTAATTAAACGCACAAGGGGTTCTTGAATGAAATAATATTATAAAAGGCAAACCAGAATTGTTAACGCCCAATATACTCCTTAAACAAAATAAACAGAGTCAGATTTCATGCATTGATCCATTATATTGACAAAGGTGCGATCTCACCCGGTGTTTGTAGAGAATATCTCTCTTTCTGAGCCGTCCTCTCCACAGAGACGTGCTTCTTGGTCGGTCGATGCAATATCCACAGATTCGGTTTCTTTCAGTTAACTTCCCCGTTGCATTTATCCATATGCTGAGGAAATGACTATATCCCGCTGAATACCAGCAATCGCCACACACACTTCCTCCTGTCAGTAGCTACTGCTAGTGCTACTGCTACTGACCATGCTACAGATATTAGTGCAAAATCTACAGCTCCTCTACCACAACCATCAGCAACAAGTGGACATGGAGAATTACATGAACTACATGTTGCTAAATACACCGCGGGGCTTAAACAGAAGGGTAGCCATGGCAACATTGCGGCGGGGCTGCTCGGGCTGCTCTTCTTCGCGGCTTTTTGTGTATTTTGGCGGAAGTTACAGCGCCACTTACAGTCCCGGCATATGTACTACAGCGTTTCCAGCGGCCTCGTTTGAACAGACACGTTAAATGAAACGAATGCATGTGAACGGAAGACTTTTTTGAATACGCATACTGTGCATAAACGCAAACGGTCCCGTGTGAGCGGGGCCTTTGTTACGAGGTGATCTCTTACCTCCAACAAATCCTGCTCTGTGTATAGTGAAACTCTGACAGTTTGCGTGTGGCAGCAGGGTGAAGCGACCAGCCTTGATCCATAGTTATTTATTTACTAGACCTTGTAGGCTACATTAATATGATGAGCAAAAACCAGCTGCAAGTTTTAAAGGTCCCGTGTCATGCTTTTCCGGTTATTACCCGTCCCCTTGTGTGTTATGAAGGTTTTTATGCATGTAAACGGTCTGCAAAGTCACAAACCCTCAAAGTACACCCTGTAGCGAGTAAAACTCTAACACAGAAAATTCCTGTCTATGCTGCCCCAAAACGCCTCGTTGGAGATTTCTCTTTTTCCATTGTTTTCTACCTGGGTACAGTGACGTGCCCATACCCAAATGGACCCATTGGTCCAAATGGACCGCGGAGCCGTTAGGTTAAGTCTGTGGATTGGTCCAAATGGACCAATCTGCAGACTTCCTCACACACACACACACACTCAATATTTTCTCAGCTCCAGCTCCGCCGATTTCTCCTCCCTGAGACGGCGGGACGCGGCGAGGCTGTGAGTCGGTGTGTGAGCACACACACAAACTCCCAGCCAGGCTGCGGGTGGGTGGGTGTGTTCGGGCTGGGATACAGAGATGCTGTATGAGAAACCAATGTGATTTTGGAAAATTGCACAATATAAATCTATTTTAGTATACCTCAACAATGGAATTATGATCAGTAGAAATGGCCATGACATGGGACCTTTAAATGTAGGCCTAGATCCAATTGGGCGCCTTAGTTCACCTGGTGGGGACACTAAACATTACTTGTGTTTTAGATGGAGATGTTGAAAGTCACTTTACTTGAGCTACTGTAGGCTAGTAGCATCACCAAACGTTAAAAACAAAGCCAAAGTCTCTGCTCCATAGTTTCTCTTGGAATAAAATCACACTGTACATTTTACATTTATATATTCAGTTTAATATTTAATATTGTCAAATACTCTTGTATATATAATACCTTGCTTTATATCTTGTTATTGTTAATTTGTAAATTCAACATATATATTTTCTACTTTCTTGTTTTTTTCTTGTCTTTTAATTTGTATACAATGCCATGTCTTTTTATGCTGCTGCAACAAAAAAAAAATCCCAAATTGGAATCAATAAAGTACTATCTTATCTTATCATATCTTATACTTTAAATGTACTCTGTTTACAGTCCATGTCACTGGGATTTACTAGAGAACAAGACTTGTAAAATACTTTAATGCATAATTTCTCTATGTTCTTTACTGGACTGTGTAAACATGTCAGAATCAAACATTGGGCTTACTAATACTCTTGCTTTTGAACGTGCAAGGCTGATATATGCAGTGAAAAAAGGACAGATGACGATACTCTAACTACTGATCGACTTGTTGTAATGTTGTTTTTGATTGGTTACAGGATTCTGACAGTGATGAGGCCTTGGTACAAGTATCTGTGGGGTGATGACTGTCCTCAGTGAAGGTTAGCTTTCCCCAACTCCTTTTCACCCTGACCCTGTGTTTTCTGACATCCTTGTAGAGAGAGATTTTGTAGTTATATTGGGAGAGAAAGAAATCCAAACTGCAAACTCCTGTTCATGATGAGTAACATCTTCTTTTTTTAAGGAATACAAATCTAAATAAAGGCATACAATTGAACTTTAAACTGTGTCACTATACTTTGATTGTTATTTGCAACTGGAAATTTCACATTAGATATCTTAACTTAAATAAATGTGTTGTTTGGAATATACAAACTACATTTATTTAATCTTAAGTATTTAGCTGTTTGAAATGATAATTCTGTGTGAACTAAATGGTCATTTTATTTAAAGGGGACCTATCATGCAAAATGCACTTTTGTACGTCTTTTATACATGAATATGTGTCCCCGGTGTTCCAGGGAACTCACCAAGTGTCAGAAAACACAACCTTCTCTATTTTCCTCCATACCCAAATCTCTAAAAAAGGGGCTGCAACGGATCTGATAAAAACTGATCCAGATTTGAACACTGTCCTGACGTCAGGACGGTGGTGCTACGGCTATTGGGCCAACTCCACCAATCAGGCCATTGCCGTTCGAAAGCGCTGGAGACGCTGTACATATGCCAGGCCAGTAGATGGTGCTGTTCTCACTGAATCTGCCCTTGCTAAAACAGATCTAAAAAATGTCAAATTGAGCAAAATGAGGCATGGCTAAAATGCATGATCTGTTTAGTATTTTTTTTTTTTTTAAAGTATAAATATGCCTTATATAGGTATGGTCCTACACTATATTATTCAAATATAGCATGATAGGTCCACTTTAAAAAGTAATTTTAAGTAGGCTATACATTTGTTTTGAGTTACCTAAACTGAAATGTAAGTGTACTAAATAAGCATGTTAGTGAAATAGCTAGATCACTTTAAAAGTCAAACAATTACCTGACTGACTTACCTGCCTGTACCACTTTTTTGACAATTTTGAAATGTATAATTTGTTGTTTCCCATGTGTACCATTGTAAGTGCATTGGCACGTAGAAGACACCAGATGGAGCTCTTAGCGAGGCTGAGTTACAGCAGTGAATTCCTTAGCGGGGTGTAGTAAGATAAAACTGAGAAAATACAACGTTGCCGTAATCTCTCAAAAGCATCTAAAACATACAAATGTCTATATGAAAACATAAATGAAAGACATATATTTGTATCTTTACCATTTACTTTTTTTTATAGATTTTTAAATATTTATGATTGCAATCCTCCAGTTTCAGACGCATTGGTATTTTCCCATACATTATAATTGTATTTGTATCTACTAGTTAAAGAATTTAGCACCATACTACAGCAAATCCCACTGTTGTAGTCAACTGCTGAGATGCAGGCTAATAAATTGTATTTAAACACGTAGTAAAATAAACGCCTGTGTGATCACGCCTCATAGCCCCTAGATTTGGTTCTTTATTGAGCGTCAGCCTTGATTTACTACATTTCCCACACTGCATTGCTGCGCAGCCGCTTCTTGTCACTGCTGTCGCGCTCTGCCCGCGGTGAATTGGTCCAGCATCCCTGCGCAGGCAGTGGGGCAAATGTAGATGTAAAAATATCATTAGAAAATATGTAATCGTGTGGAATAGGTTTTCGGCGTTGGCAGCTTGCGATGAGGGAAGGAAAACAGGGCAGATTGGATTTTGTGTTGCACCTCTGTGGAGCACGGACCGTTATATTGAGAGAAATAATGCGGAATATTTCCCCCAGTAGGTGTTAACGCAGAAAATTCAAGATGAAGAAGCAATTCAATCGGATGCGACAGCTTGCCAACCAAACTGTGGGAAGGTAAGCAAACCCTCTCCGTGCGCTATTCTAGCCGGGCCAAAGGGAAGAGACCCCCTGTTTGGCCCACTTAGGATGTGAATCTCATCCATGCAGATATGATTGCTATTACATGTGATTAGGCTGATTATATGGAATAGACAATGGTCAGTACACTCGTTGAAATTATGAGGAACAATAGAATTCCCCATGTTCATGTTGGTGCGTAATGTCCATTGCAGAGGCTACCGCATAGGCAGCGTGTAGGCGCATTGCCCCAATGCAACCTGCCCACGGAAATACATAAAATAGGCAAAAGACCATCTCATTACCAACATTACGCAGATACAACATCCTCTTTAGGACGAGATTTCACGTTTCAAGTTGGTAAAACATGTAATTGTGAAGTTACGATGTGATTAAATGTACCTCCTGTCACAGAACCTGTCAATAGGTGAGCGTGATGCAGACTGATGCGGTGTGGGCTGCGACGTGAGGGAAACTGGGAAAAGGCGCAATGTTTTCATTACGCAGTAATATCAGCTGTGAGCAGGGAAGCACCTCTTAGGCGTGGGTTATCCAGTCCGTGCATTCCTGAAGGTCGTATTTCGCATCTGGTACTTATCTAACATACTTTTGCTTGAATAATGCGATTATATTAGCACCCTTTAAAAAAAAAAAAAATAGGCTATCATGTCTCTGTAGTTCCCTAAAACAGATCTATCTGAGGTTAATGTGGGAGGATTTTCCTTTCCTCTCCTCATCTCCTGTACCTGCCCTGCATCTGGGTGGTCCTGAGTTCCCCTGCCACCTACAGAAATAGATGCGTTGTGACCTTTTACACAGGTCTTATGCGTTTACCACTCTCCCCCCACCCTGTTCGTTCACCTCACAGGGAGGCAGAGCAGCTTGTGAAGCAGCACTGAGCCAGAGGGTGTTCTCTGCTGAGTGTACAGGGTGGGGATTAGGAGCAGGAGGTTTGGGTCATTATTATTACAAGGCTGTGTGACTTGCATGCACTCAGAAGGCTAGGAGGGAGGCGACACACCTTGCAGCCTCTGTTTGTGCTATCATTGTCAGCTGGTTCAGGCTGCTTTATCTAGCTCCAGTCTTTTTTTAAATTAATTTTCTGTGTGACTCATTATAGTGTGTGTGGGTTTGATTCTGGATATGTGTGTGGGAAGACACGGTGTTGGCCTTCATGTTAGCAGAGAAGGCAGTTCTTCCTTGCATGTGTTTGTGTATGTATGCACTTATAGCCTTATTTCCATGAACATCCCACATGTACTGAAAGCCATGTTATGAATATAATATCACTCTCACACTGTTTTTTTTAAGAGACGCAACAGCGAGCTGCTGAGGGGATCTGCCTGTGCCAACATACCATAATCACCAGCAGCATTATGGAGCCTTAAGTTCATAGTCAAGATTTTCATTTCTAAACCCTAACTGTGGGAATTCACAGTTATCCACAGTGAGGAACAAAGGGGGTGAAACAACAGTTGATTTGAGTTTTGGATTGTGGCAAGAAGTATCAGATCTGACCCGGTGACCTTGAGCAGTGTCAAACATTGGCGGTGTCACAGGGAAAGATTTATAGAAAGAAAAGCCAAAGCTGTGCCATAGAAACCTCTGCTGGCTAGTTAAATGAAGCCACAGTTTTCCTGGTATATTTACGACATAGTATATCGTGGCTGAAACTAACAATTCTGCATCCACATGTGCAAAAATGACACACAATTATGGTATAATAATGTGCTCTTCAAAAACTATCCATTAACACTTTTTTGATTTCTCTAAAGAAATCTGGAGGAGTATGTGCTCCATAAAGGTCAGCATGCTGTGCTTGTTTTTTGTCATCTCATCTTGCATTTATTTGAAGACTATCTTCAAATGTAAGACACATTCCCCTCTTTCGATAAATCGAAGCAGTTCAAGAGGTGCTTTACGTTTTTTAAATGGCTGTTTCTTATGTTTTTGCCCGAAACCAAGAAGGGCGATAATATCCCTTGATAGTACCACCCACAAAGGAGATTTATGTGAGTGTGTGTTTGCATATATAATGTAGTGACAGTGTGTTTAGATCCACACACATTCCATGGTGTGTTAGTGCAGGATCAGCAGGCAGGGGTCGGACAAATGTGTGCAAGTGCAAATTAATGAGGCATCTTTATGTAAACATTCAGCAAGCATTCCTATCATGCTACTACTTTCTTTGTTTTTACTTCTTCCAACAACATTTATTTTCCAGGAGGAAGAAAATGCCCTCGTGTTTTTAATCATTACTTAAACCGTCCCATGGAGATTGTGTTTAACTGTGGCTTTGGGTTTAAACTTTAGCTGTATTTGTATCCTCTGGTCCATAACTGTTCATTAATGGTTTCACTTACGCTCCATTTGTTCTCACTGAGGCTTCAGATAATGTATAGATCCTTCTGCTGACTCAGCCTCACCCATCTTGGGAGTAGAACAGGGGGTTACCCTGTTGGTTAGAGCGTCTGACCCCCCTGAACCTCAGCAGTCTCAGTAGAGCTGGTAATAACGCTGACCAGTCCTCCTCGCCTTTCAAAACAATTCAACAACTCCACAAGACAAAACTGTCCATGTTGGAAATGCTTTGATAAGAAGAATCTGTATGTATTAGCAGACGTGTGTCTCTGTTATGAGGTAACGAATAGGACCGCAGTCTTTCAATCTACTCAGGCATGTATTATCACGTCTTAAATGGTGTCCTACCGCATTGACAACATTACCATGAGTCTCTTTTATGTGTGTCTTATATATGTGATGGAGATTGAAGGTCTTTTCTAGTGGGGGGTTGACGATCAAGTGTGCTGTGTCAGCATCTCTCTGGCTCTCTGGCTCTCCGGGGCTGATGCTGCTGCTGCTGCTGCTGCTGCTCGCCTGGGTGAGATCCATGTCATGTGACCGCCAGCTTGACCAATCGCCTCCGTGAAGCAAGACTCCATACCGAGGATGTGCAGCCATGCATACTCTATAGCTAAAAGAAATGTGTTATGGCACAGTAAGAGACAACAGATTGTAACAGCTCTGTGAAGAGAGAGGTCTTGGGCTTCTGTTTGTGTGCATTTTGTTAGATCTTTGTGAATTAAAGCTATCATTGTTCAGTAATTGGGTTTCTCTTAAATATTCATTGAATTGTTTTTCCAATGCCTTCATACACACCAAACAAGCCAGGAAATGGGTGCTTTGTTCCAGCCAGCTCCCACCCTCCATTTCTCTTGACCTATTTATCTATTCCCGACTCACTGCCCTATCTAGGTCTAGGACAGCCTGATATAAAGATCCCTTTAAGAAGTCTCTACATCTGTCAGTGATTTTCACACATGAAAGAAAGGGGAAGAGCACGCTTAAAAGGGGAGCCATTGTCTCCAGCATTTACCTTCTGACAAATGAACATCCATTCTCCCACTCTGCACACTCACCTGTGTGATTTTCACCAGTACCACTAGTGTGTGATAATAGCATTCTTCCTGCTCATACCTTTAGGCTTCAGCTCCTCATCCACTGTGCATTCATCAGAAAATGGCAGCTATTTGTGGGCTGGCAGATGGGTTAAAAAGGCTTTCTCTCTCTCCCGCATTGTCTCACTCTTCCTCCCTTTCCCTTCCATCTGACTATGTGACGCAGTAGGTGAATGTGTTGCCAATAAGCTTGCATGCTGGCCTCATATAATCTAAGTGTCCATACAAAGTAGTTATATGAGAGGGATGATGGTAAGAGGAAAAGGACACATAGCAAACATACATGTATGTGTGCATTTGTGTGTATACCTAAGTGGGACGTTTGCATTTAAATGTGTATGCACTTAGGTACTTGTAGTACTCATTCACTCTCATGTTAGTTCAAAGACACAAAATAAAGATTAATCTTCTAACACATTTCTGTATGAACGTCTTTTCTTGTTGTTCCATTGAGCACAACATTAACATATGCACCCCATGGCAAGAATGTGTGTCACCCTCTAAACGAGCATATGGTAGCTTACAGGTAACATGAGATGTAGGAGGTATCCCTGTTGAATGCCAATGCAGCATCTCATTCTCATCCTCTCCTCTGCCTCTTCCTCCTCCACCTTGTAGCCTTGAATCGCTGGCGTTGCAAATGACGACAACACTGGAGATCTCGGAGCGAGTGGCCTTCACAGAGCTGGTGATTCACTGCTTTTCTGGGTTTACTTTAGTATCGTTTCTGGCTGATTATATACTTTAATGGAACACTTTCAGCATGCAGTTGAACAAGACAAAGCCCATCCGGGGCAAGAGTTTTATGTATTTCTGAGGCAGTATTAATCACAAATCAGATATTACTTGTGTCAGTGTATCTTTTATTTTAACCAAGACCATTGCTAAATTGTAGAGTCATTCAGTGATAGTGTCAGAGGTCTTTGTTGATAACTTACCCAAAACCCCGTCAGTGCCTCTCACAGACAGCATACTATAGGATTGAATTAGTGATAAAGAGCCTTTGTCAGGGGGCCATTTTAGCCATCAAAAGAGAGATGATGTAATATCTGACAGAAGCCCTGTTTCTCCCTTTCTGTCACTCATTCAATCAAAGGACTAACCTCTTAAAGAGCCCCTGTACTGGTAGTCAACTACAAAATCGGCAAAAGTGTATTGTGCATGTTTGTAATATGATAAACAGCATGGCACACATACAGCTTTGGGGACGGTTGCTTGGTGCCAACAGACTCTCATTTGCACTGATTTTGGTTTTGATATTTGATTTTCTTGTGTTACAGATGTCGGGGTTGACCTAGTCTGTTGCTCATAATGTCACCTAGAGCCTGACTGAAATGCAGCAATTGAACCAGATGCCATTCAATCTGCAATGCATTCAGGAGCAAGGCAGCATCTAAAGAGTGTATACATTTACATTTATTATTAGTTTTCCTTTTGATAAATAAATTCAATAACCTTGGGATTATACACTTACTGGTGAGGTAGCTTTATATTTTTCTTCACCAAAAGAAACATTTTATTAGTATAAAAGCAGTGTTATATAGAGCTGTAAGAGTACTCAGAAATAGGTAATAAGTGAGACATCAGAATGTTACTCTCATAGTGTTTTGTGCTCTGCTTTAAGGCTTATTATTTCTGTTCTGTACAACCCAAGGCCTTCATTCGGTAAACTGCTGCATTATTCTGAGTAATACACTGCAGTAAGAGAGTGGCATTGTTGTTAGAAATAACTAAGTTCTCCAAAGGAGACGGGCGACTCCCTATCGAAATGCTCACTTCCTTCCATTCAGGAATGCCAATAGGCAGAAAACAGGAAGCACTATTCCACTAATAAGAGTTTCTTATTGTTAATTTAAAGTCTTGCTCTTTGATAAAAGAAGACAGTACTCCATCTCTCTTTTCTGTGCAGTAAATGTTAAATCTTGTACTTGCGCTTTGGTTGCTTAGATACGCTCATTTGGTATTGGCTGTTTTATCACGTTCACTCGGCTTTGCCAACCCACATGTTACATTTTCAAAAGGGGAAAAGAATATTTCCTCTTTTTGAGAACTGACAACGACTTATGGCATGGGACAATGTTTCCATCTATGGCTGGGTGATCATGAAGTAAAAACATTGATCTTTTTGCCTCCAACTTAAATGATGCTCTCTTCTGGAGATCTGACTTGTTGTTCAGGGGCAGCGTGTTTGTGTTGGGACAGATGCCAAGTGTAAAACACAGTGTAGTCAGTGCTTCTTGTGGAGATTATTCACCATGAGTAAAGTTATTAGAGATAACTCACTGCTTGTGTTTCAAGTGAAACGTTGCTGAATGCTGCAGGCTCTCTCTCGCTCTCTCTCGCTCTCTCTCTCTCTCTGGACATGTGTGTGTCTTGTGTGTGCGCGCATGCTCGTATGTATGTGTGTGTACACTCCTCTCAGTTATTCTTGCATACTTAACAGATCTGTGACCTAGTTTGCTGGACAACTACAGTAAGTGGGGTTTTCTGTTTTAGTAACCTTGAGTCCCATCAGCCCTCCGCCTTGTCATTTGGGAGGAAACCTAGTGGGCCTCTAAACACGTTTGCACGGCAAAGGTCTGGAGGGAGAAAAAAAAAGTAAATGGAGGAATATTTAGAGGGCATATAGCATGAAAATAGTTGTGTATCAGTGTGTGTGTGTCACTGTGTGTATGTGGCTGCCTGTGCATCTCATGCCAGTGCTCCAGGCCGCGTGGTGCCCTGCTGAGGCCCAGGGCCACCGTTCTGCTCCACTACCCCCCCTCGCAGCACCGGATCTAGCATCTAGATCAGCTCTAACTGGTCCAGGAGTTAGCGCTTTTGTTAGCCAGGCTAGCAGTGTGAGCAAACCAGAGCATGACCACTTTCCTATTGTTCTGACGAATCAGGTGGAACTGTGAACGGAAGGTGTTACAGCAAACAGTTGGCTAGCTGCCATGGCGACATGTTCAAGACTAGGGATGTTATTTAATTCACAGTTTGATTATGTCAACATGGATTATTCATGCTTTCATTAACCATGCACATTGCTGTGGGGGACTGAGCACAAGGGGTTCCAACATTAACATATTACTATACGTGTTTATTAAATAAGAAATATTTGTATAATGTGCAGCTGATCTATAAATGATCAACAGAATATTTGGTATTTCACTTCCAACAATTACTTGTAATGTATTAGGTTCCTCGGAAAATATGCACACAGTATTTTTGTTTCTTTAGCCAGCTGTAAACACAAAAGCCCAGATGTTGTCAAGATACCAAGACCTTTCTTCTTCTTATCATATCAGCATTTTGTGAATTTCACCAGAGGAGGAGAGGGATTTTATCAAAGTCTGGCCGTACATCTGTATGTGTGAATATTTTCTGTACAAATTCATGTTAATCCAGTTGTCTGTTGTTGCGTTGGTTCGATTTTTTTCCACTGATGTTTCAAAGAAAGCTAGTTTTTGTCTATTTTAATTTGATTATACATTTCAGCTTTTTGACCTGATATAACTAATCTGTATTATAGGAGTGTTGTGTGTGTGTGTGTGTGTGTGTGTGTGTGTGTGTGTGTGTGTGTGTGTGTGTGTGTGTGTGTGTGTGTGTGTGTGTGTGTGTGTGTGTGTGTGTGTGTGTGTGTGTGTGTTGTGTGTGTGTGTGTTGTGTGTGTGTGTGTGTGTGTGCATATTTGTATTGAGTCATCATCAGCTCCAGGTAAACGAATGCCTGCAAAGTGGCAGATGGTTGGCATAACACTGGCAAAGTCTTCCTCTCTCTCCATGTGCACACCGCCCACATGGCTGCCAACTCTCCCACGTGTTTACATTCCCCGCAGGACTCATTCTGCACACTATTTGAGGAGGAATTTCACTCCTCACCTCCAAAATCTCCTGCGGCTTAGCTTTACATCAGAGTGTATAGCAGCTCCATCACCCCCTGTACTCAATCCAGCCTATGCAATTGCATTTTGTCTCTGTGCCTTCACAGGCTGGTGATGTGGGGTAGTGCTTTCCTAAGAGGAAATACCACTGTCTGAAAACAAACAAGCTCAAAGAACAACACGGCCTCCTGTCTTTGAAGATCAAATCTGTTTGAAGTCTTCTGGGTCATAATGGCCACGTCAGTTGTGGTTAGCCAGAACACCAGATGCCTGCGTTTAACTTTGAATCTAGTGATGTAAACCAAGACAAGCTGAGAAAAACTGCAACACTTTAAGCACATTTAAAACCAAAGAGGTTGATTAACTTTATAAATTAGCCTCCTATAGACTGAACTAAATTAATAGGAACAATCTCCACATTGCTGACAAGTTGAATGACAATCTCCGGTGTATTAGCAGTCATCTTGAGATTCTGCATCCTAACGTAATGAGAGCTCAACAGTTTGTGTCGCAGTCTCAATCTATATTTCATAACTGTAACGCATCAATTTCAATCTCTTATTCTTAACTAAGAATAATAAATAATTTAACATGCAATCAAATAATTGTATGTTTTACCCACCCTTTAGACATGTACTTTACATGAGTTCAGCGTGGAGTCAAACCTTCAAGGAAACATTCCCACACTTTCCCTGGAGATGGCAGGACGGCCCCCACTATTAAAACTTCTTGCACATCGCTCACTTCTCCACGTCCCTGTCACTGTCTCCTGTCCCATCTGTGCTGTTGGGCCCCTATTAGAGCTCCTCTGCTGCCAGAGTCTCCTATGGGACATCTCGGCCAGTCAATGTAAGGACACTTCAGTGACAAACTCACAGCTGCATTGCAGACCTGCAGGCTCCACACTCAGCATGGTATACATTTGACAGTCCTGCCTACAAGGTATTTTATGGAACATTGCGTTTTACAGATTTCTAGCGGCTGTTGGAGTGTCGCAGCAAAACTGAGCCAAACTTTAGTGCTTGGGTTATTTTTATCCCTCGCATGTAATCAGCAATCTGCGATCACACTTATCCTTACAAATCATGCCAGACTCCTTGCTCTACCATCATGCTCTCTTTCCCTCTTTAACTTGCACACATTTCCTGTATTTCTTCCTCCTCCCTTAGTGAGCAGAGCAGTTTTCCAGCAGGCGGACTGTGATTAGATCCATTGGTACATGGTTTGACCCAGTTCCCCTGGCACCACACTCACATCTTGGCACTGAGAGCAGCTAATAACAGACTTCTTTACTGGAAAGCAGCGTTGTATTGTAGGCCATATCGTATGGAATATGTAAATACACAACATCATGTCAATATTAAACAGACAAACGGTGGTCCATTTCTTTTCTGCCATTCTCAAACTGTCATTTCTTGTAAAAAAAAAATTCCATCAACACTATGCAGGGGGCAACACAGAGCTGCTATGCGATGTGTTGGATTGACTTGGTGACGAGGCATCATACATGAAAAGAGCATTTCAGTATTGTGCTGCTGATGTGTTTTGATCCTGCTGATGAATAATAGAGCACAAAACAAAGTCTGTTCCATTCTCCTGGGCAACAGAGAGATGAATTCAGATTTATTTTTAAACATAAATGATTAAAAAAACTACTATTCACAACTGGCATTGGCATGGTTGGCGCACAATAGCAGGAAGAGGTTGTACAGACGGGAAGGGAAAGCGTAGAGAGAGAAATGCGCCCCACTGGGTGGTTGCTTGGGGTCTACAGGACCCTACTGGACCTGACCTTTTGAGCAGGAAGTAAATGTTTTCCTCCTTTTTGATAAGGCGGTCCTGATAAGTCTTGGATTGTTGCTTTAGATGTGTGCATTGTTGTGTGTTGTGGAAGTCAAAATGTTTAATGGAATTCCAAAAAACAACCCAAAATGATGTAATTAGTGCTGCTTTAAGACAATTTGCCATTACATCGATATTAATCTCTGTTGGAAAATCTGCCTCAGGAAAAGGACTTAAGTCTTAAAATATAAGCTGTTTAACTGACTGGACACTTTATATTTATGATATCCAGTGGTTTGCTCTTTTCTAAGCTCATGGCTCATTCAATACTCCGGATGAGTAGTTTTATCTGCTTTAGCAGCAGTACCTCTCTGCCCTTTCCTTCAGTCTTTGGCTAAGTCCCCAGTCTGCTGGATTCACAGTGGGATGTGATGCTCCTCAGTGGGAACGGCATATTTGTATCAGCGGCCTTTGCTCGCTGCGGTCCTGCTTGTTTTGTTTACGCTTAGAAAACTCCGGCGAATTTACAACATGAATAGTTCGCCTGATAACTAATGTGTTCCCTTTATGGATCATCTTAAATCATGACTGAGAGAGACAGTCAAACCCATACACTCACATGCACACCCCCACATGCGCTAAAGGGACAAGTGCATGGATGCAGCCCGCCAACTTTGGAGCACTGCCACATTGATGATGTGCAAAGAAACTCAGGGAATGAGTCAACATCCAGTGCAATACAGCTGGGACTTTATTTCACAACTATCTTTGGAAAAGACACACCACTGCTTGTGCCTAGAATTACCTTATTGCAAAAGTTTTGTTATGTAATATCATATCTTCATGTTCTCTAGTTGAGAATGTAAGTTTTCCCTTGTGGCAAAACAAGTTGTATGATGATGATAATAGGAAATGGATATTTCAGTCTCCTGATTTTCAATGTTTATAGAGAGAATGTTTTAAAATACCAGCACCAAATAATGCTAATAATGTCTCCCCTAGATAAATACCCTTACTGTTCTACATGTTCATCTTTACAGGGCCGAGAAAACAGAGGTGTTAAGCGAGGACCTTCTACAGGTGAGTGAGTGTGTGTGTGTGTGTGTGTGTGTGTGTGTGTGTGTGTGTGTGTGTGTGTGTGTGTGTGTGTGTGTGTGTGTGTGTGTGTGTGTGTGTGTGTGTGTGTGTGTGTGTGGTGTGTGTGTGTGTGTGTGTGTGTGTGTGTGTGTGTGTGTGTGTGTGTGGGTGGGTGGGTGGGTGGGTGGGTGGGTGGGTGTGTGTGTGTGTGTGTGTGTGTGTGTGTGTGACCCCAGGTGCTTGATGAAATGATGGACTCTAAGCAGTTAGTGCCGTCAGTGTTCATGCTGTGTTAAATTAACAGGTGTAAATAATGTGATTATGATGGAGATTGTATTGTCTTTGGGCCCCTCCAAAGGGAAGCAAGATTTTATCACAGGGTACATACCTCTGTATTTTGGTTAATTAAAGATTGATTCTCTGGTTGTTTGATTTAAAACGTTTTAAAGGAAGACAGAGCTACTATCCAGTATTTCATAAATCTGTACAAGAAAGTATAATTAGTTTTTTAGCAGAAAAGCTTTTTTCTTTTCACCTTTTCTTTGATTATTTACAACCTTGTAATGGGCTCAGTCTGGATCTTCCACTCAATCATCCAATATTTGATGATTATTTTAATTAATAAAATGTTATGAATGAAAAATGAAAAAGGCCCATCACAACATCCAGTTATCCTCATTTCAATTGAATATAAATCATTGCAGTTTGTGAATATCCATAACTTCTTCACTGATAAACTTTACCATGTATATAATAGCAGGTGCAGATGTCTGACGCTGCATAACAAATGTCAGATGTGTTATCGGAGCACAGTGTTTATACATGGGTGTGTGTTGTGACAGCAAGACGTTTCTGATGTGTGTGTGTTCTTCCAGGTGGAGAAGCGTCTGGATCTGGTCAAGCAGGTGACACACAGCACTCACAAGAAGCTGACGGCCTGCCTGCAGGGTCAGCAGGGGGCCGATGTCGAGAAGAGATCTGTCAAGTCTCCTTCTGTGAGTAACTGCAGCCATCATCCTCTCAGACACTGAATACTGATGCAAACTGATGTGAACATATGTGCGATGATGCAGCTTAAAAGTATTCATAACCGTCTATCATTCTCACCAAAGCTTTTGCATTATTATCTTTTTTTATTAGAAGAAACTACCGCTCACCATCCTTGCACAATGTATGGTAGAAGGAGCTGCTGTGTTGGGGGATGACTCTCTCCTGGGGTAAGTCCCTGTATTTAACAGGACTTAGCTCACACACTTTCCATTGACACACACACACACATACACACACATGGAGTCATCTTTAATTATTGATTCGGCTATTGAATTCTTCTCTGTCCTCATTACCCTTGTCTGCATTTTAATTGTGTTTGATGCCTTTGACTTTGTGTCTGGCTGTCGTCAAACAGGAAGATGCTGATGATGTGTGGGGAGACGGAGGAGAAGTTGGCCCAGGAGCTCATCCTGTTTGAGTTTCAGATAGAAAGAGATGTGGTGGAGCCTATGTATGTGCTCGCTGAGGTGAGCTTCAATTAAGACATATCAACCTAAGAATATTTCTATAAGCTATTTCTCTTTTTTCCAAAAATGACAAACAGCACATGGTCCTCATTTAGTGCTACACTTATATTACATTAACTGACTTTAATCAAGCACTTATTTTCTTTTAAAGGTGGACATTCCAAACATCCAGAAACAGAGGAAGCACTTAGCCAAACTTGTTTTGGACATGGACTCAGCTAGAACAAGGTATATGACGTCCTATTTAAGAGCCTCTTGTTAATTTATTTTAAAAATAAATGCTCAGGAAGCTATTATATCCAGTGCAGTGGTCATTGTTTTTTACTCTATTCTATAGATTTCATCAATCATCCAAGTCATCTAGTCACCCAAGCACACTGCAGCCCGGCGCCAAGGCAGAGTCTCTCCGAGAGGAGATGGAGGAGGCAGCCAATCGGATGGAGATATGTAGGGTAAGTCTCCAATCAGAGCCATTCTGATATATATCCCTCCTCCAGCTCTTCCATTTGATTTATAGCCATTCTGAATGTATCCGACACAAATGGACCACTATATCAAGATGATATTACAGTTACATTTACGATATATTAGATTATTTCTTACCGTATGAGATGGTTGCTCTCTATTTTCTGTTTCAGGATCAGTTGTCAGCAGATATGTACAGTTTTGTGGCCAAAGAAATAGACTATGCAAATTACTTCCAGACAGTAAGTATATATTATCCTTACTTTTTGCAAATAAAACATTTGATCCCATGCTAGCACAGGTTACAATTAACATTGTACAGTATACACAATTCATTCATTCATCATTTTGTGTTTGTTATAATCTCTTCTCCTTCCACAGCTAATAGAAACGCAGGCAGAGTATCACAGGAAGTCATTAGAGATTCTTCAGAGTATCCTGCCCCAGATAAAAGCTCACCAAGGTAAGTCTACCGTGTCAAGCTCTCCTTTGAGTGTGTCCAGTTTACTTCTCCTGTGTGTGCGTGTGTGTGTGAGTATGAATGCGTGCATATGCGTGTGTGTTTGCCCATGCGTGTGTGTGAAGAAATATGCTCCAATTGTGCACTGAAGTAATATTAGGCTGAGAAATGACAGAGTTAACAGCCTTGAAATGTCATATAACAATCGTATTAAGCTATACCTTCACCTCCCTACTTATGCTGACTGCTATTCTTAAGGTGCTAAATAACAAGAAACATATATGTAATTGCTGTTGAGGTCTATGTGCAATTCAAGCGACTGTTTTGTGTTGCAGAAGCGTGGGTGGAGAAGCCGTCGTATGGCAAGTCTCTGGAGGATCACCTGAATATTAGTGGGAGAGAGATTGCCTTCCCCATTGAAGCTTGTGTCACAATGCTGTTAGAGTGTGGCATGCAAGAGGAGGTAGAGGACATACAAACACACACACACACACACACACACACACACACACACACACACACACACACACACACACATATACATACACATACAAATTGACAGACACATCGCTTAGGTATTTTTGGTGTAAGTTAATATGCATTTGTCCTCTTGTGTATGTGTCACTTGGTGCTTAAACTTATCAATCTTTCTATTAAAAAGATGCCGTACTGTATGGGAGTTAATATACATTTTAAAAATACCTTTCAAAGTTTATTGTCTTTATATTATTTAGTTTAGACTATCTCAACACACAGAGATGTACTTCCACTATTCAGTACATAGTTTAAACCTGACGTTGTCGGCCTGGAATGACTCATTTTTAAGAGTTTTAATTGGCTCTGATCTTCTTGACCTTTTAATTAAAATTAAAATTGTGAAGTTGAGAGTCCGAGTAGCAACATCTTTGCAACAGGAAACATGTGTGGGAGACTGAGCTCACTAATCATCTTTACGATTTTAATATGTTTGTGCTAACCAATTAAAATCTGACAGCAAGCTATAAAGATGGTTTACATTAAAATATGAATGGACAAAAGTATGTAAAGCCAGCAGTTTGTTTCTGTGTTATTTATCATCAGCCAATGTCAAGTGTTCAACGATAATGGCTATGCATTTTGCACAGCATTTATGCACAGGTCATGTTAGATGTGATAATTACACATGATTATGTGTTTCCTGCGTGTGGGTTGCAGGGCCTCTTCAGAATCGCTCCATCAGCCTCCAAGCTGAAGAAGCTGAAAGCCTCCCTGGACTGTGGAGTTCTGGATGTGCAGGAGTACTCCTCCGACCCACACGCCATCGCAGGTGAACAACACTCCCACACGAATGCCTTGTTCAAAGCCTATTTCCATAACAACAACCCCTACACACTTTCTTTATCTTTCTATGTTAAAGGCAATGGTTGTTACTTACATCTGCCAGTTGTTTTATGATGTGGAATCTGCAATTTTGTTAAAGGTCATATCAAAAGTTTTGATTGGTTTTGGACGTGGTTGCCAGAAAATACTGTTATTTGTCTACAAGCGTTGTGCAAACTTCATCAGCTCTAACCCTAGTGCTATGTTCCTGAAGCCTTTCTGTTCTGATATTGCTGTGCATTTCACACTTTGGCATGAAATCTGTGTTGAGCTATCTGAATTTGGCAGTTACACTTGCTGCAAGGGCCTGCTGGAGGGTAGTGGAGATATGGGGCATCGCCTCACCAGTACTCTGAAGAGGGAACAACACCCTCCCTTCCTCTAAAAGAGCAAACTGGTCTTCACCTTCTCCCTGTTTTTCTCACCAAAGGGGCTCTGAAATCATACCTCCGTGAGCTCCCTGAGCCACTGATGACCACTGAACTTTATGATGAATGGATTCAGGCCTCCAAGTGAGTTGCTGTTCTCTTTTTAAATTGCCTTTTCTTCAATTATGTCATTGGCCTAGATAAAACACAGAATAGTCCATTATAAAGGGAGTCTTTACTGCTAAAATGAAAGATTGTGACATTTATTTAGTAATAGAGCAACAGTGTAACCATCATGATTTTTGTATTTCTCCAGCATCCCAGATTTGGAGAAGAGGCTTCAAGCATTAATGGCAGTGTGTGAAAAACTCCCGACAGACAACTTGAACAATTTCAGGTCAGTCACTTTCCCTTATTTTCTGTCCGATAATAATGTTCCCATGTGGCTGTAATACTTTTAAAAAATACAGTAAAGTTTCATTTTATTATTTTGCTTTTATTCAAATCCCACAGATATCTAATCAAATTCTTAGCCAGGCTAACCGACTTCCAAGACGACAATAAGATGACTCCCGGTAACCAGGCCATTGTTCTTGGTCCTAACTTGCTCTGGACACACACTGAACCGTATGTATTTCTTGTTGTAACACATCTACCTTACCTTCACTTATCGCATAAGATTTTACTGCGGTTTAATGATCTGTTTTCTTTCCAGGAACATGACGGAGATGATGACCACCCTGTCCCTACAGATTGTTAGCATCGTTGAGCCCATTATTCAGCATGCTGACTGGTTCTTCCCTGGAGGTGGGGATCTCATACTATGTATGTAAAATTGTAGTAAGGCTGGGCGCCATATATCTATTGATCTTCAATCATTCCTTTGGTATAATGGCTTTAACAAATAAATAGAAATTCAATTATATATATTTTAGGGTATGACCTGCAATTTGTACAACCCAGTTCGACCTAATTAATATTACAAGCAATTGTAAAAATAGACTTTTTCTGAAAAATGCGTGAAAAACGTATTAACTGTACTAGTATGAACTACTTAATAGAATATTAATATATTGTCACTTCCTTTGGCTCAGACCTATACGAATAAGATGTTTCTCCTTCATGTCTGTCAGTTCACAAAGAAAAGCACCACATCAAACAACATATACCCAAATGTCACAACAAAAACATACATGAAGCTAAAACTGATCTGATCATGATGTCTTTAAAGCTTCAGCATCATCAACCCCTGACTTCAGGCAGTAGACCATGCAGTCACTTCCTGTTTGCACAAGTCTCATATACAGTAAAAACTCCAGCAATTCTTCTCCATATATTTTTGTGTTACTCTTTTGATTAAAACCATGCAATAATGTTACTCTCTGAAATAATCAAAACATTAACAATCATTATAATACTGTATTTGATACATACATTTTATTTTAAGTAGATTAAAACAAAAAAAGTATAACTTTTTTAAGACTTTAAGTGGATTTAAGTAGAGATTGACTAGACTAGTAGTAGTAACTCCCACATAAAAGTGATAGACTCCAAAACACATTCACACACCAACACCACAATGTCCATAACAGTTATGAATGCTGATGGTGTGTCTGCTCCTTCTTCAGAGATTGAATTCAACTTGACAGGGTGCTACGGCAGCCCGATCCACAGCAACCACAACTCCAACTACAGCTCCATGCCCTCACCAGACATGGACCAATCGGAGCGCAAGCAGCAGCACGACCAGAGCCGACGGCCACTGAGCGTTGCCACGGACAACATGATGCTGGAGTTTTACAAGAAGGATGGGTATGATGCCAAGTGCATCCTTCTGCTGCCCACATCTCACTCTCACTCTGTTTTCTCTCTTTCCACCCACACCTCTTCACAGGCATCTAATTTAATTTGTTCTTATATTCGAGGCAGCCATTATAAAGCCATTAACAACTTTAACCTATATTTTAATCCCTGGACCCTCCAAAGGTCACGCAGAGGTGTGGATTAGGCCGCATATCTCACTAATTCTGGCACATACAACCCATACTATTAGGAGCACAGAAGCCTGAGTCTCATTTGAATACATGGCGCTGCATCAAATTGAGTGGCATTGTCTCTATGACAACGAGTCTCTGATGAAGGGCTGCTGGTTACCTCTTTTTTTTTCTCAGGAAATATTTCTTACCATCCTCCCACACCCAGCTCCTCCTTCACAGTCTGGCTAGCACGTCACCTGGCCTGAGTCATTCATCCAGCTGGTGGAAAATCACTGGTAGAATTGGAGCACTCAAAAGACTATATCCATATTGCTAGATAGAAAATAAAATGACAAAACCTATATACAAATAAAGTGTTTTTGTACTATTTGGAGCAAAGAGCAGCTTGGGATAAAGAGTGTTCCTTGTCTATGTTTTCAGGTGTTTATTAGACCAGCATTAGCCAAAAACACGCCTTTAATTTGGGTTCAGTATAAGTGCAGACCGGTTCAGTATAAGTGCAAACCGGTTCATTATAAGTGCAGGCAGGTTATGTGGGCTGACATATTCTCACCTCTGGAACATCCCTCCCTTCTGCTCCTCCCTGCCATTGGTGCTCTCATCTCCCCATCATAAAGTGTACTGAGTGTTTGTGAACCCTGTTGTGAACCCTGTCTGCATCACTGACCTCATATTCCTTTTGCCTCTCTTCCCCCTACTAACGCAGCATTAGGAAGATACAAAGGTACCGTATCATGCCCTGTTTCCCCACTTCTTTCCTTACCTTTCCCCAACTCAGCCCTTTCTTCATCATTATATATGACCCTTGATGTGTTTGTATCTAGTATGGGCGTGCGGGTTATGGATACTTCCTGGGTGTCTCGTAAGGGTTCGGCCACTCTGTCGCGAAAGACCTCCTCCACCCCTCCAGGCCTGCAGGGCTCCGTGGACACGCTCATACCCGAGCAGCCCGGAGAGCTCGCCTGCTCCCCGTCTGCGACCCCCCCACTGGGAGAAAGGATTTGGTAAGTCACAGTGGAGACCTTGTCCCCCTCTTCCTCACACATCCACTCCTGTTTATTTAATTGTCATCCCCATTATCATCACCATCATCAACTTTCTCAGCTCTGTGTGAACAAGATCCTTGGCTGTTTTAATCATATTTCCATTAAAGTGGCAATGGAACCATGTTCAACTTTCCATCCATACTGCTGCTCGCTGTTTTCCTCAGAGCCTACTAGAAACAAATATATGGCCTTATTCAGATCATTATAGATAGAACAAGAAATGCATTGCAAATTGTACCTGGTGGTAGGTACAGAATTAGCACATGCTTATATGGAAGCAATCTAAATGCTCATGTTGTAATATACAGCCATTACATTGTGAGGTTAAGATTTATTAATAATAGTTCAAATTAAATACGTGCCTATTGCCACTTTAATTTGTATTTTTTGTTTGTGCATCGTGTCAACACCTTAAGGTCTCATTCTGTTATTATAATTTCTCACTCTCTACATCTCTTATATTCACCCTGTGGTTTGTCAGGTTTGTGTCCTTGTGGGTTAACCTTTCAAAAGGAAAATGACACTTTTGACTCTAACTCTAAAGGGTTTTAATCCAACTACTGTTTGGAAGTTTTGATTCTGTACCTGGCACTAAGCTTCAATCTGCAAGTCCTTTGCGAGCATGCTAATATTTCCAATATCCCATTGTTGTGGCTTGGCTTTCTCGGCTTTGGTTGTGAATTATTTCCTTTTCTGTTGACACTGATTCCACCATTTTCTGGTATGATTATCATAGTTAAACACGTGAATAATCACCTCATGATCGCTGGCTCTGCCTGTGTGGCAGATGAGATAATATGGCTTCTGGCTTGGCTGGCTTTTCCCTCCTATCCTGTGGCTCTTTCAGCCGATGAAAGGGTTTTGTGTCTGTTTCACACTGCCCTGGGCTGACTGCAGGACCTGCCATGCAAACAAGACTTATACTGTCAGATAAGGGCAGATAGGGTTTCCATATGCTGCAGAGAGATATTTAGTCATCAGCTCAGCTGGATAATATTGTAAGCTGCAGACCAGCACTTTGGCTTTAGAGACAGATCCTCACAGCTCCATGCAGTGTGCAGACACAAGGTGAACACAGAGGGAGTCCTATACACGTTATTATTTTCCTTCGGCAATAAAACTTTCTTTTCCTTTGCTGTTTCTTTGTGCTTGTGGTTGTATTTGCACTAAGCTGACTGTGTGCTAAGCTTGGTGCCCACCGCCCACCCTAAAATGCAGTTTTTGTATTTTTTTATTTTGGCTACGGACACACTAACACACTAACCATCAAAACAGCTTCTGGTATCTCGCTCCAATGCGTCTCCCTGTTCAATCACTAGAGCTGTTTCTTTTGTGCTGTCTATTCTCTTAATATCTGCAGCTCAGACAACGTGTCGCCAAATCGGCCGGACACCTCTCATGCCCACCCACCCCCAGGGGAGGACCGCCCACCCCCCCCCTTACCCCATCTCCTCGTGCCACACTGCCCCCCACCTCTTCTATCCCAAACCCCCACCCTGCGCTCGCCCTGTGGCACCGGGTCCAGAGTCCCAGCCCCCTGCCTCCCCCCCGCCCCCACTGCGCTGGTCTGGCTTCACTCCCCCGGCCCCGCCCCCTTCCTCCTCTTCTTCCTCCTCCTCCTCGTCACTTGACATCAATTCGAACCCCAAACCCAGCTGTCTGCATTTCCCCAAGCACAGCCCGCCCAGTGACATGTCGCATGCCCCCCCACCGGACACTAATGCTTCACCACTCTACATCAAAACCACCTTGGTGTTAACCCGCCATGACCAGTCCCTTGGCAACCCCCCTAGCCTCCCTTCGTCCGCCCCCCCGCCCCCGCCGTGGGCTGCCTGTCCATGTGCCCGAGAGAGAGGACCCCCCAGGCTGACTAGGTAAATACAACACACCCATGCCCACGATGGATGCATCACAGAGTGGCATCTGTATCTCTCCTCTCCTCTAGCTCGCTAGATCATATTTTCTTTTGCTTTTTTCCCCCCTCCCCCTTCAAATTACATACCTCAGATTCTGTAACATCAGGTTGTCCAGGAATGCCTCTCATGGGGGTTGCCTAGCAACAAGGGATGTTACTGGCTCATATTTAGCGCTCGGTTTCAGGCTGGTATTGAGTAGATGATAAATACATGGACAATGCTGCATATGGCTATCAAAAAGCATATGAATGTATTTATTCTACAGTTTGCAGCTGTTTTCTTTACTAACCAGCAGAATTAAGTTGGAGATTTGTAAGGTTAGTTTTGTAGTACCGTTCTGTTCTGGTAAGCTTCTTCCTGCAGTTTCAACAATCTTTCAGCTGGACCCAAAGTGCAGAGTTTGTATAGAGTGACTGTGGCAGTTTCCTGACTCATCTGTCTGTGGTGTTACAAACAGGACAGTGTGAATCATTACTGCAAATCTTTGAACAAGCTCGCTTGATATTGCTCTGTCTTGAGATCTGGTAGCTCAATGCTTCCCATTCAGATGGATTCTTTTCGGGGAAAGACATCTCAAAGGGACTGCCCGAAATTGCCGTTAATTAGATGTCATATAATCCAAAATGGTTGTCTTTGTGGATGTGAGTTCATATGAGTTTTTGCAACGTTATGTCTATATTATTGAGGATATCCTTATTACAGCCATGAAATCGCAGAAACACGTTATTTAAAGTGAGAAGATAATACAATACATTACCTACTCTTTGCTTATAGCACAGAATTTAGATTTAGTTGCTCATATATGGTTACATGCAGAATCCCTACCATATTTACGGTGCATCCTCAATACTCAACGTAAGTAATAATACTGATGTTAATCAAGGTGGTTCCACACAGTGACACACTCATGCCTCTGCTTTGTATCTGTTGCTGGGTACAAATATTTACACCTTCTGTTCTGCTCGGTGTCCCTTTTTGTGAGGAATCCAGTGGAAATCTTACACTGTCGTGAGATCCCAGCTGTCTCTGAACATCATTGGTATTTTTAGATCATGATAAGCTCCTTTATATACAGAGAGGAAGGTAGTTGAACGTTTTTTTTTAATATACTGTATCTTACAATACAGCACACAAATAAATATAATTTATTGATGTTCTATAAAACATGCTGAAACTGGAATGTATTGTGCTTTTGTTATACATACACGATTATTATATCAATCTGGATGTAATAATAATAATAATAATAATAATAATAATAATAATAATAGTGGTTAAATAAAGATCGGGTTTGTTAGGCTGCAGTTTTCTGATTGAAATGCCAATCCAACACTTTGCTTTACAACATGTTCTGGGTTAATTGTATTAATTAATATTGATTACAGTATATGGTAATATTGGTAACAGTGTTCTTTAACAAAGTGAAACTCATGATGATGGTGATGGTGATGATGGTGATGATGGCTGCTGTGGCTCTAAAGTAGTGCACATGAGGTATACTGAAAGTTACTGTAATACTATTCACACACTAATGTCTCTCTGTCTTTTTCAGTTCATTCAAGAGTAAAGAGCTCTCCCCTGTAATTGGACACAAAGGCATCCAGGTGGCCGGTCCGACAGTCCCCCTCAGCTGTAGTCCTCAGAGCAGCAGCCAGTCCCCCCACTCCACAGAGCACAGTCCACACTCCCTGCGCAAAGGTCAGCACCTCTCTCAGTCCGAGTTTACAATGACTGTGTTGACATGCACATATTCCACTATTCCACAATATTTCTAATGCAGCATTTCCTAATCATGTCATGTGGGATATGGCCTTATTATTCAGGTTTTAGGATCATTCTTTGCACATGTATACAGCGCAGTTTGCAGTGCTGGGATAGAGATGCATGCCAAAAAGATTCTGGTTGGAAGGAGAAACACACTTACTTTGAAACATTATGAAAGACTTGGAATCAAGAGGATTTTGGAGATTAAAGTTACTTAAAAGGCTTAAGCTAGGATATACTAACCGGGGGGGTTTATGTAAATCATAGTATGCAGGTCTGCATTTAATCAGGAATATTAGTGGAGTATTCGTTTTGATTAGCTATGTCTTTTTCAGAATAAGGTTTATCTTTTCACTATATCTGTAAAGCGTCTTTGAGCACCTGTAAAAGCGCTAACAAAATAAATCAATTATAATTATTATAAGGTTAAAAAGAAAAAAAGAAATATTTAGTGCTTGCAATCTAAGTCATTGTGTATTTTTGCTAATTGATATCTAACAGGAATTTGACTGTGTGTGTTGTGTGCTTTCAGGTTCCAAGAAGTTGGCCCCTGTGCCTCCCAAGGTCCCTTACAGCCAGTCTTGCGGGATGTCCGACCAGTCAACAGGTCAGCCGTCACCGGTCAGCCTGTCCCCCACACCTCCTAGCACCCCCTCCCCTTATGGACTGGCCTGCCCTCCGGGGCAAGTGCCGCCTTGCTCCCCTGGGCAGACCCTGTTTGGGGCGTCCCACTCCCTTTCGTCCCCTCCCTCCCTGACCGGAACGCTCACCAAGTCGCGGCCCGCCCCAAAGCCCAGGCAGAGACCCAGTCTGCCCCCTCCTCAGCCGCCCACAGCCCCCCAGTTGTTCACAGGCTCGGCCATGGCCACAGTCCCCCAGCCCCTGGAGCAGGGCCTCCTGGATGGACTGTCTCCCGGGGAGAGCATGTCTACAGGTAAACACCAGCCATTGGCAACAACACCCCCTCCGCCCCCTCAGATGGGGCTGCAGCGGCCCTCTCTCAGACTCGCTGTGGCTCTGTCCAATGGAGATGGCGGACGAGTGTAGAACTCTGTAGGACTTGTCATATGTCATGTAGATATAAAAGATCCCCTTACCCTTATTGACTGTTCCCAAGCGAATGTCTGAATGAAAAAAAAGTTGCCTTTAGACACAGATGCCTGAAGAATTATGTAAATATAAGCATTTTTGCTGCTACTGTAGTGAGCAAACCTCCTTGACCTATGTATTCATTGCTTGTGTTATGTGATGATGTTTCTGGGTAATGTGTGGAAACATCAGAGAAGCATAGTTCATCCTGCTTGTATGGAAGTTGCCATTAGATTCATCATGTGCTCTCTGTTTATCTGTGTTACCCAGACCCTCACATGGCAGAGGTAGGTCAGAGGCTTACTTTACAGTCCAGTCTCTCTTACTGCGTAACAGGCGCAGACACCTAGCCAGACAAACCGCACCTTCTATCTACAGTATATGTTCTGATGATGAGGTGTTCTGTCATGATATACCAATCATTCTGTCACTTTGCTATATTTATCATTCTCTTGTTCCCCCCTGCTACTATTGTGTACCTTGCAGCTGTGTGAGGCCAGGGATTCAGTGTGGGCTAAGTGTGAGGGGGACTTTTAGGGTAAGCCAGACCGTCCCCACCCCATGCGCTCCATCTCACTGCCTGGCCTCGTGCTGTGGCTGCCTCTGGGGTCTCCTGCAGCCTGCCTCAAACATCTACCTGTAGCTTTCAATCAGAACACGTTCCCTATTTCGTCTTTGAGCAGGTTGACATTTTTTACTTTTTGCATGGTGTTGCAGTTCAACCGAAAATGCATGGCTTAAGGACTTCCCAGAGTGCACCACACTGCGCTCACATTGCAGACGCCGTCGCTTACAAAGGTCCATCTTAAAGCCCCCCTTCTTTTCGTACCCCATTCCCAGCCCAATGCCAGCAGACATCCCCCTCTAACGCGTCTGCCACTGGTATCGGGGGGGCACAGGTAACCCCCAATCCTCCTTTGGCAGATTCATCGCTTTTTATAACCTCTGCTCCCTCTTACTACACTGCCACGCTCCATCTCATTCCTACACAGGAGTAGTCTCTGCTTGGACCTGCTGCTTCTAGTCAATGCAGCAGCACATTAGGATATATTAAGAGCAAGTATCAGGTCCTTATGAGATTGCCATTGTTACTTCAAGCCCACTTGGTGTCTTGGTGCCATTCTTCCACAGAGTTCCACACACATCTTGTTGCCTCTGTGTTGGTTTACCTGACCATTGTTGTAACGTGAAAAGTAATGTGTCATTGTGCAGTCATTTTGAGCTGTTATTTTATTTTACCTAGCAAAAATATATGTTGTTGTTGTCTCAAAAGACACAAAAAGCTGTGAAATACCACACTAGTCATTCAGGTGTGACTAGAACAAACTGAAACATCCCTGTGTAGAATGTGAAGCACATGTAATCTACTGATTACTTCAATCAGGACAGACATCATATGCCACTTACCATGAGTTCAGTCTCAAAAAGATTAATATTATTTCTGCTCTCTTCCGTTTTTTACACCTCATTATCATCTTCATATGCCCTCTTCTCCTCCTCCTCCTCTTGCTCTTCATCCCCATTCCCACCATTCTGCTCATCATACTCACCTCTCCCACCATGCTCACCATTAGATATCTTCAATTATGAAATCCCCTCCATCAATGTCAATCTGGACAGCCTCATCGATGAGTTCAGCGGTGCCCCTTGCAGGAGGTCCCTGGCAGTGACAGACTCTCCAGAGGGGGACGCTGTGCCTGAGGAGGAGCCACAGAGCACCACTCTATGACCTTTGACCCTAAGGCATCACAGCTAACCAGCACCCCTGTGGCTATACATGCTCTTAACTGTCGCCATCAAGGCCTGATGGAAACACCAATTGGCCTCACCAATGCCCACCTGAAACCACAACTCGAACACATCTGCTACAGGCTGCAAAGAAACTCATCTCTTACAATTGCTTGCTAGAACTTAAATGTGACTACAAAGAAAAACACCAAAATGCCATAGCGGAGAAACAGTTGCCTTTAGGAGGAAAGACTGGAATAAGTATAGTAGAATGAGTATTAAGTTAAGAGATTTTTTTAATTTATTTAGCTTATTCATCTATGTTCTTTGATGAAGTGGTCTGTATTTTTGTGAGTTTTTTCAATTTATTTTTGCCTTATTAAAACATGCAATCATATTGCAATATGATATTCACAAGTTGTGCAACTTTTGGTAAGGGAAACTCAGAGCCTGACATGGTTAGGAGCAAAGCCCCTCCTCAGGGTGTTCCAGAGAGTAGTCGTGTTTTATTGCTCACAGGGTATTTAAGCTTTGTGCACATTAGGATAATGCTGAGCCGTAGAGACAGGTTTTGCATGCAGGATGAAACGTTTAATGCAGTTTACTTCTTATCGTTACACCCAATCTTTACTTCCCCTCTGCTATCATATATTACAACTGTTCTTTATCTGACATTTACCCTCATACAGGTAAGCTCACTTTAACTCACTTTATACCAGCACAGTATGAGAAGAATGTTACTGTAAATTACATTTTTTTTGGACGAAAGCACCACAATGTGTTTGCATGACAAGCCACTATAAACAAACTGCTTCTGATCAAGGGCCTCCGAATGGCAGTATGTTATTTTGTGTGAGTGTGTTGGTTGTTGTTGTCCTTGGAGAGTAAATGTAGACCACCCATGTGCTGTTACAGTTTGATGAAAATGGATGGATGACTTCACTGCCTTTAGGTTCGTATGATTCTCTCTTTTAACCTTGTTTCAAGTGCTTCAGGTTCAGTGACCTTTGACCCCTAATGTAAATACAAAGACTGTACATAAATTGATGTATATAAATCTGAGAGTAAAAGTATATGTAAAAATGCATATTTCAAATATATATAATGATGATATTAATAATAATATATGTGCTGATATTTATCATGTCTAGAAGATGTAATGATTAAAAATGTGCTGTTATTTTTGTCCCTGCACACAATGAACAGGTTTATTGTGGATTCATAATGTTTCTCTGTAACACCAGGTAACAATGATGCTGCAGCAGAAATGCAGAATGTTATTTCTGCTAGAAATCTATTGTGGCTTTTTCTAATTCTGTCTCCTGAGCTTTGACTTCAAATATACTCTAGCACTAATGAGTTGCACACCATTGCCCTATCTTTTCTTCGAAATCAGTTATTTAATAGATTCCTCTGTAAATAATGAGTTTACTTTGAGAACATTCAACTCGTTTAATCAATTCACAATGAGGATAATGTAGTCTTTAGCATATATATTGATGGACCGGCTTACATGTTGTGCTCATTTGAATATAATCGCTAATTTGGCACACTCGCTTGATCACCGTATTAAAATGATTTTGTCCTTTGTTGTAATTCTAACTGCAGACAATTATTCTGATGTTTGTTTATCAGATAACCGATGCTGCAGTGTAACTTTTTTAATCACCTATATAATATTTCAGGACTATCATTTTGTCAATTAAAGTGCAATTACAGTGTTTTGAGCCACCTCAGTCCAAAAAGTGTTACCCTTCCCAACCCTAGAGAAGAAAAAGCCATTTGTTTTATTATAAAGCAAGTATTTTCTTTTTTCAGTTATTCATTCTAGATGAACCTTTCTCCAAAAGTGATGGTATGCTCTGTGTGTGTTCTCAATGAACTATGTTTATGAAGATTTTGGTGATGTTGATACTTATATTGATAGTTGTGGTGATTATATGAAAACAATTGCAAGTGCCCTCACTCTGGTTGTTATTTTGGAACTATAGGCATAAATAATGTGTATAGAAGTTTTATTTTCTGTGCTGGACCCATACATTTATACGAGAAGGCAGGGTTTCTCTCTCTGTGTGTGCAGACTGAATGTGACTCACGAAGATTTCCAATGGTAGGCTACCTGATTTTGTAATAGCAAAAAGGCAAATGGACATGGTACATCTGGATGAAGGTTCCTTGTTGGCATGTATTATTATGAGTGCAGGGCAGTATTACTGTAATGCTTTTGTGCATCATAACTGGAACTTACAGCCACCTAAAAGCATGCATTCCTGTTCATTGTAAGTGTGATTATAATGCTGCTCAAAAGGAAAAAGAACACATGTACCCTCCCCAAAGCTCGAGTCATAATATCATCACATATCTAATTTCAGATCATCTACCTTTACAGCGATTTTCAATAGCATATTCATAGAGTTACACTTTGCACCAAATGGTACACTGTAGTTTTATCAAGCATTTTAACTACTGTAGAACTACATTTTATAGCTCACCTTACCACCAAGTATGTTGGTCTAAAGTAAAGCTCAATTTGTTTACATCTGGGAGGAATCTGAAATGAAAAAAAATGGGGGAATCTGAAAAAGTGTCATGCATGCGCTTATAGATAGTCTTTTGATAATCCACGTTTTGTGTCAATCACTGTCTTTTTAGGGATTGTAAGAGGGGTGAAATGTAGAGTTTGACTCTAGAGAATGTGGATCATAATGAATGGTCCTATGTGGGGTTCTGAGCAATACGGTAGAGGAGTGGTTGTTGCCTGTGGATGTACTGCCTCCTTCTGCTTACTAGTGTACAAAAACAAAACCTGCCGCTTGTCAAGCCCACCATGCCCACCCCTCCCTCCTCTGCTTAGCATATCAAGTGGAACACAGTGTGTACTGTGAAGCCTACCTGCAATCCTTATCAGAATGTCAGAAATAAATATATATATTAAACTCTACATTTGTAATATCTCACCTGGTTCATGTGGCTTTTTTGCAGTGTTTTGTTTTCCTGGGAAAATAAAGTTTTGGAAAATTGTACAGTTGATGGTCAATTCTGGGATGCACACTACTAACTTTACTGGAGTATTTTCAGTATTTCTAAGCAACCTAAACTTTGCTATATTTAAAGGAAAAAATGTTGTACTTTTAATCCACTACATTTGGTGTCATTTGTAAATTAATACATTTACTCATATAGTGCTAAAGTACACAATCAAGTTGTATTACTTTTATTACTACTTCAAGTACATTTTAATGATGATACATATGTCAACTAGTTAGGACTTTCACTCTGCCTGGAGGTTAATTTCGAATTTATTCAACATTATGAACATAATGCAGAAACCTAATTGCTGCTTTTTTAAGCAATTTTCTCTCAATCGGTACTGTCATCATTTTAACCTGAATAAATCACTAGAGTTATAATGTTTTCACTCATTATATCTTTGCCTTAAATATTGTATCTGCTTAGCATTTATAACTCAGTTAATCCGGCTCTAACCACTGCCGTGCAAGCCACCAACAAGAATACCATCTTAAAATCTGATTCATCAAATTAAATAATGATTATTCACTTTCTTAGCAACGGGTTTGGCTGCAGAACAAACGCCCCTCAGGTGTGTAACCTGTAGGACCAGCCCAGCAGGATGGCTGAGGGATTGTCACAGGAGGAAACTAGGAGTGTACACATTTATCATGGTGTCACTCTGCCTTTCTCTTTGTTTGACCTCATTTTCAAGAGCAAGTCTTTTTTCAAAGAAACCAGTGATTGTGTAATTTCTACTTGTTATATAACTTATGTTGTTACTTTTTTCCCCCTTTAAGCCATGCTCATATCTTTCTTCTCCATCTTAATCTTGGTTCTTTAGACAGACAAGTAATCTAATGCCACAGTATAGGCGGCGTATCTTCTTACAGCAAACAGCCAGGCAGAGCTCATTATACCTGCTACAGTATATCTCCTTCAGACTGCACAGGGTGCATCAATTATTTCTTAAAGGTGTCTCTGTTTACAGCGTCCTTATACACACTACAATGTGAGCCTGTATATGTAACTGTGTATCTAACTCCCTTCAATCTTCTTATCAAACATTTTCATTTAGCATGTGTACAATTAAAGTCTAAAAATGAAATGTGGATTTTTTCAAATATCTGACATGTTTCTTTGTAATTTTAAGAGGAGAGAAAGTATTTTAACATGATACCCCAAATGTTTAAACAGGGTCATTTATGTCACGCTCCCTCAATAAACCAAACTCGTTTCTGGCTGCTACAGTATAGAACGTAACCCCTTTTTACTTTTCAGGACAGACATAAAAAATAATCCTGAAGGATAGATGTTAGCTTTTGCTGCTTGGAAACAGTGTATTCAACAACAGGGTAACACAACATTGACTTGAGCTGCTTTAACAACAATGGGATTTGGGTTACATGGTTTTTATTGCACTTTTTCTGGCAGGCCCCTTTTTTTGGTTGTTGAAATAATTCTAAGATGTTCAATCGTTTTGGATTTAGTAACCTTTGAGTGTGCTTTGAAATTGTTAGGATGTATTGCATTTTTTATTCTAATCAAACATGTCGAACATGTCACAGACAGGAATGCAAAACAAAAGACTGTCAAAGCTTCAACCTTGACTTGACTTTACTGGACTGTTGCTTGGTAATGCACACAAAGGGGCATACACCTTCTGACTTCTGACCTGAAAACCAGGAGAGGAATCACGATACCTAATTATATCTTAAACCCACTTTTCAACTAAAAATATTCACTTAATTTAACATTTTTAACTTTTTGATTCTGTAAGGAAATGCCTTATTTTCATCAGAAAGACAAACACATTTATTCACACACTTCATTGCTTAGCAACCATAAACTTAATGCCATGGATAAGAATATATTCGCTATAATTGTCAATGTATCATCCCCTATTGGCACATCATAATCCATACACCCACATCACGGTGCTATGCCAACAAAATCCAGGGTAGCGTTGCAGCCACTAATGCCAGTATAGTAAAAGCTGAGAGCAGAACGATAAGGCATCTTGCAGTGGTGCAAATCCTGCGCCTTCGCCTCTGCCTGCGCTGCGGTGGAACCACAGTCATCACAACACTAAGCGCATCGTCTTCTGCCATGGGTCGCCCTTGAGCGCTTATGATAAATATCTGAGATGCTTTATGGCTGGGGCTGATCAACCTCTGTCGGTGGATTCGTTCAGACATTTCCCTGAAGCAGCGATACATCCAATTAAGTTCTACCGGCAAACTGGAGCTGCGCCGTGCGCTCTGGATGTGTCTCGGGGGTGGAGGCAGGGGCACCTCCAGGGTCTGCCCTCCACCTTGATCCTTGTCCATCGCAAGGGACACAAGCGCTTCCTTTTGTTTCTTGATGAATGTAAGATGTCGGCAGATAGGGCAAACAATAGTGTCTCTGATATTTCCATCGCTGTTGATGCTGACCAGCGTTTTGACCAGGCAGTCGTGACAGAACACATGTCCGCAGCTCAGAGTCCTCTCTGTGCCCGAGAGACACTCATAACACACCGGACACTCTGGTGCGTCCTCTTGACTATCTTCCTTAGGAAATTCCATTGAATGACAATTAGCCACTGCAGCCAATTGTTGACTACAAGTTGAATCCTTTGAAAATGTAGACTGAATTCCCTCAGCGCATGCCTTTCTTTATCTTTGGCTGAGGGTGGAGGCAAGAGCTGCGCCTTGTCAAACAGGGCCAGCCACCTCTGACTGCAGGCAGGGCCTTCACTGATTGGGTCCCCGGGAGACACCACGGTTCAAGTGGCCAAGCTGGTTTGCGTTTCATGTTCTCCATACTGCACTGCTTGCTAACGTGCATTCCTTAAATATGAGCAAAACATAGAACATCCTTTTCAGTTGTGTTAATGTGAGTCACTGCAAATTAAAAGATGTTCAAGAAAACAGCAACAACTTATTTTTCTTTCATAAAAATTGTGTTTTTATAGGCTAAGGCTGTTTTGGGGGTTTAGGACCAATGTTAAGTTTGAGACATTTTTTTTTTTTAAATGGTGTCAATAGTCCAGAGGTGGGAAGTAACTAAGTACATTTACTTTCGAGGTTCTAACTTTACTTGAGTATTTCCATTTGATGCTACTTTGTACTTCTACTCCACTACAATTAATTGGTAAATCGTGTACTTTTACTCTACTACATTTATTTTGTATCCCTTATAGTTAGCTTACAGACTTGGATAAATAATGTGAAATGTAAATAACACTTAAATAAGACTTTAGTTAGACCTGGAGTAAAATTCGAAAGCTACCCAGCAATATACAAAGTCATTAAAACTAGCTGAATCTTTACCAGCTTTGATAACACTCTAATGCATCAATAATTATAATCAAAACATATAATATATATTATTCTGAAATTGACCAATTTGCATAATAAGTATACTTTTACTTTTGGTACTTTATATTTTGAGGCTAATACTTTTCTACTTTTACTTGAGTAACCTTTTGATTGCAGGACTTTTACAGTACTTATAACAGAGTAGGCCTATATATACACTCTGGTACTTCTACTTTTACTTAAGATCTTAGTACTTCTCCCACTTCTGCAATAGCCTAAATTCTAGTCTAGCCTATTTTCAGCTCACAGAATGGTTGTAAAAAAAAAATCGTAAACAGAAAGTCATACAAAAATGTAACATGAAGAAATTCTGAGTTCGGAGTCCCTGTTTGGTGGTTTCTGGCAATCATATGCCACCCTGTGGTCACTGTAGTTAAAAGTAGGCGGAATCATAGACTGTATAAAGGTAGGAATACATCTACAGTCAGAAAAAAGGTGCGGCGGGTTCTGGTACATCTATTTCTAGAGCAGCCCTGCCCAGTTTCGACGTAAACGTGAATTACGTCAGCACGTTTTCCCGTCAGGATTTACGTCGCTTCCGGGAGACGCGTTGGCAATTTCCTAAACACAGCTCAGTCACTAATATATCCGAGGCCAGAGCAGGGGAGAGGTGTGTGTTGGATATAACACCAGCTGGAAGGCGACCCCCTGAAACAGAAGATAGCTGGACACCGATTTGACATGAGCAGGTAACGAATTTAACCGTAAACATGATTTAGTTTTAACGTCTGACATGTTTGTGTGTCGCGTTCAGCTGTTTGAAAACCGAGATGACAGCTCGAGCCCGGCTTTAATGTCCAGAGACATTTTCGCCTTGATATTTCGCTTTCTTCATTTGAACGTTTTGTATGTGGTAATATCCGCATTCTTTTAACAGCATTTAGCGTACAGTTTGGCATTATCCCAAGCTTGTGTACCGTCTGTCAAACAACGCAGTTTTATAAATATCCACACATTGACGACAGCGTTTATTAGCTAACATACCTACAGCTAAATGATAACCTGCCGCTATTCAGATAAAACTGATAAATCAAATAAATGGCAGTGTAATGATTGTTATTTCGAAAAGGTGTGTATTATCTGTAAATGGCAGTTATTTGTGATGCATGTCAATTGTTATTTGGGAGTTTTTGGTGATGATTCTGATAACATAGTATGATTGTTATCCTTTTGATTTTGCTCAGCTAAATGAAGTGTCCTCTCGAAGCTAAAGCATAACACAAAGGACCAAACATAGTCAGGGGAACACTACCACCACACCCTGTGAAGCTGTACGTCTGATTATTATTCTCATTAGAGCAAACCAATAACACTACAGATGGATTTGACTCAGCCCTCTCTTAGGCCCCGTTATAAAAAAAATACTCCATCTGAGTCAGCAGTTAAACTCTTAGTAAGCACAGAGTCATCTTCAACAATGTGGGAAAGGAAACTCTCTCCTTGCTACCTTCCCATGTCTGTAATTTCCAGATGGCTCCACACAGTAAGTGAGGTTCTCACCTCCATCTTTGCTGGCTCTGAGCCCTGCTGCCTGTTGTAACAACAGAAAAACAGACCCAGGGGTCAAACTGACACCGCTCCAAAGGATGCTGAAATGAGAGATAACAGGAACTGTCATTTGTTCTCAGCACTTGACCTGTTACACTATGTAACTGAACCTTTTTGTTGCAATCTTAGTGGTGTATCATGTTACCAGTACAGCACCATGGTGTCCACATCTGTGCTAAATATGTGAGACTGCTTCCGTAGCTCCTGTCATGTCAGTGGGCGGACAAAAATAAATAACCAATTTTACTGTTAAGGCCTTTGATCTGAATCACCATGGGAACAGTTGCCTGTCGCTCATGCCTTTTTGAAGACTCACAGGGATCAGTAGAAAACACCAGATCCCATTTACACCCATCAGCATCACAACACACGCGTTTGCTAGATTCCCTTATCATATGACACATCTAACATGTCAGTAGCAGCTTGAGGGCATTTCCCTCTCTTGATCCTCTGGGTGTTTTGGTTTCCAGTTTCCTTTGTGTTTTCAAAGGACTGACACATAAGCGGCCTTTTGCAAGTAAATTGTTGATGACGCCACCCCAGAGAAATGTTTAAGGGAAGAGCAGGCGGTCGGGCGGTTCTGCCGGAGCCTCCGTCCCACTGAGTCAAAACGAACACGCCTTCCTCCTCCTCCTCCTCCTCGCCTAAGCCCAAGACAGGCTTGTCCAGTCAAAATAATACCTTCCTCAAACTGTTGAGCGTAGTTAGCTTAACCTTCAGTCCAGCTGAGAGGTTTCCTGTGCTGCGTTCACTGGCTGTCTGACCTATCAGCAGGAACTCCTTGTAGGTTAGTATCTGTCCGGATTATGAATATTCCTGGAGGTACAGCAATGTGAGTAGCAGCTGTATTCCCCCCCACACAAAACAGCTCTTTCCAGATGTGTTTAATCATTTCCTGCCTTGTTGGTCCACAGAGATCACAGGCAGAGTTTATTAGCTCACCAGAAAAGAGGAACTGACTTCTAGTGAAGTGTTGTTTCCGCTAACGGGACGGAAGAGGAGACATTTTAAACATTAAAGTAATTTGGACCTCACATGAGGGGTAATTTAATGACACTTCATAAAGAAGACACACTTCTACTATGCACTGCACACATATCGTTGAGTCTATTCAGTTGTAAAAAAGAAAAACTGTCATGTTTGGCACTTTATCCAAACCCAGCTTCTAAATAATTGGGTGACTTTTCCCTTAAGACACTATACTCAGTGATGCATGAGTAACTGAGGAGGACATGACCTCAGAGCGGCTCGGTGACATGGCCAGGCTGATCTGGCTTTGTTTGCTACTTCCAATAAAAAAAAGAGCTGTCTCTTCTGTTATCTTCTGCAGTGAGGAATGAGGGAATGTTTTAAATCTTGATCTGCCCCGTGGTTCAGCTCTGAGATTAGACGGGAATGCACTGTGCATGTTTCTACATGCAAAAGGATGAACATAGTGAAATGATTGGACCAGGTTAGAGCCACGCTGGTTTGTTTTGTACACTGTTGTTGTTCCTGTTTTAACCCCATGGCCACTAGCCTTGCTTGCTTCCCATAATATGTACTTGTGAGTTGCTGTGAGGCTAATACATCTGTCTTTTTGTTCCTCAGGGTGCCCTGACATGGACAAAGAGATGATTCCCAAATTTACGTCAAAGGATGAGGAAGTTGATTACTGGAAGTCCCAAGCCCTCAAATATAAGAAAAGGTAGGCAGTGTGATTTACTTCTCATTTCACAAGTTATCAAATCAAGTTATCTTCTCTGCTTTTTGTACTGTGAGAATATGACTGTTTGCCAGCCAAGCTCAATCTTCCAAAATGGGTTATGTAACAATGTTTTATATTTTAATGTGTGACCTGTCTTTCCAAATCTTTGAATCAAATAGAAGATGGCAACAAACCCAAACTGAAATAAGCAAACTCAGACAACCCTCGGAAACAGCAGGAGATGAATACGTTTAGAAATAAGTCGCTCATTGTTACATAATAGGCAGATGTTAAAATGCTGAATATGTCGTTTTCCTGATATGTCACAGTTTAAAGTTTCATCACAAAAAGCCGTGTTGAGCCTTATAAGGCAAATGAAAAGACAGGCTTTTTTTAAAGTCAGCTGTGGCTTGCTCAGGAGGAAATGACAACATCTGCTCAGTCTGTGTTTGGAGTAGGCAGCCGTGGTGCTTTGGGTTGTTGTTTGTAAATCTTTGTTGAACTCAGTCTGTCTGTCTTTTCTATTTATGGACTTGGGGCCCATCATACTCTCAAAGGAAGTGTAAACCGGCGCAGTGAGGGTTAAAGTCCTGCTGGGTTTCTAAGAAATTCCTCATGTGGGTACATAGCGGAAAGACTCCAGCCCACGGAAAAAGAACTCCATGTTTACAGTGGCGTGTCTCACACATGTTTTGGTTCATGCAGTTTCTCAGGATCACGTTAACAGCAATCCGCTCACTGTGGCAGCAGGCAGCGTTTATTTGTAACCTATTGAAAGGTTATCTACCAGAAGAGATGTTTTACTTTTCCGCTTTACCTCGACAAGGACACTTGGATATAATACAGTTTATAATTAAACTGAACACTGACATATTTTATTTTTTCATTTTTATTAATTGATTACATTTACAAGCAAAAAAACAACCCAAAAAACAATTACAAAACTGACATGTAGCACTTCAATTAAGGTAAGTACGATTAATACTAATAACAATAATACATTATAAAGTAAATAAATACAAAAATTAATTTAAAAAAGGTGAGTCTTTCCCTCTGTTCATCCCCTGAAAGATTTAATTTTAAATGCTTGACCAGCATTTAATGCTATTTAATGCTGTTCTGCGTCACGCGTCCAGAGTGCTGTGGGTTGTTGGAAACCATGAAAGGCGTATGAAAGTTATGCTGCAGGACGCAGCGTGCTGATGAAGCAGCCGCTGTGGCGTTGGTATGTGTGGAACGACCCCACCACAACAACTGATTCATGGATTCCAGAGTAGAGCCACTGTGAGGCCATTATCCCAGCACAAATCAGCTGATCTGAGAACAGTGTTGACCACAGTGTCATCATTGGAAAAAGGTTAGGATACATTTGCATTACATTAATCACCACAACATTTATTTTTACTTTTATTTTCTATTTGAAATGTGTACTTCCACACATGTTCCATTATGAGTTATTGTGTGTGTTTTGAAGATGCTCTGCATGGGGTCATCCCTGACCACGGTGTCCTGTTCCTGCACCCTCTCATTTTCTCCCCACCTCTGACCTTTTAACCTCTCCCACAGCTGAGGACTCTTTGACAGCAGGCCTATTTTTCATGCTACCTCTGAACCTCCTACTGTCAGCTGTCTCTTTAGGGCTGTATATTTAGAATGCTTAACTCGACAGCACTGAGATTCCTGTTTGGCAGCGGCAAGGTTGAAGGTTAAAAATCTACAAATGTCTGACAGGGCTTTTTATGCAGGTTTATTCCTGGCCATTGGAGATGAAGCTGCTAGAACATGCCTGAGCCTGGCTCATCTTGCGGGACAAAAGCCAGACCGTTTCTAGAGCTCAGGCCTGTGGTCATTCAGCCAGTCAGCGATACAGAGCTGAATGGTGGCAGTGAACAGGGCAGCTGGTAATTGACAGTGATTGTTTACGTGTGTCCTCACTGTGTGCACCACAGTTGCTACGATGCCCAGGAGGAGCTGCAGGAGTTCCAGGAGGGGAGCCGGGAGCTGGAGGCCGAGCTGGAGGCGCAGCTGAGTCAGGCCGAATACCGCCTTCGAGACCTCCAGATTGAAAATGAGAGACTGAAGAACGAGGTGGTCAACCTCAAGGTAACTGGGTCTGGTGACTTGCCATGTGGTTAATATTTTAGGATTTGGCTTGGGTTTTTATGATCTATTGACCAATAAAGTAATTTGCGGTCTTAGGAGGTTATCTGATCTCTGTTGGATCCCGAGGACAGAGTTCAATGTCTTATTTTAATGTAGGCGTTAACAAGTCGTGAGGTAATCCTCCGGCACTCTTTAATTGGATTGGAAGAAAATAGAGAACTGCAAAGACAAGTCTGGTTCTAAATCAATGCAGGCATTAACAGTGGTCAGATGTATTCAATGTGCTGTAGTCACGCTCGCATGTTTATAGGTAAACCAATGGCTGTGTATGCATTCAGGATAAACACCGTATCCACCACAGAGCAGAAAAGTATTGTGATGTTTCCCATGACCCCATCATGTGAGTGTGATTACAGCAGCTCATGCTGAAAACAGACGGTGTAAATGAACCAGAAAATACTGTGAATCATGCTTTGTGCCTCAGGGGCCACAACACTAGCATGCTAACTGTACTGTAAAGTGCCACAGGGCAAATAAGCCACAAGAGGCTCTATAACCATAACATAGTGTGTGGGAGATCATCTTTACTAACTGTCTTGTGATTCACCAGGTTGTCATCATAACAGTCGGAGTACTGATGATTACTGTTTAGTATATAATACGGTACTTACACGCTGCATGACCCATAAACATTTAATGAAAGTACAGTTCAGTCCTTGTCTTTTCCTTGTCTTTTCTCCACACATTCACTCCCATGTCCTTTTCTTTCCCCCTCACACAGGAGAAGCTGGAGCATCAGCATGCCCAGAGTTATAAGCAGGTTTCTATGCTGGAGGACGACCTGGGCCAGACACGCAGCATCAAAGATCAGCTCAACAAATACGTCCGAGAACTGGAGCAGGCCAACGACGACCTGGAGAGAGCCAAGAGGTCAGACTGACACTTCTTGCTCAATAGGGGGGGGGGGGGGGTTTATTTAGATGTTTTCAAGCTATTGGACCTTAAATGACAAAACATGTTTTAACAATGTTACCCTCCAAACTCTACCTGTGTGCAGGGCAACGATTGTTTCTCTCGAGGACTTCGAGGGCCGTCTAAACCAGGCCATTGAGAGAAATGCCTTCCTGGAAAGTGAGCTGGACGAGAAGGAGACTCTCCTCGAGTCGGTCCAGCGGCTGAAAGACGAAGCACGAGGTAAAGACACAACTCTATTCAACCCTTTGGCAGGCACAGCATCATGTGTGTAAGGGTTAGTGGAGGAGCTGAAATGGTTGTACATGCCTTTATTACTCGCTTGGACTATTGCAATTCTCTTTTTACTGGTCTCCCTAAAAAGTCCATAAAGAAATCGCATTAGTTCAGAATGCTGCGGCCATTTTAACAAACACAAAAAAAGACCACATTTGGCCCGTGCCTGAATCACTGCAGTGGTTACCGGTGTCCTTCAGATTTTATTTTAAAGTGCTTTTAATGCTTTACAAGGCTTTGCATAACCTTGCCCCAACATATGTAAGTGACTGTCTCTCATTTTATCAACCTGCAAGGACACTAAGATCCTCCTATATTTTACTTTTAGAAGTACCTAGAGTGCATTACAAGAAAACTCCCATTTCATCTTAGAACTCAATTGGAATTTTCTTTAAGTAAATTAAAGACCTATCTTTTTAATTTGGCTTAATTTTTGTTAGTAGTATCACGGCCCGTCCACACGGCGGCGTGCGTTGAAGCGTCAACACTGCTTCCCATTCACTTTGAATGGGGTGACGTCACGCTTTGCCGTACTGCATTGTGGTTCCGTCGCTTCACTTTGCCTCCGTTGCTCGCTTGAAAAGTTGAGAAAATGTCAACTTTTCAAGCTTCGACGGAAGCGTCAGCCAATCAAATCATATACCAGTACAAGCGCTAGCCAATCAAACCGCGTGCTTGTGTGTCCAGGGCGGGAGATTCATGTGATTGGTTGTTGGTCGAGTTTCAGACACGCCCGCCGGCAAGCTTCAACGCACGCTGCCGTGTGGACGCTGCGTCACTGTTTATGTTGTATTGTTTTATGGTTCAGGGATATTACGCTTTCTGTTTTTAATTGTGTTCCTCATTTGTTATTGTCATACTCTGTCATACTCTGTCAAGCACTTTGGGCTGCGTCAAGCATGAAAGGTACTATATAAATAAAGTGTATTATTATTATTATCTCATGAGTTTGACTCTGTGTTCTGCAGACCTGAGACAGGAGCTGGCGGTACGGGAGCGGACCACCGACAGGATGTCAGCACCCAGCTCCCCCACCTCTGACATCGACAAGATGGACTCTGCAGTTCAGGCCTCTTTATCCCTCCCAGCCACACCCGTAGGAAAGAGCATAGAGCACCCCTTCATCACGCAAAAAGGTCAGGGTTGGAAATGAATCTCACTCTTTATGACTCATGTGAAATGAGAAATTGTCTGATCTGTATCCTGACATTGGATTGTGTCTTTTGCAGCACTGTCCAACGGCTGCAACGGCAACTCGTCCCTCACTCCTTCTGCTCGAATCTCTGCTCTTAATATTGTTGGCGACCTTTTGAGGAAGGTTGGGGTGAGTCTTATTGCTTTGTAACACATAAGAAGGATAAATACCTGGATAGAACACTGATGTCCTCAGCAACAGAAACAGAAATGTGTTTATGATCGGACTAAAGACTGACGGTATCTCCTGTTTTGTGATTAGGCTCTGGAGTCCAAAATCGCCGCCTGCAGGAACTTTGCCAAAGACCAAGCAGCTAGAAAAAATTATTCCACAGACAACGGCAAACTCATCAACAGCAATGCCACAAAGTTCTCACACTCTCTTCACACGACCTACTTTGAGAAAACGTGAGTCTTTTATCAAGTGGTTCAATTATTCCAGAGAGTTCCTTCTGGTTTTATAAACCGTTCTGTCTGCCCTGTACTTATACGTGTCTGCGTTTGCTAATATTGTCCATGTGGCTTCTGCAGGACTGTAAACGGGTTGGACCCCAGCTCCTTGACCTCCATCACCACATCCAGAGCCGTGTCTCCACCAGCTCTGCTGCCTCTGAGTGTGTGAGGCGACCCCACACCACCTGAACCTCTACTGTCACTGTGGGAACCCAGAGGACACTTGAATGACCTTTACATTGTGTGCTAGGTGTGTGTATGCGAGAGAAAGAGTTTGAAAGGAAACCGATGCCGCGTGTGTTTGCCTGTTTGGGATTGTGCATTTTTTGACGTGTGGAAGAGAGGCTGGACTTCACAATGAACTTGCCTCCAGTTTGCAGCTCTGAATGCATCTGTGAGTAGGTGCACAGTCGTGTGTGCACACGTTCCTACCACACACTTGCATGTGCCTAAAGCTGTGCTTTACTGTGCTTGTATGAATGTCGTTACAAATGTGTTGCTTTCTAGACGTCAACTCTGAAGTGGCACCGTTATATTCTTAGTTCCACTGTTCTTCTGAAACCTTGACAAACGGTCTCCACCAGACCAAAGCTTCCTCTTGACCTTTTTTCCTCCTGTATTTTCACTCAAAATTGCACAGTTAAGCTACTTTCAATTTAGAATGTATTATATTTAAAAAGGGATGTGTTCATATTAACTAATTTATCTCACAGTATGCTTTAAAATGCAATATTTTCTTGCATGTGTGCATTTGTAATGTGGTGTCTGAGAGGTGTGGTCGGACCCCATATTCACGACTGAAGTGAATGTTGATCGTTCAAAGCCATGTAGCCATAGTGCAGTTGTTCCTCTTGTTACCGGCTACTTCCTGTGATTAACCTGGAAGTAGTCGCCATGTTGAAGCTTGGAGAAAGCTTAAACAAACTGCTCCTCAAATGTTTCGCTGCAGTCGAGTGTTTTTTCCTCTGTGGACATCTGTTGAAATTTCAAGGGAACAGTTTTGCCTTTTTTATGTTTTATGTACACATTTCTTTTTTTTTTTTAATCTTGTGACAGGCTCATTTACCTCGTTCTGATATAAGGGAAATTATCCAGTAGGTGAATTTGGCTCCATAAAACTTAAACAAAGGATACTCATTTCATTTTGGCTGGTGTATGATTTATGGTCTATTGTGGCCTTTGTGTCATGCAGCATATGTAATGATTCTCTGTTAACTTGTGACCTAAATGTTTCTTTGACTTTGTCTTGGATTTTAAGCAGGTTGGATTTGGCAAATCATTTTACATGCCAAAACACATTTCTCCTGATATCCCTTTCATAAGTCTTTGGGTCTCAATCTTGAATAATAATTTAAAGTTCAGTATTTGTTTTATTTAATAATATAATATGTCATTTTGGGCACTCGATGAGCCTGTTACTAACGTGTGTTCTTCAGTCAGTGTATATACTGTAGCTTGTATGGATGGTAATTTGTACATACTGACATTTGGCATTAAAAGCCCTATTTATTTCAGATTCTGTATGGCATGTTCAGCTAATGAATGGTTAAAGCCATTGTTCTATGATATCAGATTGTCAAAATTGTTTAAGTAAATAAAGATTGAGATGAAAAATAACCTTGTGGTGTTTGGGTCATTTACTGTACTGAAATTAAAGAGGATACAGCACAATATACACTTATTGGACATTTATTAAAGCTTGCAGTCACATTGTATGGCTTGTACCAGTGGGTTGTCATTACATACTGTATCATGAAGCTGATGTATATTAACATTAAACATGCAGAGGTAATGAGGTGTGAAGTACAAATAAAAGAATGTCAGGGAGTGGCGAGCCAGCAGCTGATCAGTGATATAGTCCCAGTCCAGCTGTTGGTAAAGAAAGTCTTTACTCAACACTGCTCAGTGTCTGACTCCCTCAGCTGTCCACCAGGGGCCACACAATTAAAGGCCTAATTCCTTCTCCATTTCCTCCTTTAATATGTTCTTTTTGATCTAGAAAACAAATGAAATAGCAAGCGTTTCAGTCTCATTATCAATTTTAAATCTTGGTAGTTCAGTGATGTTGGTGAACTGTACCTTTCCAGAGGCTGTCAGAGGGTAGCTGTCTGCAAACATCACATAGTGCGGGATCTTGAAGTGAGATATCTAGTGGGAGAAAACACAAACTGTAAAGCTGTGCTGATTTCTTTTGAGTATGTTGAGTCATTTTGTCGTCACCCACTCTCACCTGGCCTTTGCAGAACGCTCTAATCTCCTCTGCACTGGAGGTGTGGCCCTCCTTCAGCTTGATGCAGGCACACACCTGCTCACCCAGCCTCTCATCTTTCACTCCAACCACCTGGACAGAGAAATACAACATCTCAGATCACTGTAATATATTTATTATGTTATTTATGTTTAATTATGTCCAACATTCAGAGAGACAACAAGTATGGCTTCAATGCTTCGCTTTTAGCTGCTGAGACAATGTATCTGACCTCTGTCAAATATGTCTTATATGTCTTAAATGATATGATGAATTGGAAATGGGGGACCCTGATGTAAACAAGACGAAAGTCTTTCTCTGGTCTGCATCCCCTTAACAATTGTATGTTTTGAGCTGTACTGTACTGTACCCAATATACAAGCTGTTAATAAACTTTTCAATCAATCAATCAATCAATCAATGCTGCCCTCTAGTGGTTTTGAGTCTCACCTGCACCTCTTTTACTTTCGAGTGTGTATAGAGAAATTGCTCTATCTCAGCAGGATAGATGTTCTCCCCTCCTCGGATGATCAAATCCTTCATACGTCCTTCAATGCGAAGGTATCCCAAACTGTTTAGACTGGCTGTGTCACTGTGTAGAAGGAAAAAATCATAAATGATCTGACATCAAACCCTGTTAAAGTAACATGCCTTTGTATCTTCTGTATACATTGCACATACTAGTCTCTTACCCAGTCCTGTACCAGCGGTCCTGGGAGATAGCTTCACTGGTTCTCTGAGGGTCGTCCCAGTATCCCTGCATCACACAGCTGCCTCTGACCATCAGCTCCCCCGAGGCCCCCAGAGGGACAATCTCCCCGGTACAAGGGTCGATCACTTTGGCCTATAGTAAAGACACACAGGCATACGTCACAGAGGGGTTATGGCACGAATAAAAAAGGTTTTTCTGGCAAATAATGAGGCATACCTCAGTGTGGTTCATGATACATCCAACAGTATTCATCTTCAGGTCCTCATTGTCTTGTGGGAATCCAAGGAATGTGATGGGGCTGTTCTCAGTGGTTCCATAGCCTATCTGTTAGAAAATGATGAACCTATGATGTTATATGATGAAGAAGCATATGCTTATGGTTATAATAAATACGTTTTATAGCAAAATTATTATTCAGAATATGTTACCGTTATGTCTTTCATGTTCATTTCTGTTATCAGTCTTCTCACAATCTCAGGAGGGCACGGAGAACCAGCAATGACGCCTTAAACACAGCAGCACATACGAAAAGGATGCCTTCAATGCTTGCTCAAAATTACACCACGTTCAATACAACAGATGTTTTAGTGTTTTATATCTATTACCAGCTTCAAGTGATGACAAATCGTACTTGTGTAAATCCTGTTGGCTTAGCATGTCGGTGAACATTGTGGGAGTGCCGTACACATATTTGCACCTCGAGTGAAAAAAACACAAATTAACTTAAGTGTAAGATATTGTATAGTTAAAGTTAATTTGCGTGATGAGCAGGGTGCCATACCTTTCACTCTGAATGGCCTCCAGGTTGGCTCGGCTGTTGTAGGCAGTGGAAGGGAAGACCAGTGTGATGCCATGCAGTGCCATAGCCATCCCTCCCAACACAGAGCCAAAGCAGTGGTACATAGGTACGGGCACACAAACTCGCACCTGAGACTGATGGGGAAATGAAAATACAATTACTTACATTTTACTGTCTGTGTGTTTTTAATGATGAAGAGACCAATATACTTACTTTTTCTCTAAAACCTATTCTGAGTCCCAGAAAGTAGGCATTGTTTACAATATTGTGGTGTGAAAGACTGGCTCCCTTTGGACTCCCTGTAGTCCCCTGAAACAAAGAAGCATGATCTGATCTTTATAGTGTCAGTCCAAGATATATAAAATACATGAGTGACAGTGTGACTGAGGGTTACCGATGTGAACTGGATGTTGATGGGATCATCGAAGGACAGCTTTCTCTGCAGCTCCATCAGCTGTTGGTGGTGCTGACTCTCCCCTGCTTGCATCACATCGTCTACGTGGAGCATCCCCGGCTGTCTGCTGTCCGTCACAATCACCATACGCAGCTCTGGCACCCTGGCACAACCAAGACAGGATATTTATTTAAATCAATGGAAAATGTTTAAGCATTTAATGTCTGTTACTCCCATAATGGTAACAGAAGAAGACAACATTTATTAAATCTGATATCTGACATTGACTCTGTCAAACCTGGAGCTTTTGATCATTCCTGCTGACGACGAGTCAATCTCTGGACAGAGCTCCCTCAGCATCTCACAGAAATGTTGGCTTTTAAAGCTGGTAGGGCAGAGCACAGCTTTACACTGGACCTGCAAATGACACATATCTGGTGTTTGATTTTTATTTTTTTAAGTGTTGCAGAAGGTTAAGGTGGGGCTTCCTTTTCTTAATATATATACTTCCAAGTAGCTTGTGAATTTCACTATAAAGATCAATCAAGTCTTATCTTCATCAATAATATTCATAATAACATACTGTATCTACCTAATGTACTTTTGGATTGGATTGGAAGTTTAAAGTAGCATAAAATAGAAAGTCTCAAGTAAAAGTACCTGCCAACTGTGTACAGGTACTTTTACTATATGCACATTATAACAGCTAATGATAGTAATACTCTGTAACACAACTCACTGTACCTTCATTAGAGTAAACTCCACTTCCTTCACCTGATAGGCCGGGTTCAATGAAACCTGCATTGATAAAAAAAAGGTTAAAAGTCAAGTGTATGCACAGTCCCTCACTACACAGATTTCAAATTGGCTTTATAGTACATACCATATTATACACCTGATTTGAAACACATGACTGCATACAGAAATGAATTAAAAAGTTGCAGTGACCTAGTAGATATTTAGATGGTACAGAATAACTTTCCAGGGTCAATGTCCTGCTCACTCATACTTGGCAGCAGGGTGTTTGATAACAACTGTCTTTCTAACCACAAGGCTACATTGTAAATGCAATTGTAAATCTGAAACTGACCATTATAATTCCAGTTTTGGCTGAGGCAAACTGGAAGAGGATCCACTCGTACGTGTTGGGTCCCCAAATTCCCAGTCTGTCGCCTCGTTCCAGGCCCAAAGCGAGCAGACCTGCAGCCGCCTTGTCAACCTGCACCAAAGAATGTTACAGATAAATCAGATAATCATTCAATACTGTGACTGCTTGATAGATTTGTCTGATGCAATCAAGTATTCCTGTGATTCAGAGAAGCTTGGTGATGAGTTCTCCCAAAGAGGAGACCAATTCATATTATTAAACTACATTTAATGGGGGTTGCTTCATGTAGAGTTAATGACAAACCACCATTTCATTGGGATTCAAAAGGTCTAACAAGTATCCTACTAACATAACAAGTTAACATTTGTAATGATTTGACAAGTTGTTCTCGAAGTGTTCTTTATTGAAAAAGCAGACTCTTAACATATTATAATAAATGCATGAAAGCTCTAACAGAAGCTGAAGACCTACATCTTGCTGAAACTGTGCAAAGGTTTTCCGGATGCCGTCCTGCAGGAAGACCACAGCTTCACGGTCGGGCCAGCGCTGAACGGTGGAGTCCAGACTCTGGCCCACGGTCAGGGGGAGCAGAGGGATGGTGGAGGTGCCGTGCACATAGCTGCTGCTCAGTGCGGGTGTGTGAGGACGGCTGTCCACATGGAGGGACCTCACATTCAAAGATTTAGCAAAAAGAGCATGGGTTTAATACAGTAGTTACAATGTGATTGGAACATCAGCATTTACCGCAGATTTGAAATAAGATGATGATTCCTTTTTCTCTATTTGAGTAGTTCAAAAATATCAGGGTCACAACCCCCAGCCAAAGTGTTTTGGGGGGTCTTGAGGCATTCTTGGGTAACAAGAATGCCTCAACAGCTGTGTATGTCTCAGAATTTCATTCATTTGTTTGGAGACAAATTGATGAAATTCTTATTTTTTTGTTAGGATTATTAATGAATTAATAATCTGTTATTTCATTGATAAGCATTGAAAATAATATGAAATACCTTGGTCAATTTGCTTTATTTGTTTTTTGCTTGCAGTCTGTACTATATGTTAGGACCCCCTTGAAAACGAAATGGTTCATCTCAATGGGATTATCCTAAATACATTACAAATACATTTGAAGATATCACTTCACATGAAGAGTGGTCAGTTTAATGAATGATTGAAACGGGTCCCATAGGGTTAAAGGTTTGGTACCTTCTCTATCACAGAATACATAAGAGTGTTTTAAAAGTGAACCTTTGTCAGGCCTAATGAATTAGAGAAGCAAACATAAATCATGACAAGAAGAGTAGACCCAATATCAGTGTTAATGGCACAGAACAACTTGGATGGTACAAACTTCCCAGTATGATGTGTAATTACGATGTTCAGCCAGGAATAGCATAGGAAACGATACTAGAACATTTATTCAGAAAAAGCCTTCAGTGTACACCCATCAGATTTTTTTTTTTTTTAAGGGAATACTTAAATTCCAATACTGCTGACTCTACATAACACACTTTATAACCTTAGCACCAGGGAGCTGCACGATCTGTGGTCACTTGATTTAAAAGCCATGTGCTTTCTTCTATATTTCCAATAAACCCTTATAGGAATACAAACATCAATACATTTCTGAGTGACATGTTGTTGCCATCTGACCAGTGAACATGAAGAGTATAAACTTACCGGCATCGCTCGAGCAAACTTGTGCTGCATAATTCCCAAGCCTTGTGTTTGAGTCCATCGAAAGATCTGATTCTGTGAGCACAGGACCTTAGCAGGGCTGACATTTGTCTAAAATATCTTAAACTCTGTTTCAAATGTGTCTAAATAGTATATTTGCTAGACGATATGCTGGGTCTAAACAACAAATGAACTGGTTCTTACCTGTCTATCTTTACACAGCTTGGAATTTATCTCCCCATGTGTAATCTTTAACTTTCACTCACCCTGATTGGCTGAGAGCCCATTGACCATTCCAAAGACATTTGAGCAAGAGGCTATTCTAATAAAACATTAACTAAAAATAAACAATATCATTCATTAACCATGATGATCACCCTACAGAATACAGAGATGAAATACATTGATTATCCAGCTACAGTAGTGGTGTGAACAACAAAAGATATATCATGTCTGAACTCAAAAAGCAAGAGCAGCTGCAAAAGGGCTCATGTGTGGGTTGCCATGGTAGTGGAAACCCAAGCTAGCAGCTAACATGCTTGGCATGTTGTTCATTCTTATTTCTGTGCTGGGTTTTGATGAATAAAAGGGGACACAAGTCTTTTATTTGATTTTTGTGTACCTTCAATTTTCTATGAAAAATGTTGATGAAAAGTGTCATTTTGGTGCCAAAAATGCTAATTTATTTTAAATAGCTACGTTTTGTTTATAAAACAAAAACTGCATATTTGTTACTTTTATCTCATGTGACCTAATGATTTTTGAATGCAGGCATAACTTCATAACTGCATTGGACAAGCAGGACACAACTCTTTTTGGTTGTAGTGCTTTTTCTATTTTATGAATATTCCTATGACTATTTGTATAAAAATGTGTATGAAGGAATTATGTTTTGATCTCATGTAATCGAATGACCCTGAATCAATGAATAATTGTAGTATCCATTTGAATTATTATTCTTTAATAAAAGGAAATTGGTGTTTCATTGATTTGCATAGATGTTTAAAATGGCTTCCCTTTCCTGTGATATAATGACTCCAAATCAATGCAGAAGTGCATTACCACATTGGAGAAGTAGGACACCCCACCTTCTGAAAGAAAATACTGTCAGAACTTTTGTGAAAGATAATAAAGTGTTTCCTCAACGTAAAACCTGAACATATGGTCCAACTTTCTTGTTTTTTGTGATCAGTAATTTGAAAGTGATTTTACTGTTCCCATAATGCAATTTTGTCAGCATCTTTCATAGACCCTCTTCGACCACTAAATGCATTTGTGTGTCAAACTACAGGTCCTTACAGCGATTTTGTCACGATCTGTCTGTGTTGTGTTTTGTCTTGTCTTTTTCTGTCTTTGGTTTCCTGTATTATTTTTTAAAATGTTCATCTCCTGTCTTGCCTGTTGCTTTCTGTGTGTTTGCCCTCCTGTGTCTGATTTCCTGATTGTGTTCACCTTGTGCCCCTGTGTTTTCTCCTCCCTCCTCACCTGTGTCTTGTTGTGTGATTAGTCTTGTGTGTATTTCAGTTCTGGTTTTTCTGTCTGTCTTTGTTAGATCCTTGTTTGTCTGTGACTGTGTTCACGGGTTAGTGTTCTGTTTGTCACCGCTTAAACCTTAATAAAGGTATTTTCTTTGTTATCTGCATTTGGGTCCTGTCTGCTTCACTCAACCCTGACAGAAGGATCTAACCAAAGATGGACCTAGCAGTGTTTTTTGAGGATGAGGTTGGCAAATTATCCTGCAAACTTTTATGTTTTCTTGGAGAGTGGATGAGGGCTCGTGGTAAAGAGGCTCAGGAGGCTGCTCTTTCACGAGCACGCCGGGAAGTTGCAGATAAGCCCTGGTTAAGGAGCTCACTGCCTGAGTTTTTAAGGGACTTTGTGACTCCTCCCGATCAACTGCACGCCTGCTTTAAACCTCGAGACCCAGCAACCATGTTTCTGGCTCACGTTCCGGCTCCAGTACTGGCTCCTCGGCCGACGCTAGCCCCCCGTGTTTTGTTAGTGGTTCGGCCCACTCCAGCCCCCCGTGTTTTGTCAGTGGTTCGGCCCACTCCAGCCCCTCGTGTCCTGTCGGTGGTCCGGCCGACTCCAGCACCTCGTCTCCTTTGGCGTACCGGCCGACGCCAGCCCCCCGTGTCCTGTTGGCTCTACGGTCGACGCCAACCCCATGTCCTGTCCCGTTGGGGGTCCCGCCGACTACTCTTCTGCCGGGGGTCCTGCCAACCCTATGTCCTGTGCCGTTGGAGGTCCCGCCGACTACTCTTCTGCCGGGGGTCCTGCCAACCCTATGTCCTGTGCCGTTGGAGGTCCCGCCGACTACTCTCCTGCCGGGGGTCTTGCCAACTCCATGTCCTGTCCCATTGGGGACATACATATCATGAAGCTGATGTATATTATTAACATTAAACATGCAGAGGTAATGAGGTGTGATGTACAAATAAAAGAATTTCAGGGAGTGGCGAGCCAACAGCTGATCAGTGATATAGTCCCAGTCCAGCTGTTGGTAAAGAAAGTCTTTACTCAACACTGCTCAGTGTCTGACTCCCTCAGCTGTCCACCAGGGGCCACACAATTAAAGGCCTAATTCCTTCTCCATTTCCTCCTTTAATATGTTCTTTTTGATCTAGAAAACAAATGAAATAGCAAGCGTTTCAGTCTCATTATCAATTTTAAATCTTGGTAGTTCAGTGATGTTGGTGAACTGTACCTTTCCAGAGGCTGTCAGAGGGTAGCTGTCTACAAACATCACATAGTGCGGGATCTTGAAGTGAGATATCTAGTGGGAGAAAACACAAACTGTAAAGCTGTGCTGATTTCTTTTTGAGTATGTTGAGTCATTTTGTCGTCACCCACTCTCACCTGGCCTTTGCAGAACGCTCTAATCTCCTCTGCACTGGAGGTGTGGCCCTCCTTCAGCTTGATGCAGGCACACACCTGCTCACCCAGCCTCTCATCTCTCACTCCAACCACCTGGACAGAGAAATACAACATCTCAGATCACTGTAATATATTTATTATGTTATTTATGTTTAATTATGTCCAACATTCAGAGAGACAACAAGTATGGCTTCAATGCTTAGCTTTTAGCTGCTGAGACAATGTATCTGACCTCTGCTGCCCTCTAGTGGTTTTGAGTCTCACCTGCACCTCTTTTACTTTCGAGTGTGTATAGAGAAATTGCTCTATCTCAGCAGGATAGATGTTCTCCCCTCCTCGGATGATCAAATCCTTCATACGTCCTTCAATGCGAAGGTATCCCAAACTGTTTAGACTGGCTGTGTCACTGTGTAGAAGGAAAGAATCATAAATGATCTGACATCAAACCCTGTTAAAGTAACATGCCTTTGTATCTTCTGTATACATTGCACATACTAGTCTCTTACCCAGTCCTGTACCAGCGGTCCTGGGAGATAGCTTCACTGGTTCTCTGAGGGTCGTCCCAGTATCCCTGCATCACACAGCTGCCTCTGACCATCAGCTCCCCCGAGGCCCCCAGAGGGACAATCTCCCCGGTACAAGGGTCGATCACTTTGGCCTATAGTAAAGACACACAGGCATAAGTCACAGAGGGGTTATGGCACGAATAAATAAGGTTTTTCTGGCAAATAATGAGGCATACCTCAGTGTGGTTCATGATACATCCAACAGTATTCATCTTCAGGTCCTCATTGTCTTGTGGGAATCCAAGGAATGTGATGGGGCTGTTCTCAGTGGTTCCATAGCCTATCTGTTAGAAAATGATGAACCTATGATGAAGAAGCATATGCTTATAGTTATAATAAATACGTTTTATAGCAAAATTATTATTCAGAATATGTTACCGTTATGTCTTTCATGTTCATTTCTGTTATCAGTCTTCTCACAATCTCAGGAGGGCACGGAGAACCAGCAATGACGCCTTAAACACAGCAGCACATACGAAAAGGATGCCTTCAATGCTTGCTCAAAATTACACCACGTTCAATACAACAGCTGTTTTAGTGTTTTATATCTATTACCAGCTTCAAGTGAGGACAAATCGTACTTGTGTAAATCCTGTTGGCTTAGCATGTCGGTGAACATTGTGGGAGTGCCGTACACATATTTGCACCTCGAGTGAAAAAAACAAAAATTAACTTAAGTGTAAGATATTGTATAGTTAAAGTTAATTTGCGTGATGAGCAGGGTGCCATACCTTTCACTCTGAATGGCCTCCAGGTTGGCTCGGCTGTTGTAGGCAGTGGAAGGGAAGACCAGTGTGATGCCATGCAGTGCCATAGCCATCCCTCCCAACACAGAGCCAAAGCAGTGGTACATAGGTACGGGCACACAAACTCGCACCTGAGACTGATGGGGAAATGAAAATACAATTACTTACATTTGACTGTCTGTGTGTTTTTAATGATGAAGAGACCAATATACTTACTTTTTCTCTAAAACCTATTCTGAGTCCCAGAAAGTAGGCATTGTTTACAATATTGTGGTGTGAAAGACTGGCTCCCTTTGGACTCCCTGTAGTCCCCTGAAACAAAGAAGCATGATCTGATCTTTATAGTGTCAGTCCAAGATATATAAAATACATGAGTGACAGTGTGACTGAGGGTTACCGATGTGAACTGGATGTTGATGGGATCATCGAAGGACAGCTTTCTCTGCAGCTCCATCAGCTGTTGGTGGTGCTGACTCTCCCCTGCTTGCATCACATCGTCTACGTGGAGCATCCCCGGCTGTCTGCTGTCCGTCACAATCACCATACGCAGCTCTGGCACCCTGGCACAACCAAGACAGGATGTTTATTTAAATCAATGGAACATTTTTAAGCATTTAATGTCTGTTACTCCCATAATGGTAACAGAAGAAGACAACATTTATTAAATCTGATATCTGACATTGACTCTGTCAAACCTGGAGCTTTTGATCATTCCTGCTGACGACGAGTCAATCTCTGGACAGAGCTCCCTCAGCATCTCACAGAAATGTTGGCTTTTAAAGCTGGTAGGGCAGAGCACAGCTTTACACTGGACCTGCAAATGACACATATCTGGTGTTTGATTTTTACAAGTGTTGCAGAAGGTTAAGGTGGGGCTTCCTTTTCTTGCTATATATACTTCCAAGTAGCTTGTGAATTTCACTATAAAGATCAATAAAGTCTTATCTTCATCAATAATATTCATAATAACATACTGTATCTACCTAATGTACTTTTGGATTGGAGTGGAAGTTTAAAGTAGCATAACATAGAAAGTCTCAAGTAAAAGTACCTGCCAACTGTGTACAGGTACTTTTACTATATGCACATTATAACAGCTAATAGTAATACTCTGTAACACAACTCACTGTACCTTCGTTAGAGTAAACTCCACTTCCTTCACCTGATAGGCCGGGTTCAATGAAACCTGCATTGATAAAAAAAAAAGGTTAAAAGTCAAGTGTATGCACAGTCCCTCACTACACAGATTTCAAATTGGCTTTATAGTACATACCATATTATACACCTGATTTGAAACACATGACTGCATACAGAAATGAATTAAAAAGTTGCAGTGACCTAGTAGATATTCAGATGGTACAGAATAACTTTCCAGGGTCAATGTCCTGCTCACTCATACTTGGCAGCAGGGTGTTTGATAACAACTGTCTTTCTAACCACAAGGCTACATTGTAAATGCAATTGTAAATCTGAAACTGACCATTATAATTCCAGTTTTGGCTGAGGCAAACTGGAAGAGGATCCACTCGTACGTGTTGGGTCCCCAAATTCCCAGTCTGTCGCCTCGTTCCAGGCCCAAAGCGAGCAGACCTGCAGCCGCCTTGTCAACCTGCACCAAAGAATGTTACAGATAAATCAGATAATCATTCAATACTGTGACTTACTGAGATACTGCTTGATAGATTTGTCTGATGCAATCAAGTATTCCTGTGATTCAGAGAAGCTTGGTGATGAGTTCTCCCAAAGAGGAGACCAATTCATATTATTAAACTACATTTAATGGGGGTTGCTTCATGTAGAGTTAATGACAAACCACCATTTCATTGGGATTCAAAAGGTCTAACAAGCATCCTACTAACATAACAAGTTAACATTTGTAATGATTTGACAAGTTGTTCTCGAAGTGTTCTTTATTGAAAAAGGAGACTCTTAACATATCATGAATAGGGTTTGAGGGTTAATAAATGCATGAAAGCCTTGATAACAGAAGCTGAAGACCTACATCTTGCTGAAACTGTGCAAAGGTTTTCCGGATGCCGTCCTGCAGGAAGACCACAGCTTCACGGTCGGGCCAGCGCTGAACGGTGGAGTCCAGACTCTGGCCCACGGTCAGGGGGAGCAGAGGGATGGTGGAGGTGCCGTGCACATAGCTGCTGCTCAGTGCGGGTGTGTGAGGACGGCTGTCCACATGGAGGGACCTCACATTCAAAGATTTAGCAAAAAGAGCATGGGTTTAATACAGTAGTTACAATGTGATTGGAACATCAGCATTTACTGCAGATTTGAAATAAGATGATGATTCCTTTTTCTCTATTTGAGTAGTTCAAAATATCAGGGTCACAACCAACAGCCAAAGCGTTTTGGGGGGTCTTGAGGCATTCTTGGGTAACAAGAATGCCTCAACAGCTGTGTATGTCTCAGAATTTCATTCATTTGTTTGGAGACAAATTGATGAAATTCTTATTTTTTTGTTAGGATTATTAATGAATTAATAATCTGTTATTTCATTGATAAGCATTGAAAATAATATGAAATACCTTGGTCAATTTGCTTTATTTGTTTTTTGCTTGCAGTCTGTACTATATGTTAGGACCCCCTTGAAAACGAAATGGTTAATCTCAATGGGATTATCCTAAATACATTACAAATACATTTGAAGATATCACTTCACATGAAGAGTGGTCAGTTTAATGAATGATTGAAACGGGTCCCATAGGGTTAAAGGTTTGGTACCTTCTCTATCACAGAATACATAAGAGTGTTTTAAAAGTGAACCTTTGGCAGGCCTAATGAATTAGAGAAACAAACATAAATCATGACAAGAAGAGTAGACCCAATATCAGTGTTAATGGCACAGAACAACTTGGATGGTACAAACTTCCCAGTATGATGTATAATTACGATGTTCAGCCAGGAATAGCATAGGAAACGATACTAGAACATTTATTCAGAAAAAGCCTTCAGTGTACACCCATCAGATTTTTTTTTTTTTTAAGGGAATACTTAAATTCCAATACTGCTGACTCTACATAACACACTTTATAACCTTAGCACCAGGGAGCTGCACGATCTGTGGTCACTTGATTTAAAAGCCATGTGCTTTCTTCTATATTTCCAATAAACCCTTATAGGAATACAAACATCAATACATTTCTGAGTGACATGTTGTTGCCATCTGACCAGTGAACATGAAGAGTATAAACTTACCGGCATCGCTCGAGCAAACTTGTGCTGCATAATTCCCAAGCCTTGTGTTTGAGTCCATCGAAAGATCTGATTCTGTGAGCACAGGACCTTAGCAGGGCTGACATTTGTCTAAAATATCTTAAACTCTGTTTCAAATGTGTCTAAATAGTATATTTGCTAGACGATATGCTGGGTCTAAACAACAAATGAACTGGTTCTTACCTGTCTATCTTTACACAGCTTGGAATTTATCTCCCCGTGTGTAATCTTTAACTTTCACTCACCCTGATTGGCTGAGAGCCCATTGACCATTCCAAAGACATTTAAGCAAGAGGCTATTCTAATAAAACATTAACTAAAAATAAACAATATCATTCATTAACCATGATGATCACCCTACAGAATACAGAGATGAAATACATTGATTATCCAGCTACAGTAGTGGTGTGAACAACAAAAGATATATCATGTCTGAACTCAAAAAGCAAGAGCAGCTGCAAAAGGGCTCATGTGTGGGTTGCCATGGTAGTGGAAACCCAAGCTAGCAGCTAGCATGCTTGGCATATTGTTCATTCTTATTTCTGTGCTGGGTTTTGATGAATAAAAGGGGACACAAGTCTTTTATTTGATTTTTGTGTACCTTCAATTTTCTATGAAAAATGTTGATGAAAAGTGTCATTTTGGTGCCAAAAATGCTAATTTATTTTAAATAGCTACGTTTTGTTTATAAAACAAAAACTGCATATTTGTTACTTTTATCTCATGTGACCTAATGATTTTTGAATGCAGGCATAACTTCATAACTGCATTGGACAAGCAGGACACAACTCTTTATGGTTGTAGTGCTTTTTCTATTTTATGAATATTCCTATGACTATTTGTATAAAAATGTGTATGAAGGAATTATGTTTTGATCTCATGTAATCGAATGACCCTGAATCAATGAATAATTGTAGTATCCATTTGAATTATTATTCTTTAATAAAAGGAATTTGGTGTTTCATTGATTTGCATAGATGTTTAAAATGGCTTCCCTTTCCTGTGATATAATGACTCCAAATCAATGCAGAAGTGCATTACCACATTGGAGAAGTAGGACACCCCACCTTCTGAAAGAAAATACAGTCAGAACTTTTGTGAAAGATAATAAAGTGTTTCCTCAACGTAAAACCTGAACTTTCTTGTTTTTTGTGATCAGTAATTTGAAAGTGATTTTACTGTTCCCATAATGCAATTTTGTCAGCATCTTTCATAGACCCTCTTCGACCACTAAATGCATTTGTGTGTCAAACTACAGGTCCTTACAGCGATTTTGTCACGATCTGTCTGTGTTGTGTTTTGTCTTGTCTTTTTCTGTCTTTGGTTTCCTGTATTATTTTTTAAAATGTTCATCTCCTGTCTTGCCTGTTGCTTTCTGTGTGTTTGCCCTCCTGTGTCTGATTTCCTGATTGTGTTCACCTTGTGCCCCTGTGTTTTCTCCTCCCTCCTCACCTGTGTCTTGTTGTGTGATTAGTCTTGTGTGTATTTAAGTTCTGGTTTTTCTGTCTGTCTTTGTTAGATCCTTGTTTGTCTGTGACTGTGTTCACGGGTTAGTGTTCTGTTTGTCACCGCTTAAACCTTAATAAAGGTATTTTCTTTGTTATCTGCATTTGGGTCCTGCCTGCTTCACTCAACCCTGACAGAAGGATCTAACCAAAGATGGACCCAGCAGTGTTTTTTGAGGATGAGGTTGGCAAATTATCCTGCAAACTTTTATGTTTTCTTGGAGAGTGGATGAGGGCTCATGGTAAAGAGGCTCAGGAGGCTGCTCTTTCACGAGCACGCCGGGAAGTTGCAGATAAGCCCTGGTTAAGGAGCTCACTGAGTTTTTAAGGGACGTTGTGACTCCTCCCGATAAACTGCACGCCTGCTTTAAACCTCGAGACCCAGCAACCATGTTTCTGGCTCACGTTCCGGCTCCAGTACTGGCTCCTCGGCCGACGCTAGCCCCCCGTGTTTTGTTAGTGGTTCGGCCCACTCCAGCCCCCCGTGTTTTGTCAGTGGTTCGGCCCACTCCAGCCCCTCGTGTCCTGTCGGTGGTCCGGCCGACTCCAGCACCTCGTCTCCTTTGGCGTACCGGCCGACGACAGGCCCCCGTGTCCTGTTGGCTCTACGGTCGACGCCAACCCCATGTCCTGTACCGTTGGAGGTCCCGCCGACTACTCTTCTGCCGGGGGTCCTGCCAACTCCATGTCCTGTCCCGTTGGGGGTCCCGCCGACTACTCTTCTGCCGGGGGTCCTGCCAAACCTATGTCCTGTGCCGTTGGAGGTCCCGCCGACTACTCTCCTGCCGGGGGTCTTGCCAACTCCATGTCCTGTCCCATTGGGGACATACATATCATGAAGCTGATGTATATTATTAACATTAAACATGCAGAGGTAATGAGGTGTGATGTACAAATAAAAGAATTTCAGGGAGTAGCGAGCCAACAGCTGATCAGTGATATAGTCCCAGTCCAGCTGTTGGTAAAGAAAGTCTTTACTCAACACTGCTCAGTGTCTGACTCCCTCAGCTGTCCACCAGGGGCCACACAATTAAAGGCCTAATTCCTTCTCCATTTCCTCCTTTAATATGTTCTTTTTGATCTAGAAAACAAATGAAATAGCAAGCGTTTCAGTCTCATTATCAATTTTAAATCTTGGTAGTTCAGTGATGTTGGTGAACTGTACCTTTCCAGAGGCTGTCAGAGGGTAGCTGTCTACAAACATCACATAGTGCGGGATCTTGAAGTGAGATATCTAGTGGGAGAAAACACAAACTGTAAAGCTGTGCTGATTTCTTTTTGAGTATGTTGAGTCATTTTGTCGTCACCCACTCTCACCTGGCCTTTGCAGAACGCTCTAATCTCCTCTGCACTGGAGGTGTGGCCCTCCTTCAGCTTGATGCAGGCACACACCTGCTCACCCAGCCTCTCATCTTTCACTCCAACCACCTGGACAGAGAAATACAACATCTCAGATCACTGTAATATATTTATTATGTTATTTATGTTTAATTATGTCCAACATTCAGAGAGACAACAAGTATGGCTTCAATGCTTAGCTTTTAGCTGCTGAGACAATGTATCTGACCTCTGCTGCCCCCTGGTGGTTTTGAGTCTCACCTGCACCTCTTTTACTTTCGAGTGTGTATAGAGAAATTGCTCTATCTCAGCAGGATAGATGTTCTCCCCTCCTCGGATGATCAAATCCTTCATACGTCCTTCAATGCGAAGGTATCCCAAACTGTTTAGACTGGCTGTGTCACTGTGTAGAAGGAAAACATCATAAATGATCTGACATCAAACCCTGTTAAAGTAACATGCCTTTGTATCTTCTGTATACATTGCACATACTAGTCTCTTACCCAGTCCTGTACCAGCGGTCCTGGGAGATAGCTTCACTGGTTCTCTGAGGGTCGTCCCAGTATCCCTGCATCACACAGCTGCCTCTGACCATCAGCTCCCCCGAGGCCCCCAGAGGGACAATCTCCCCGGTACAAGGGTCGATCACTTTGGCCTATAGTAAAGACACACAGGCATACGTCACAGAGGGGTTATGGCACGAATAAATAAGGTTTTTCTGGCAAATAATGAGGCATACCTCAGTGTGGTTCATGATACATCCAACAGTATTCATCTTCAGGTCCTCATTGTCTTGTGGGAATCCAAGGAATGTGATGGGGCTGTTCTCAGTGGTTCCATAGCCTATCTGTTAAATGATGAACCGATGATGTTATATGATGAAGAAGCATATGCTTATGGTTATAATAAATACGTTTTATAGGCACAATTATTATTCAGAATATGTTACCGTTATGTCTTTCATGTTCATTTCTGTTATCAGTCTTCTCACAATCTCAGGAGGGCACGGAGAACCACCAATGACGCCTTAAACACAGCAGCACATACGAAAAGGATGCCTTCAATGCTTGCTCAAAATTACACCACGTTCAATACAACAGATGTTTTAGTGTTTTATATCTATTACCAGCTTCAAGTGAGGACAAATCGTACTTGTGTAAATCCTGTTGGCTTAGCATGTCGGTGAACATTGTGGGAGTGCCGTACACATATTTGCACCTCGAGTGAAAAAAACACAAATTAACTTAAGTGTCAGATATTGTATATTTAAAGTTAATTTGCGTGATGAGCAGGGTGCCATACCTTTCACTCTGAATGGCCTCCAGGTTGGCTCGGCTGTTGTAGGCAGTGGAAGGGAAGACCAGTGTGATGCCATGCAGTGCCATAGCCATCCCTCCCAACACAGAGCCAAAGCAGTGGTACATAGGTACGGGCACACAAACTCGCACCTGAGACTGATGGGGAAATGAAAATACAATTACTTACATTTTACTGTCTGTGTGTTTTTAATGATGAAGAGACCAATATACTTACTTTTTCTCTAAAACCTATTCTGAGTCCCAGAAAGTAGGCATTGTTTACAATATTGTGGTGTGAAAGACTGACTCCCTTTGGACTCCCTGTAGTCCCCTGAAACAAAGAAGCATGATCTGATCTTTATAGTGTCAGTCCAAGATATATAAAATACATGAGTGACAGTGTGACTGAGGGTTACCGATGTGAACTGGATGTTGATGGGATCATCGAAGGACAGCTTTCTCTGCAGCTCCATCAGCTGTTGGTGGTGCTGACTCTCCCCTGCTTGCATCACATCGTCTACGTGGAGCATCCCCGGCTGTCTGCTGTCCGTCACAATCACCATACGCAGCTCTGGCACCCTGGCACAACCAAGACAGGATATTTATTTAAATCAATGGAAAATGTTTAAGCATTTAATGTCTGTTACTCCCATAATGGTAACAGAAGAAGACAACATTTATTAAATCTGATATCTGACATTGACTCTGTCAAACCTGGAGCTTTTGATCATTCCTGCTGACGACGAGTCAATCTCTGGACAGAGCTCCCTCAGCATCTCACAGAAATGTTGGCTTTTAAATCTGGTAGGGCAGAGCACAGCTTTACACTGGACCTGCAAATGACACATATCTGGTGTTTGATTTTTTTTTTTTTAAGTGTTGCAGAAGGTTAAGGTGGGGCTTCCTTTTCTTACTATATATACTTCCAAGTAGCTTGTGAATTTCACTATAAAGATCAATAAAGTCTTATCTTCATCAATAATATTCATAATAACATACTGTATCTACCTAATGTACTTTTGGATTGGAGTGGAAGTTTAAAATAGCATAAAATAGAAAGTCTCAAGTAAAAGTACCTGCCAACTGTGTACAGGTACTTTTACTATATGCACATTATAACAGCTAATAGTAATACTCTGTAACACAACTCACTGTACCTTCGTTAGAGTAAACTCCACTTCCTTCACCTGATAGGCCGGGTTCAATGAAACCTGCATTGATAAAAAAAAAGGTTAAAAGTCAAGTGTATGCACAGTCCCTCACTACACAGATTTCAAATTGGCTTTATAGTACATACGATATTATACACCTGATTTGAAACACATGACTGCATACAGAAATGAATTAAAAAGTTACAGTGACCTAGTAGATATTCAGATGGTACAGAATAACTTTCCAGGGTCAATGTCCTGCTCACTCATACTTGGCAGCAGGGTGTCTGACAACAATGAGCAGACTGTCTTTCTAACCACAAGGCTACATTGTAAATGCAATTGTAAATCTGAAACTGACCATTATAATTCCAGTTTTGGCTGAGGCAAACTGGAAGAGGATCCACTCGTACGTGTTGGGTCCCCAAATTCCCAGTCTGTCGCCTCGCTGCAGGCCCAAAGCGAGCAGACCTGCAGCCGCCTTGTCAACCTGCACCAAAGAATGTTACAGATAAATCAGATAATCATTCAATACTGTGACTGCTTGATAGATTTGTCTGATGCAATCAAGTATTCCTGTGATTCAGAGAAGCTTGGTGATGAGTTCTCCCAAAGAGGAGACCAATTCATATTATTAAACTACATTTAATGGGGGTTGCTTCATGTAGAGTTAATGACAAACCACCATTTCATTGGGATTCAAAAGGTCTAACAAGTATCCTATTAACATAACAAGTTAACATTTGTAATGATTTGACAAGTTGTTCTCGAAGTGTTCTTTATTGAAAAAGGAGACTCTTAACATATCATAATAAATGCATGAAAGCTCTTGATAACAGAAGCTGAAGACCTACATCTTGCTGAAACTGTGCAAAGGTTTTCCGGATGCCGTCCTGCAGGAAGACCACAGCTTCACGGTCGGGCCAGCGCTGAACGGTGGAGTCCAGACTCTGGCCCACGGTCAGGGGGAGCAGAGGGATGGTGGAGGTGCCGTGCACATAGCTGCTGCTCAGTGCGGGTGTGTGAGGACGGCTGTCCACATGGAGGGACCTCACATTTCAAAGATTTAGCAAAAAGAGCATGGGTTTAATACAGTAGTTACAATGTGATTGGAACATCAGCATTTACTGCAGATTTGAAATAAGATGATGATTCCTTTTTCTCTATTTGAGTAGTTCAAAATATCAGGGTCACAACTCCCAGCCAAAGCGTTTTGGGGGGTCTTGAGGCATTCTTGGGTAATCATATATACAGCTGTGTATGTCTCAGAATTTCATTTATTTGTTTGGAGACAAATTGATGAAATTCTTATTTCTTTTAATAATCTGTTATTTCATTGATAAGCATTGAAAATAATATTAAATACCCTGGTCAATTTGCTTTAGTTGTTTTTTGTTTTTTTAACTGTCTTGCAGTCTGTACTATATGTTAGGACCCCCTTGAAAACGAAATGGTTCATCTCAATGGGATTATCCTAAATATATTACAAATACATTTGAAGATATCACTTCACATGAAGAGTGGTCAGTTTAATGAATGATTGAAACGGGTCCCATAGGGTTAAAGGTTTGGTACCTTCTCTATCACAGAATACATAAGAGTGTTTTAAAAGTGAACCTTTGGCAGGCCTAATGAATTAGAGAAGCAAACATAAATCATGACAAGAAGAGTAGACCCAATATCAGTGTTAATGGCACAGAACAACTTGGATGGTACAAACTTCCCAGTATGATGTGTAATTACGATGTTCAGCCAGGAATAGCATAGGAAACGATACTAGAACATTTATTCAGAAAAAGCCTTCAGTGTACACCCATCAGATTTTTTTTTTTTTTAAGGGAATACTTAAATTCCAATACTGCTGACTCTACATAACACACTTTATAACCTTAGCACCAGGGAGCTGCACGATCTGTGGTCACTTGATTTAAAAGCCATGTGCTTTCTTCTATATTTCCAATAAACCCTTATAGGAATACAAACATCAATACATTTCTGAGTGACATGTTGTTGCCATCTGACCAGTGAACATGAAGTGTATAAACTTACCGGCATCGCTCGAGCAAACTTGTGCTGCATAATTCCCAAGCCTTGTGTTTGAGTCCATCGAAAGATCTGATTCTGTGAGCACAGGACCTTAGCAGGGCTGACATTTGTCTAAAATATCTTAAACTCTGTTTCAAATGTGTCTAAATAGTATATTTGCTAGACGATATGCTGGGTCCAAACAACAAATGAACTGGTTCTTACCTGTCTATCTTTACACAGCTTGGAGTTTATCTCCCCATGTGTAATCTTTAACTTTCACTCACCCTGATTGGCCGAGAGCCCATTGACCATTCCAAAGAAATGTTAAAAAAAACATTAACTATAAATAAACAATATCATTCATTAACCATGATGATCACCCTACAGAATACAGAGATTAAATACATTGATTATCCAGCTACAGTAGTGGTGTGAACAACAAAAGATATATCATGTCTGAACTCAAAAAGCAAGAGCAGCTGCAAAAGGGCTCATGTGTGGGTTGCCATGGTAGTGGAAACCCAAGCTAGCAGCTAACATGCTTGGCGTGTTGTTCATTCCTATTTCTGTGCTGGGTTTTGATGAATAAAAAGGGACACAAGTCTTTTATTTGATATTTGTGTACCTTCAATTTTCTATGAAAAATGTTGATGAAAAGTGTCATTTTGGTGCCAAAAATGCTAATTTATTTTAAATAGCTACGTTTTGTTTATAAAACAAAAACTGCATATTTGTTACTTTTATCTCATGTGACCTAATGATTTTTGAATGCAGGCATAACTTCATAACTGCATTGGACAAGCAGGACACAACTCTTTATGGTTGTAGTGCTTTTTCTATTTTATGAATATTGCTATGTTTTGATCTCATGTAATCGAATGACCCTGAATCAATGAATAATTGTAGTGTCCATTTGAATTATTATTCTTTAATAAAAGGAATTTGGTGTTTCATTGATTTGCATAGATGTTTAAAATGGCTTCCCTTTCCTGTGATATAATGACTCCAAATCAATGCAGAAGTGCATTACCACATTGGAGAAGTAGGACACCCCACCTTCTGAAAGAAAATACTGTAAGAACTTTTGTGAAAGATAATAAAGTGTTTCCTCAACGTAAAACCTGAAAATATGGTCCAACTTTCTTGTTTTTTGTGATCAGTAAAATGAGTTAAAGGTTGTCTATGTTCGCAAGCCCATTATAAATGAACTATGGACCCCTCGCAGGCCAACATCTGTTATTTTATTACTGAATTTCTTCCCAAGAGTTATAAACTGAACTTGATCTGATGGACTATGTTTTCTTTTTATATATAGCATGAAATACCCCTGAAAAGCAAACCCTTGTGGATACACTGATGAGTTTTTAAGTATACACTCTACCAAATCACTCTCAGCAGAGAGCAGAGTAAGGTTTCCTTCCCTCCTGGGGTCTCTGTTGTGTTTGGGACAGTGACTTGTGGTTGTCAGTTTTCTGCATCAGCAGGGCATCAGCACTCATCTCTTTGTGTATGTACTCATGTCTGCAGGTAGGCCTGGCTTGGTTATGTTGAATACATACACCTTTTCTGTGACATACTCAAACCAGCCATCAGTGTGTGGATGGCAGGTCAGCAGTATTAATGATCATAGCTCCAGCCATTATTTTATACAGTGTTATACAGACATGTTCAGGCTTTGTTTTGACTGCAGTATAAATATACATTTCACCACGTCTGGAAATCTGAGCGGCCTCTCCGGTATTTAAACATAAAGCCTACTTTCTGTGCTCTTATGACACTGTTATTATGGGTTTGGATTTGGTCTAATACTGTACATAACTGTGTCTATTGTTGAAGACAGAATAGTGATAAGTACAGAGATGTACTCTGGTTTAAACACTGTCAATGTGTCAGGATTGAACACACACAGCAGTGGCTGAAGACTGTTGTCCTGCAGGGGGCAGTGTCTGTCTTACTAAGAGACATGAGTAAACCTTGTGTTTCCAGTCTAAATGGTATGTTCAACTATTGTATTACTGTCAACTCTTTTTTGATATAGCATTTACTTTGGACATTGTTTTTCTAAGCAGTTTGGATTTGTCTGTTTTTTCAGAGTGGAAAATGTGACACATTCAAACACTAGACAGTACTAACACTAAAGGGTGTGTTTGAAGGTGTTCACAGATTTTTTATTTGGAAGATGATGGTGTTGAAATGGGAGAGAGAGAGGGTTGTGACATGCAACAAAGGTCCCAAGGTTTAAATTATGTTAATACATGTTGTGTAACTCAACAAGCAAGGCCTGAGAGGTTACATCTTTTATCAGCAGCACTATCAGTTAAACCCACACAGTCATTTAGGTTGGGAGACTTGTGAGAAACAGCTTAAAACAATAAATAGTGCTTAAAGTCAAAGCAGCAGGTGTTGAGATATCTTGGGTCAAACTCCCAAAAAACGATGGATTTTACTGTTCTCATAATGCAATTTTGTCAGCATCTTTCATAGACCCTCTTCGACCACTAAATGCATTTGTGTGTCAAACTACAGGCCCTTACAGCGATTTAGCACAAATTCATAATAGTTACAATAGTTGCAATGTAAATACCTGCATCCACACGTTCAAGCATTCACAAACACACAGACTCACAAACACTTAATGTGCATTTAAAGCCAGGGAAAGTTTTGTTTCTGTACACAGCAGCCGAAGGGAAAGTTTTGTTTATGTACGTAGCAGCTGATAGAGCAAACTAATAATAGAGATGCCGCTTGCAGCTAAAAATGTGCAGTCTCCATGCCCAAAACAAAAACACCCTTGTGAAATCATCAGGTTTATTTCTTCATGTATGGCAAAAGCCCTCCCAAGCCACAGGAGACATGATACAACCTTCTCAACAGACTAGTAGTACAATTTCTAACTAATAAACTGACATTTAGGTGTAACATAAAAAAAGACCCCCTTTAAACACCATATCCAAAATGCCGTTTTAATGACCACACACAATAACAAATCTGATTTGTACACACATATCTGATAGAAAAATGTGAATATGTTGTTGAAATAAAGTGGCAGCATATATTTAAATTTCTTTCAGCAGCTTTACATTTTACATTTGTTTTTATAACTGTCAGTCACTCAGCACTTTGTGAGGCTCCTGTGCCCTCGTTGCTACTCTGTGTCTGATTTCCCCACTCAGACATGTTATGCATTCCACAGTAAAGCGGTGATAATCCCCCAAAATGTGCACATTATGTCACACCAGCGAGCGCTTGTCTCCTCAGCCTGCAAGTGGGTAAACTGGACCCGTCTGTGTTGCAACATGAGCACACGGCTCTTTCTCAAGGCGATGCTCGAGGGGAGATCAAACACTCTGCAAGCAGTAAAAAGGGATGATATAAATATTCTTCTTGTTTAACTGATTCCTCATGTTTGTGGTCTCATTTATGGCCTGTTTGTATTCTCTCGCTGTCCTGTAGTTTTTATTCTCGTGAGCTCAACAGCTAAATTGTAATTTGACCAAGGTTTTCTTTTGTACTTTGCAGATGTGGATTACATCCCTTAATGCCAATCAATCAGGTTGCCCTCTGAACTTTATGGAGCTCAGAGAGGTCCCAGACTACACAACAGGGTCCTGAACTCTGATTAGGGGTCACTGACTGTCACCTGTGCCAAACTATTACATGAAACAGCAACACGCACATGCATGCCACTGTGTGTGTTTGTGTGTGTGTGTGTGTGTGTGTGTGTGTGTGTGTGTGTGTGTGTGTGTGTGTGTGTGTGTATGTGTGCGTGCGTGCGTGCGTGCGTGTGTGTGTGTGTGTGTGTGTGTGTGTGTGTGTGTGTGTGTGTGTGTGTGTGTGTGTGTGTGTGTGTGTGTGTGTGTGTGTGTGTGTGACCCCTACAGCTCTACTTTCCCTGGGCTCAGCCATTCTTTTCCCAGCTGACTTTTCAGCTGTTGCCAACACTTGTCCACTTGATAACTGTTGCCGTAACTCAGCACTCAGCACGCTGGTTTGACATCCACTAATGATTTTAATGAAACCCTGTGACATCTGAATCTGTAATTGAACTGACAATATTATTTTTAAGCACCCTCCAGAGAGAAATTAAAGTGATTATTAAGCTTTGCAAAAGTAATACAGATTTAGTCTGTGTTTTACACTTTGAGGTGCTGAGCTGTGGTATGTTTGCAGTCTGTGTGTGACAGGCCTTAAATTCCTGTGATGCTATCCTGAATTAAGCGGTGCGGTTGTTGGGTTGGGTTTCCATTATATCATGTGCGCACAATTTTGAAGAAGCACGCTCAAAATATTTGACAGCTATTATTAATGTCGTTGTTATTTTTGGCAAAGACCTCCTAGACAATTATTTCAAGACAGAAATGTCACTATTATTTCATTATACAGCATATACTGTAATTCAATCTAATTGAATCTAAGTAAGTAATCTAATAATTTAATCTAATGGGTATCTGACTCATTTAAATTAACAGCGCAACATTTGTTTAATTTTAACATGTTTTAAATGGATCAAGATGGCCCATTACTTTAAACTGTGTTTATGCGTCAAGCCATCCAACAAAATAATTATCTAAAAACAAAACAGCATTGTGATCAATTTATTCCCTCGTTTACCAAGTCCTCCTCTCTCGGGCGTCGATCCATCATCCTCTGTCACGAAACCAAACAGCTAACATCCGCTCCTGTGTGAAAATCTAAGTGTTCACTTCCTACCTATCCATCACACAAGCTATTATGCTCCTCATTTAGACATCAATCAAATGTCCCATGTCCCATTACACAATCCATCACGCTCTAAACTTGTCCCGCCATTGGCTGATGATCTTTGTCATTCAACAAAACCTAAAGATGTGCGTTTCCTTTTGAGGATATAGTGCCCGCCCCAGTCTCCTCCAGATTCTAATGCTGAATTTAGACAGGAACCATTTATTTTTCTTCTCCACCAAAGGCCACAGCCTAGGCCAGAGGTCAGAGGGGGTCGGCCTGGTTGCCAAGGAGGAGTCCACCAACAGGGCAAATCTACTGGTGCTCATTGGACTGTGCAAACTGCTGATCGGCTGAGTCTGACAGGCCTGAGAGCGGAGGAGCCTGGGCCGATTGCATTATCACAAGCAGACAAGAAGCAAGGGTTGATGAGTGAAAGGTTGTATAGAGCATGCAACAACACGCTCATTCAAAGCCAAGATTAAGTCAAGAGAGCATTAGTGACAGGGGCAGCTTTTGTTATTGTGATCAGTGACAATTTCAGTAATGGTCCATCCTGAAAGCATTGAATCACTTAGTGTTGGGCCGTGCTAGAAACTAGGTTGGCAAAGTGTGTTGTCCCACCACATTGGAAGTGTTTATAACTGACTGTCTCCCCTGGCTTGTTGCTGCATAAGTTGGGTCTGATTTGGGAACTTTGACTTTCAGAAATGTATAGAAATTGTAGCCCTTGCATCCAAATCAGACTTCGTAAAAGTCTGTGGGGGAGGGGTTTTTCAAGCTAAACAGCCAATCCAACAAGCAGTTCTGTGTGAGTTTACCGGCGGCTTTACTATTGTTAATCACAGAAACAAGAAAACAACAAAAGAATAAGATAAAAACATTTAATAAAATGACTTTATTAAGACAAACCAAGGTTAAGCTCGAGTACCAAAACCCAAATGTCGTGTTTTCGTAAAAATCAGTCGTTTTGGGATCCTAACATCTCACAGCGAGCTTCATCGCTTTGCAACAGGCTGCCAATATCCATGACATAGTGACATCATGAGAAAGTTGTCCCCCCGTTGACAAGGCCGACTGTTGCCATGGGGCTCCTGGAAATGGCACTGCGGATCCCAGTAAATGAAGGCTGTTGGGGGCGGGGAAGTGAAGGCAAGTAAATAAAAGTACAATTTGCAGTGTGTTTGCTCGATGTCCTCGGAGCCAAGTTCTGCTCCGTTATTGGGCTGCTGAGCATTGGGGGGCTCTCAGTAACTCTGTGCAGTGGGACCCCCCACTCTGGAGGACATTGGCGTGTTTGCTGAACGAACAGGGTACCCTAACGCGGCCTCTGGGAGCCATGTGAGCTGACAGCAGCCGCGCACATTCACTCATTAAGAAAAGAGAACGATGAGGGACAAAAGGAAGAAGGAGACAGTCTTGTAGGAGCAGACTGGAGCAGCAAATAACCTTTCACAAACAGAAATAATTAGTCATAATACAGACGTCAGCCAAGAAAGAGGCATTTACATGATAAAGCTTAGCAGTGTGGAGCTTTCTATCACATGCATTGGTAGCTTTTTCTTCAACAGACTAATGCTACTGTATGTTTCTGACTGCATGAGTCTCTGCCAAAACTTCATTAATAAAGACAGGGCCTGGTTTACTTCACGTACACTTCCCATTTAACATATCTGAGCACACAATTCCCACATCCCCTTTGATACCTGATATTAAGACATGCAAGACCAAGCTATGACCTCCCAATCACTTTTTGTGAGGGGACACCCAACACCAGAGAGCATAATCCTACCATGCCGCTTTGGTGGGAGAGGCGGGGTAAAGGAGGCGGCTCTGAGGCATTTCATGACTGGGAAACTCATGACCCTCTGGGGATTAATGAGCATTCTGTGAGGGGCCTTATTGGCTTGTTGACCCTCGCTTTCTGATGTGTTCATCTCTTTCTGGCTCCAATTGGTAATGACTTAAAGGGAATTTGAAAACAGGCTACTTTAACATTCACTCAAAATACTTTTTTTTTTTTAAAGTATTGAAATTATTTTTGAGATACTTAAGCATAAACATGTTTTTTTTTATATTTTAGGGAAAGACATCATAAATGGTATGGTTGATTATCAATAGCCTACAAAACTGATTCTCTGTTTTTGGTGTTAAAAAGCAAATGCAACCATGCTATCAGGCTCAACTCATATGGTGATGAGATTACCTGCAAAGCATTGTCCTTGTTAGCAAGTTAGCATACTTATGTTGACATTTAGCTTAAAGCATTGCTGAGCCTGAGTATATCAACATAGCTAACTGCTAATTGTACACTCTTTTAAAAATTAACCATATTATTTTACAGTTTTAGGATTCATAGTACCCTTGTTATGCGGGCGAAGTTTGATTCGACAAACCAACATGAGAGATTGGATAAGTCTCTCTTTGCAAAAGAATGAAGGGATGTGGATGTTTCAATCACCAATTGAACTGTAAAAATCAGTTTAGCCACTTTTGAGACATATTGTTTGAAATCAAGTAAACATTCACAAGAATTGTAGGGGCTGTGGTTTAGAGTAATATAACATTAGCAGGAAAGCTGTTGGGAAAATAACTGCTGAAAACCTAAAACCCTTGGCAAGATCTTCATAATCTGTCGTATTAAGACGATATTGAGCTGGAGCCAGGCCCTAGGAACTTGCAATCTTTTGAAGAGGGTAGTTGTTTAACAAAACAAATACTATTATAGTAAAAGAGTAATATTCCACAATATTATTGAGATGAGAAAGTCAGATTAAATCTGAAATATAAACCTGTGAGACCTGCTAACAGAAGTGTCAGGGCAGCATTATGTCAGATCCGAGGTGTTAGGACTGCAGCTGCAGAGAGAGTCGTGGCTCAGTGTGGGTGGCGGCTATCTCGCTGCTGAGGCGGTGTGTTTATGTGTGCTGGGGTTAGGGCCACGCGCACAGTGCAGGCATACACACTCACACACACTCAGTCAGACACACAGAAACACCACAGAGACTCTATTGATTCCAGCTAATCAAGGCAGCAGCGCTGAGGGAACTGTGCACGCGTGTGTGTGAAGTCAACACATTCCCCACATTCCAGCACTTCCCAAAGAGGCATAAAATATTAGCCACTACACTGCGCTCGAAGGCCTCCTCTCACTACTGGAGACCTCCTGCTCTTTAACTCGACTGCCCTTCTTTCTGCCAAGTCACTGTGCCCTTCGCCGTCACTGTAGTTTTCAACAGTACTTTTTTTTCTTTCTCTTTTAATTCCACCCACGAGATGACCATGCAGTGACTTCTGGCTGAATCACACTGACGACACAAAGGCCCCACATATTCATGTCTGGTATAAACTGGTCCTTCTCAACTAGTATTACAATGAAATCTGACCTCGCCCTTAAAATTGCAAGCGATTGCATGTGCATTTTTGACAGATTAGTCAGAATTTCAAATGAACTACTCCCAGTGAAACTAGAAACACATTCTTTCGAAGAAAATCTCATGAAATGGGGTTCAGAAACATTCTCTAAAACGGCCTTTTATCTTTGATTTGTTTGCCCATGGCCGGCTTATCAAGCCTCTAGAAAGAAAGTGCAGTATTAGTGACAATAGCTAGACATTAGAAAAGAAGGAATATGTGTATCATTTTTGTGCTGCTTTTTTCTTTTACAACTCATGGACATGTCCTCAAATGTCATACACATTCTTGAACTTGAAAAGCTGGAACAATTGATTTTTCCCCCCCAAAAGAGTTGCCTGTAGATGCAGTGGTCGATAAATCACATTCATTAAAAGCAGCTCAAGTGAAAATAAATCCTAATGAGAGCTGGTAGATGCTTCCCCAGGGAAAGTAAAGAGCCAAATTGCACGGCATCATGGGAGTACACTACAGCTCAGTAGGTCACTTTGAACAGTGATGCATATATTGATTATTTTGCATAGGAATCACCTGAAGACCAGCCTGGTGTCAAACAGGCTTACTGGCCGGAGAGGACGGAGGAAGAGAGCTCTGACAACCAGGACAGCCCGACTAGTGAAAACCACCAGCCAAGTAATGCCCGCTGACCTCCTCTTCCTCCTCGGCTCCTGGTCTCAAAGCCAGAGTGAGAAGGTTCATAGAAAGTCATCGTTTCCATAGAAACTCTGTTTGCATTTCCCAGTGAGCAATTCAGGGACCGCTGGCTTTCAGCTGGAATTCAGACATTCAATACACAGAGCTGTCTGGAGAAGCAATTGTCTATGTGGGGCAACTTTTGACTATTGAAAGACATTCGAGGTGCATTTCCGTTTTAAGTGAAAAGGCAGACAAAGAGGGACAAGGCCATGAAATGGATGTCATCTTAACGGGCCTGGGTCACAGGTTGCATCTACTGTTACGGCAGCACAGCTCAGCGCTAAAATAACCTGCTCTGTTCCTTGTTAGATTCCAGATGATGTGGATATTAAAGTCTTCATTTAAACAGGGAACCTGAGCACGACTGTACATGCCAATCAAAATGTGCAGTGAGGTTGGAGAGTGCTGCTTTCTGCTGCGTGCCCAGTCACAGGGCTGTATTCAGGTCTGTCTTCAGTCCTCTCTCTCATACCAGACTGCTGCGCTGGAACAAAGAGGCCTTTCACATTGACCTTGACACACGGCCACCCCCATCACCACAGGAACCAACGCAGAGGAATCCACTCCAACTCTCTGATATCAATCTCTACCCCTGGCAGACGGTCCTGGCTAAAGGCTGAGGTGAACCTCGGAGCAGGGCCTAATGCACATCATATAAGTGTGTTTTTATTCCAACAGAACAGGGGGGAAAATAACCTGTTCGCACTACTGAGAGTATTTCATCTGATATGAAATGACCCACCATATCCATATGAGGCTAAAATTAAGGGTTTATAGCACAAGCTAAATTAAGGCTAAAACTAGCCGTATCCTGCATTAGTTAATCTGCATATTATTTTCTAAATAAATTGATTGTTTGGACTAAACCGTCAAAAAAAGTCCACGAGTTACCAACAGTCCAGAGAGAACCATCTTTAAATCCCTCACTGCCAAAGTCAAATCCCCAAAAACAATGAACTGCTAAAGTTTAAATTTGCCCAGCGCAGATTTTGTCAATTATTTATTTAACATATAAACAGACATTAACACACATCCATGGAATAAAAACTTTTATTCTCAAAAGGCAAAAAAACGTTTTTGCTTTTTTTCTTAAACAATTGTACCGCCTGAAAAAACAAAAACACCACGAGTTCAGGCATTAAAATTGTGGATCATTTTTTAAACAAAATAAAAATAAAAGGCTTTTACTTTATACATTTCTGTCATAAGAAATAACTTCAAAACTGTACATCAAGCTATTTCACAAAGCACACAGAGCTCCAAAATATACAATGTTCATTCACATTTTATACAAATAAAAACCAAATGAGGGTTTGCTACATTTAAATCCTGGGAGTTCCTTTGTCTGCGAGAAAGGCAGTCCGGACACATTCCTTGTTGCATCACGTTTGACTTTTCAGAGGGAGTTCATCCAGCATGCTGCTTGGCAACATTCAGAAGCTCCAGTCTTTGTCTCCGAAGAGTCACATGACAGCAGGAGAAGAGAGAGGCTCCGGGCCAGTCTGTCGGCCTCTCTCTCTCCTTAGCATGAACGCTTGGTTCTGCTCTTCCCCCTTCCCTCCGCCCCCGCCTCAGTGAGGACATGTCATTTTTCCAAGAGTGGGCAGGTAAACCCCTCAGTCCGTCTCCACATGACAGGGGTTGGTCCCCTGCTGCTCTGCCTCGTTATACAACCGCAAGAAGTCTTTGTAGCGTGGGGCGCAACCCATCCAGGCTTCCCCAAACCTCACAGTCCCGGTGAAGAGGAACTCACCCTCCCCAGCCCTCACCCCACACTGCGGGGGCATCTTGATGCTGCCAGTCCACCTCCGTACCCTCACACCCCCGGATGCAAAGACGTGGGTCTTCTGTCTGTAGAGGCGGCTGATCTCCACAGTGACTGTCGAGTGCTCCTCTTCCTGCTCCACCCTCCTGATGCTGCCCCGGCCCACTGAGAACACCAAGCAGGAACACAGGATTTAGGTACGGGTTTTATTTCATGCTACACAATATGATGTTCTCATAAGATAGAAACAGGAAGACTATTATTCTCCCAAACAGTGTTTTAACTTACCAAAGTCATTGGTGCAGACTGCGAGGAGCACCTCAGTGTCGCTGCAGGGATGACAGGGTTCTGAAGGGACACAAAGAGAGAAAGTGGATGAGTTTGGTAAAGCACTACACACAGAAACAGGAAAATTCATTCCACCACTTTCTACTTAAACTCAATAAGTATAGAATAGATAGAATCGGAGGGATGAAACCCTCTTTGATGGTCACACATGCAGAGCACACAGCACACAGTGACATTTGTTCTCTGCTTTTAACCCATCCTAGTACCAGGAGTCTAGTACTAGGAGCAGTGGGCAGCTATTGTACAGCGCCCAGGGAGCAATGGGAGTGAGTGGGGAAGGGGGTTGTCCGGTGCCTTGCTCAAGGGCACCACGGCAGGGCAGGAGGTGAACTGGGACCTCTCCAAGTAGCAGTCCACACTCCATATTTAGGTCTGGTCGGGGACTTGAACCGGCGACCATACGGCTCACAGTCCAAGCCCCTACTGCAGTGTTTCTCATACATCGATTCATTTGTGGAGGATAATATATCATCTTTTTTTTTTGGAAATTGTAAATTATATTTTTGGGAGAATAAACCCCACAGATCCTCAACTCCGGTGTGTCTCACTCATTAACAACGCAACACAGAGCAACAAGAACGTTGTCTGCTACAGTAGCCATGAACTCGCATGTATTTTGTTATTTGAGGGGGGGTGGATGCGTGGGCCACCCGAATAGGTTAAGGGGCCTTTGGCTTTTCTTGATAGAATCAAATGATGTGGGAAACACTGTACTGACTGAGCCACTGCATACTACTTCCTACTAAATTACGCTCAAGTTTGACATGACCAGCAGACTGTTCAAACTGAAGTAAAGCCAAGCTAAATGCATCTACATCACATGACAACCAGTCTGAGCTACACTCTGAATGAAACCTGTATCACAAAAGGTACACTACCTCTTCAACTTTATTTTATTTTTCCAGTATTAAAAGTTTTAAATATTTTAGAAGAAGTTTTCCTCTTATCTGTAGGTCACTTGCCATCATTCCCATTTATTTTATCCAATGCTTCATCATTTTTTGTCCACCATTGAACAGTCTATAGAGCCACAATTCATTTTAGGGTGGCTGAACAATATTTACGTTATACTTTATACTGGATAGTATCTGCCATTTTGAACACTGCCTGTGTTTACCTAACAAACACAAAGTCACACAATAACAACTGGGGTCACAGTCATTTCCGTCCCTACAGATGATTATTTATTTACAAAGTCGGCAGAGCAGAATTCAGCTGTCATGAGCGCCTTGTTTTAACACCAAACAGAACTGGGCATGCTGCTCAACAAAAAGTTTATCCACATAAACACTGCTGAGGGGTTTTATGCTTGTGGGGGGCGTTCGGTCAGCTTCCCCGCCACAAGAGTAGCCCCTCGACGCTCCGTGACAAACAAGGACCAGATGAGAAGTTTAGGGGAGCACAGACACGAGGAAAGGCTAAGTTGCTGACCTGAGCTCTGTTAGCACTTCAGCAGACCTGCTGGGACTGAAACAGTGAGCACTTTCTCAACTATAACATCAAGTAGTTTTGAAGAGCTTTAAAAGTGAAAAACACTTAATAGTAGGCAGATCCCCACAATGCCTGGTCTTAAACAATAGAAGATGGCAATCAAAGGGTATGCTCTCATAACTGAAGGGCAACATTTTTGTCAAAAAAGAGAATTGGAGAGAAATGTAGAAGTCTGCCCCGGGCTACATTTCCCCCGCAGCGCAGCATCTCAGCCGGCCCGCCTCCAGACTGTTTTACAGCAGGAGAAAGGGCCCTAAATGAGAGCAGACAACCAATGATTAGTTGACTCAGGTGGTCCTGCGGCTGGCCGGGATAGACCGTCTTTATTAGTCCTAGATCTGCTGTGGTTTTCTTTTGCGGCAGAGAGGGGCAGGTGGGGAGCAGAGGGAGGGGTGTCGAGTCAGCAATGTGCTGAGTTTGGGTCAGTGGGTGTTCATCCATTAAATTAGAAAAAGAATGATTAAAGCAGTTAACTCGGGTGGATTTGGTGCACTGGAAACCACCCTAGCTTACATAGTCTGGTGTGAAATGTTTCTCATTTAGAAATGTGGAGAGTAAATCTGTAGACTATTACTTAATTAAGTCCAAAAACAGAGACGAGTGCCCTCTGTCATCTGTAGGCGCTGGAGCCTTATTTTTAGCTGGCTTGAGAGTATAGGGGTGAGGGGTGAACATGTCTTAGGTCAGCTTGTGTAGCAACACGAGGCTCTGCCGCATCACCAGAGAGGTCGGAGGTCAAACAGCCACAAGCTCGGACGGCTTAAGAACAGCTGGAAAGCCGGGAGACTTCAGAGCGGCCGACCTCGCCCAGAGCCGAGTGCAAAGGCCCTTTGAAGTGAGCCTGCGTGCTGCCTTAGCATTAGAAAGGCCCAGAGCCCAGCGCTAAACCCAGCCGTGTTTTTTCTTTCCACCAAAGCAGAGCCGAGCAGGGCTCACATGTCAGACATGAAACAGAACCACAGGAATGGGCTGAGAGCCGAGTCAGCATCCCTCTCTGGCCCATGCACATGCAGCGCCGCTCTGATCAGAACCACTTCACAGGAGCTGAGAGGGATGAGGGATGGGAGGAGTGGTAGAGGAGGGGAGGAGAGGCACGATGTAGTGTCCCTAAAACATCTGGGCCCCAATGCATTCCGCTGTAATGGAGCACAACTTGCTAATACCACTCGGCACAGACGTGAACCACTTCAAACGTTCAGGAAGAGAGAGGGAAGATATATGAAGGGGAGAGGAATGAGAAGGAAAATACTAGAATGATAAATGGACGAGCAATACATTAAAAGAGAGGTAGGAAATAGTGAAACAAAGACGAAACAAATATGAGTTAAGTGATCTGAAAGGGAGGCTGAGGGAGTGACGGCAAGAAAAGAAGGGAGTGGGGGGGGGAAATAAGCCTATATGCTCCTAGAAGCTCCTCCAAACATCTGGTTGGAGATGCATTCCAAGTTGACGGTGAGCAACTCAATCCCAGCACAGCGGGTCGGAGAGAAGAGGGAAGAGACGGGAGAGAGAAGGAGATGAGAAGAAGCAAAGCTGCAATCAATCCACCAGCCCAGGCTTCAGATGACACGAGACCACTGTCTTTGTGAATCATCCCGATGCGATCTGAGGCCACATCACACACACAGATTATACTGCAGAGCTGAGCGGAGCACACTAATGTGACCAAAACAACTCCACGCTCACTGCTCTCTGCATTTAACCCCCTCTCTCTGCTGCGCCAGATAATGACGCAGGATGTGGATATGTGAACCCAGAGAGCCCGTAAAAACAGATGTGGGCCCAATACTGCTCTTATTTTGCTTGAGGTGGAAAAGAACACAGTTGCTTGCACAGTTGCGCGGCGTGAAACTGTGCAGGTTTGGCAGGTACGCAGCGTGAAAATACACGGTTGTTTTTCAATGGAGGCCCCCTGTTTGGCTGCGCCTCTCCACACACACACACACAAAAAAAACAAATCTATTACAGCTAAGAGCCAAGTCAAATCAAGCATGAATGGATTTTTTCGTCCTGGAAAAGTACCATAGAGACTTAAAAAGCTTCAGTTTGTTGATGTCTTGATACTTATAGCCGGCATTTGATTCCGACTAGAAATACGTTCCCTTTAAACCAAAATGTACAGACAATGTGACCAGAGAAATGGACTTTGGCTTCAGTATTAGCAGTCTGCTGGAACAAATGTTGAGTTTCCTACTATTAGCGTCCAACTTAATAACAGTTTCCACCAGTAGATGGCTGCATTTAGTGCGCACACACACCACAGGGACAAAGCACAAAGAGAACCAGACACAGAGGGAATGATTCAAAAGCCTGCAGCTCTTTATAATGGCTTCTCAAATGAAATACAATGATCGACAGGTTAGCATCGAGCCGTAAAGCATCATGGTGGAAATGTGTCTTACCTTCCAGTGACTGTGCATCTGGTCCCAGCCTGTCGCTGACCAGCTCGTACTGGAACTCTGTGATGCGACGGCTGATGTCCAAGTGCGGGACGGCCTCGATAAAGAGCGCCCCCTCCTGGATACTGAAGCACTGCACCTTGCCCTGAGCATGGTCCTGTTCACGCAGCAGTAACCGCAGCTTGCCGTTGCGGTCCAGGTAGATGTTGGTGCCGCCAGAGTCTGCAGAGGGTTTGATGCAGACGGAGAGGCGGGCTGCAGCGGAGGAGACGGTGTTGGGCCGCAGGTTGACGATGATGGCCCCTGTGGGATAGAGCCACTCCAGAGAGCCTTGGGAGCAACGCAGGTACACCTGCTCCACATCCCTGGCGTGGCTTTCATGGGTCAGACCACTGCAAGTAAAGAGAAGGAAAGACGTCAGCAGACATCGACCACTCGAAAATCAAAGTGGCAGGGATTGTTTAGAATTTCTGAAAGTGTACAATTACACAAAACCCAGCAATGTGGAACCTTTTAATGTGGAGATATTTTTATTTTTTTAATTAGGGATTCAGGATGTCACAAGTCACTAATATTAGCAGGAAGAGGCTTTAAAAGTAAATATTGGCATAAGCCACAACCGAACATTTCCTCCAAAATGACAGGCTGATGTTAGTTAAAAAATTAAAAAGGGCATGTTTTGCATGTGGACATAGTTTAGGTTGTTCCTTATTGGCCCAGTGAATGAGTTCCTTCTGTATGTTGTGTTTGTATGCATGGTATGTTGATTTCATTAGGTTTGGATATAACTGTATCGGAAAACTGCAAGAATTAGTTGTGGGTTAAAAATATCAGAAAATTGAATATTGACAAAAAATACTGTGCATTCCTGCTTTCATTCATCATGAACAGATTATTCAGTGATCGGAAAATAATGGTTTGGTCATTTACAGCCCGAGATACCTGACCAAGGTGAAGGCCTTTGGCACACTGGAGTGGCATTATACTAAACGCCTCCTGAAGCATTAATGGCTGCCTGTGCGCAAGACTGGCTGCATGACCAGTCACGAGCCGCAGCAGCCAAAATGACCTCAACTCACACACACTCCCCCCATACCACATTATCCTCCCCGAGCTTTGGCAAAACGCACCACTGGCAAGCTGCCTTGGGGAAGAGTTTGGAAGCAGAAATGGATGAATGGAGGGACACAGGGGCTTCTGGGCAGACAGCGACAGCAACAGTAGCTGGGCCTGCTGCATGCAAGTGCAAATGCAGGTCACGCACCAAACCTCCCCTTGCTTTCAAGCCACCAAAGAGACTGGAAGAGACTTGTCCGGGCAGCACTTCGGACTCTGGCGCCAGCATGACCAAATGACTCCCTCCAGAACTTAATGCCTGGTCAGGGTTCGAAAACTCCTGCCTGTCAGTCATTCTGTGGCAGAGCCAGAGGCAGGAAGCCATCAGCAGTCCACCAGCATGTGCATGCCAAGCTAGTGGTTTTGACTTTGGGGGAGAAACGCCCAGCTTCCTGAAAATGAGATGCTGAAATTCAAATTTGCCATAGATCTAAAGTAACCCATGGCATATGCTGAACACATGCAGCTGAAGCCTCATAACCAGGCTCTCCTCAGCACGCCTCTAATTAAGTCCTTTCTAACTTCATCACTTCTGCACGCAATTAAAGGAGATTAGTCAAGAGTCTCACTAATGAACAACAGATTATTGGTTTGGGCTCAAAGTGCTGAATATCTCCTACCCCTCCGGAGTGGAGGATGAAAAACAAAACCACACTATTTGAAGCACAGCCTCTCAAGTGCAAAAAGAGAGTTCAGCAGATGTTTGATGGAGGAAACATTTTCCAGTGTGCTGCCTGAGGTTTTAGAAACTGTTAAAAAACGAAATGCTTAAAACGGTTCTGTGGAGATCTGTGCATGTAATCCTGTAAATATATCAGTATTTCTTTTTTTTGGGGGGGTGGGGGGTTAAACCTTTAAATCTAAGTATGTACTTACATTTTTATACGAGCAAGTCCCTAATAATAGGCCTAAACGCATTTGTATTGGTGAGTCATATGTTTATCAAATAACTTTGTCAGTTAGTCATTCATAAATTCAGCATACCAATAAATCCTACCAGTCTGTGAAACTGTCGTATGCCCGTTTTCATTCCCATTAACATCACAAAACAATAACAGATTATTCATTTAGGCAAGACATTTCTTTGATATTCCTATCCTGCCTTAATGTAAGACTTATTCTCGTTTTACTCCGCTGCCTGATTTCAGATCGCCGCGTTCGGAGTCTGAGTTTCGGCCACAGTCGCTTCAAGTCGCTGCAGCTCACTTACTTTCAGACTCATTTTTATCCACATTTTACATTTAAAAAACAACGGGGCAAACCTCACCTGCCCTTCCAGCTGCACTGGTCGCTTGAATACTGGCAGAAAGAAATCCGACAGAGAAGGAGAAGAGGCAGCAGCAGGGAGGCCAGCATCGGGGTGAGCATGTTTATCTCGCAGCTAACTTCGCCTCTTCTCGAGCGAAACTGTGATGAAGTCCACCGCCGTATTTCCAGCTACATAGCGTTTCCATGTGCCCCGGTCCGCTCGGTGCTGCTCCCCGGTTATTTCCTGTGATTCTCAGGAAGTTTCAGGTGAGTAACGGCGCGTATTCAAATTCGGTCCGTAAAGCCCAGTCCGGACAGCCCTCCGTAAAAACTGTGGAGTGAGTTTAACTCCGACTCTGTTCCTGCAGACCTGACTGCTCTCCACGTCACACCCCATCCAAAGCACTTTATCACTGTGCTGCCTTCAGGGGCTCAGCAGAGACTCCGATTTCCTAGCCTTTCAAAATAAAAGGACACTTGTGCATTGCATGTAAAACAAATTGGTTTACGGTTTTGATTTGAAACCTTTGAAACCAACACAACTGAGCTACTCTGCTATTGGTCAAAATAAAAAAAAATTGTTTTTTACAAGAGTTGTATTCGTTAAACATATTATGTGAAACACTCCACAATTGCATGAGTTTAAACAATGATTGTTATCTTTACAGATATTTACACATTATGTGTGAATTGTATGTTAATTGTCTCTCATTGTTATTGCAGGATGATAAGTAATTGTAATCACATCATGTCCTCATACATGCAAAAAGCTGGTCTTAAGTGTGTGATTATTTATTATTATTGATTAAGTACATTTGAGAAAAGAGGCTAAAATACATTCTCTGGCATTTTTGCATTAATTTAGTTACATTTGAGCATTTCAATTATGATAGAAACTGCCAAAGCCCATTTGTTTCTTTACTGAGCTGTGTTGACATAATCCACTTGACAACAAGTGTGAAAGTTCCCACAGCACCTGAAGTGAGCATAAAACTCAAGAATTTTGTTTTTCAATGGATTTTTTTGGAGGAAACTAAAATTGGCATTTATTCACCTTTAAGTAAACAGCGTTATTTCCATTATTAAAAACATGTATACAAAAATACAAGGATATGCCAGAATAGTCCTTCAACCTTTGAAAATCTGTAAAATCACATCATGCAAAGAGTCATAATAGAATATGAAATGAAAATATGAATAATTATTTATACTTTTCCATTGATCCATAACTTTATGACACACAAGTCCCAACCAAATTTTAAGATAACACTACTGAGCGTTATAATTCAGCCTTGTTACCAAGTTCAACAAGAGCTGCACAGACTTGTGGGTCTGTTAACCACTGGGTGCATCTGTAAACATCAACTACTCATCGCTCATGTATCCTGGGCTAGGGTTTCTCAGGAAACAAGATGTTTTATTTGTGTATGGCATGGAAAAGAAACTGGTCCAACGAGGAAATCCATAGCAGTTTGTAACTGCTACATTTCCTCTCTGGTTTCGTAGGATTTTGGATTGGTTGTGGCTTGTTTTTGATGGACATGTTTGCATTACTGACCTGACATGCAGGGGGCAAGTCTCAGCCTGGGCAACATGCCACCAAAGCACCCCACAAACCTAAGATGAGTGTGCGAAAACGTTTTAAATTTGACTAATGGAATATCTCTTTTTGATCAAATTGATAAAACTCCAAGAAATGTCAGACTTCCCATTGAGCAACTTTGTAATGTTGTGTGTATTTTTGTCAGTTGATGAGAAGTGTGTCTGGTTTCTGTAGTCCTTGTTGTACAGGCTGTCTGGCAGTTATACCTCTTGATGAAGTAACAGAACCAGAGACGTGTCCGAACAAGATGTCTGAGGAGCCGTCACGATTGCACCTGCACTGTTAAACCAGAGCTACACCTGTAAGGATTTCTCAATTAGTTCATTAGAATTACACAATTTGTTTTCTGAATCCTTGTTAAAGTATAAGGTTAAAGGGGAATTTCACACATTTTAAACATCAAAGGCTTGTCGAGTCTGACTGTATTTGTGATAAATAAGTTGTATAAAGCCTTTTGTTAATCCAGAGGAAGCTCAGTGGGATCTGATTACTTGGCTGCAGTGATGTCGCTTGGGTCATCGTCTGTTTGGGCAGAAGACTTCAAATAAATAAAAAATCTGGAAGTATGGAGCGAGCTACTCATGGCTGATTGCAAATCAATGCAATATTAGCTGCTACTAGCCAAACAAACCATAAAGTTTGACTGAACTTTTGGATGTTAAGTTGCATTGTGGGTAAAGGAGGTGCCATATTTTGCCAAAGAATGAGAGAAGGTGTTATAAAAACGATATTTAGTGTCTTCTGCATCGATTTTTGCTACTTCATTTTTTTAAACCGTTCATCTTAAAATCGTCAATGTTAAAGTGCAATGCTAAATCAGTGTTGTACTCTCTTAAGTAGTACATGCTAATATTGACATTTTTTATACGAATAAATAAATAAAAACCCTTTTTTAAGGTCACTAGATAGGAAGGTTTTCTGTCTTTATCTTGTTTTAGAACATTGTTGGTAAGGAATAGTTTGGCCTTTGAAATTTCAGCCAGACAAAACAAGACTTTAATAACTATTATCTGTGGCCCCGGGGAATTGTGATGGACATTTTTTACTGTTCAGACATATTATAGATTACACATTTAACCAACAAATAAAAGAAGTCCTTGATACTCTAATGTAGTTGCAGCCCTACTTAAAGTCTGGTTAGCATGACTGTCTTGTATCGACTTAATCTCTACTACTGAGTAATAGTAATTAAAGTCCTCCCAGAAGAGAGTGTTTGTTATTTTCTTGTTATTCCAGTTGCTTGATCACTTACTGTTGGTGTTTGTTATTTTCTCTTGCACTGCAGCTTAAAGGAAGCAGGTTTAGCTCTCACCCTGCACCTGTCAGAAGATTCACTCTTGGTGGGAGCGGAGAGCTGGGCACAAGGGCGGGAAAGAAAACAAATCGATGACAGATTGCAAGAGTCTTAGAAACAGACAGTGAATCCTACCGTGTGTTCCAGGTATAGAATGAAAGTTGGCACAGAAACCATGACGTTCAACAGAAAAGCAGCGAGGTGCAGTTTGAATTATTAGAGGATTAGGAGGTAAACATGTGTTACGTATGCCAGGGATAGTGGAGTTTAGGGAGGCAGGGAGGGGGAGGCTCCTGAAGTTTGATGGGGGGAAGGGTAGGATTGTTTTTTTTGTCAGGCTTGTTGTCTCAAACTCTTGCTGAGTGTGGCTCACTTTTCGGGGCTAGCCTCCAGGTGAAAAAGCAGTCATAAAGTAAATTAGGCGGCTGACAGGATGCAGTTTTTTATGTGTGTTTGCATGTGTAAACTTGTGTGTGTGTCCTCACTGTCCCCTCTTTCTTTTACTTGTCACTGTTGGAAAGCAAGAAACCAGGCATGTCAATGATTAAACAATAGCAGAGTATTATTTTCGTTAAACAGTGGATTCTGAACAAACCCATTGTTTGCACTTTCTCCTCTGGGTTTTAAATTATAGAGTTTATTGGTCCATTTGGCTAAGATCTTTGGCGGTTGTGACCGAAAGCTTGCCTTGAGTTAATTTTCAACAACCTTTACCTCAAATATCAAACTGTGTTCCCTCAGAACCAGTTTCATGAAGACTTTAACCGCTGCTCTTCTTCAGAGCCAGTCTCAACCTGTTTCTTTAAGTCTACTATCTTGGCCAGATAAACTGCGAAGTGCAGTCACACAAGCATGTCCAATATCTTGTGGTATGCAAAGGCAGAAGCTGATATCATCGAGAGGCCGTCTGCCTGTCATCATCCCTCTCTGGCTGCTTTCCAGACTGTCAGAATTGCAGCTGCAGCTCAAACCTGCATGAGCATTTCTCCTAGTAAACAGGAACCTTGTCATTTTGAAGTGTCTTCCTTATCTAAAGACGGACATGGTGTGTGTATCTCTTCTAACACCTTGCTTAAACAACATGCTAATAAACATAGTGTACATTCCAGCTGTGCAGCCCACAGTGTCTCCATCATCAGCCCCCAGTGTTGTATTGCTAGTAGTGAAGTCCATACAACAAGTAAGTGTGAAAATATGTGGGAGGAAGTGAAGTATGCAGCAACTGGCGCATCTCGCTAAAGATTCCCTGAAGTTTTTGTAAGCCAGTGAAGACAAAGCCTGTCTTTTGTTGCAGCTCTAATGGTGATGTATGTGGAAAAAACACATTGAAATACAGAGAAAAGTGATGCCAAAGTGGAAGAAGCCAGAACATATCATGGCTTTGTTGCTTGTGTATCTATAGCAGGCCATGTGAGGGTTTGCAGAGGAGATTAGATGTTGCAGAGGCCTCAGCTCAGCGACATGCTCAAGAAGTCCATGCTGAATTGGCCCTTGATGCCTTCAAGCTGTTTCCAACACCCTGCTATCAGCTCCTTCATATCCCTGTCTCTCAGCAGCACACAGAAACCTGAGGAACAACAGCGCCGAGAGCTCAGAGGAATTTGGGTCAGGGCTCATTTTGACAGGGCAGGTGGGCATCTCTTATGAAAGCAACATAATAAAAGTGAACTTAACTCCGCTTTGCCTTTGAATTTCACAGAGATCAGATATGGATTAGGCCTGCAGATCCAGGTGGTTTGAGGCCAATCAGCGACCAAATGTTAAGAGGAAGACAGGGAGCAGTATTGAAGGTAAAACCTGACTCACTAAGAAAAAGCTGTTGTGCGCCCTTTCTCCAGGACGACTTCCGCTATCCAGATTAGACACACTGATCTAATTCTCATGGCTTCCTGCGGAGAAAAAGCTCTGGCCCACGTCCCTCCGTTTTCTTCATGGCTCTGTGACATGAGAGCTTCCTTGATGGTTGGGCCTACACCCATTCTTGGATTCACTCTATCAGTCCATGATGCTGTACACAAAAAGCCTCAGCCATTAGACTCCCTGATGCTGGGTGACAGCCATGATAGACTCAGAGACTGTGGGGGTGGAGGGGCAAGAGCGCCTTCTTTTGTGAATGCCAAAGTTCTCTGGCTCACACAGGGAGCTCCTTCTATCTGTCCAAATACTCTGGCATCATTCCTGTGCAACACTGCAGGAGAACATTCAAACATGTTAAATAATATTGATTCCTTATAGGCCGTGCCGATCTCTGTGTCTCTGAAGGAGAAAGCAAAACAGATTTTTATGGAGTTTCAACATCGCAGGAGATGGCGCCTGTGTTTAATCAGAGATGCAGTAATCTGCCAGCGCAGATGAGGCTGAGTCAGACTCCCTGGGCATTTTTTGACTGATGGTTAACATTGTGTTTCTTAGTCTTTAGACTTTGAGGAGAAGATATTTTAGAACATATCGCCTAGCTTTCCTTCCCTTGGTTTAAGTGAGAAGAGCTACAGTTAGTATGTGGATACACTTCTGCTGCTAATAATTATGGTTTATTTTTTACTGCACTAGATTTGTCTTGTCTAAAAGAGTATTGTACATACTGCACACACTGCAGCATGAATATTGAGTTATAACAGTCTTATATTTGTTAAAAAGTGAAAGCTATCTGCCAGAGTAGCGATAAGATTTCAACTGGTTCACTGGTTTTGTGAATGAACACAAATAAGGTGACACTTTTTAAATAATACAACAATACAGGTATTTTCTTTCACTACTTTAAGCAGAAAATACTTTTAGGACTCAATAGATTGATAGTTCGAGCTAGATCATTTTTTACAGCCTAAAAAATCTGAATCATCAGAAGTTCTTAAATTCATCAACCTTCACCAGCATTAACATAGAAATGCTGCTTTTCCGTTAATGCAATGAAATGCTATGTAAAGCTCTCTGAAAGTGGCCCCTGTGTATAATGAGTACTTTTTTTTCCTTAAATTGCATTTACCTCATAATCGTATTTCTTCTAATGCTGCAAAGCGGACACAGCCAGCCAACAAGCACATTAATTCACATTACAAGCTCATGTGTTTACACAGCGAGAGAATAAGAAAAGGAAATGCAAGAGAGAAGAACAGTTGGTCTATTGTGTTCATCCACATGCAGAGTTGTATATTAGCACATGGTTTTTGCCTGGAGAAACAACCCAAAAAACTATTTACAATTCAACAATCAGTCAAAGGATAAACAAAACACGACGGCTCTTTATGGAAATTCTGACCCGGTGTTACGGTTCTTAGAGCGCTGATACAGAGGGCTCTTTAAGATCCTGTGGCATCTCTCTGAATGGATTTCATTCTGCCTCTAACCAGAGATGAATTTCGGAAAACCCAGAGTTTGGTCGGTGGTGTGGTTAGCTCTGAAGGCGATACTCACTTCATCTGCTGATTCACAAGCTGGTGACAGCTGTGGTCACAGGTGACGGGAGGAGGCAGGTTCACGGGAAAAGTAGGGGTCAAAGAAAAACCACATAAGGGTCACTGAGGAAGACAAGAGGAGTTCATGTTTGGGGTTACTAACAAACACAAACACTCTCCCCTGAGGATTTCAGGTTATTCAAATCAGGAGTTCCTGCAGTTTATTGAGCTTGATGCCGCTGCAAAGAACATCCTGGAACCTTGTGTCTTATTTTCAACAAGATCTGCTCCACTGCAGTGAAGTTAGATATTTTATTGAGCCTACGAATGGCGATCCAACTGTTAAAGAGCTCAAAGTAAAGACAGACTTTTTACATAAATACATTTAAATGATTAAATCAAATATTAGCAATTGGCTGACTTCGCTGTTTGTATTGTAGTATATTTTCCAAGATAAACCTGGTTCTGTTTGACTTCATAATTATTCTTTAATTGAATTATTCTCAAATTTGCATGTTGAAATTGCAGTTAGAAAGTTTCCGGGATGTCAGAGCTGTTTCCTCTTCCTATACAGTCATAATAGTATGTTCTCTGTTACCGTGAATCAACATATGTCAGCTCTGAGCAGACTTAATGTGCAGAATATTGAATTAGGCCTTATTTAAAGTGTGTCTTTCTGAGTAGAAGTGCAGATGTTTCATAACTAACTCACCACTTGCAAAGCTGAAATGTCTTAAGGGAAATGCCACTTACAAAACTAAACAGAGTGAAACTATAATACACACTAAGCAGACATTCTGGGAAACATTAGTTCAAGAATAGTAAGCATGCTTGTTTTCCCAGGGTATAAAACGACCACATTTCTTCATCATGTGGTTATTGGTACACTGTAAAGGGATCTAAAGAGGAAGATGGAAATAAAAAAAGTACTGCAGAGCTCAGCGCCAAGTCATTGCTTAATAGTACGATCTGTTCTTTGTGTTGTGGTCTCATAACAAAAACAATGCGGGCATGCTGAGACTAGAACAACACACACATAACCTGTTCGGTCTGTATCTTCCTGCCTTCATCCTGAGGTTAAGTCAGGCAGCCCGCCAACAGAGCCTGTGAGGACACAAAGTGCCATTTTGACTCAAGCAGGTATCCTGAGAGCTCTGATGGAAATGGCTTCTTGTGAATAACTCTCTTCTGACATGTGCAAAAGTCACTAACTAGAATGAGACTGGTAATGAGGAACACATTTAAATGAGCGTTTGGCAAAAAGAGGTTTACTGGGCTGACTGATTTTGCTGAAAGGCCACGTCCACATCAGGAGATTATTTAAGGGTTTAAGCAGTTGGCACAGAATGCAAAGCAAGTCTTGAAATGTGGTCACCTGGATGAGGTTGAAAGAAGCTGATGTGCTGACTGAGTGGAACATGGAGGCCAGATCAGCTGCGAGATCAGCTGAGGGATCATGGGAGCTGGGCATGGAGGCTGTGCTCTGTGATCTTATTATTGTGCTTTGTGTCGCGCAGCACTGTACTCCACTCTCTGCCCGCCGGGCTAAGCCCCCCTAAGTAGCTCAGCAGCGTCTGACACACACAAACACACACCTTCAGTACTGCAGGGTTGAATCAGCAAGTTGTCCGGCCGGTTTATGTGTGTACGACACACGTACACACATACAAACACACGTGATCCACCCATATCCTCAAGGCTGGCACACTCCACTGACACTCCCAGGGTCATATGTACGCAATATCCAGACACAATGTAGAAACAAATCAGATACCCTCACAGCCAAAAACAAAACGTTTTAAATGTGAATGTATGATAGACGCTACACTGATGGCATTTCACTGGCCATCATCTTTTGGTGTCAGATATGACCTCAACAGCAAGTATCATAACCCTTAAAATATGTAGTCACAGATTAGGGAAAAAAGCTAAATGATTACTATGTATTCAAGTTAACATGAACGTGTAGAGAACACTCCATTAACGAGACAGACTGCTGTTTGTGTATCCCTTAACCGAATGTGCCCTCATGTAAAGTTCATCCTATTGTGATACCTGACACCTGTTGAAACACGGGACACATGTGACTACGCAGGTGAATCACAGCCAGCTGAAAGAGTGGCAGCAGGTGACACAGCCACAGGCGTGCGCACACAAACACACTCACACATTCCCTCACAAAGGAGACACGAGCAGAGTGCTGAGTGAACAGCGTCCTTTTCATAGATACAAAAATCATGGCTGAAAATCATCATCGGTAGCTAAACAAGCATACCACACATATGCACAACCTACACAACTTTTTTAACTGTTTAAAATGTTGAAATGTATGTTGTGTGCCTAAAACTAAGTCCAGATGGATTTGGAAACCGATAAGATGTCAACAATATTCATAGAAAGATAAAAACGTGCCTACACGTGTCTGACAATGTGCAGCACAGACTACAAGCAAATCTAAGCAGCTTTGAGCCCCAACGATTCCAACCCTATGATCAAAATCCGAGGATATGTCTGCAAACAAAGCCATCGATTCAGCGGTGGGCTCGCTCTGCACCTCCACCCCGTCCCGCTCTCTTCTCGCCAAGCCTCAGATCCACCAGCAGCCTGGGGAGTTGTACGTCGCACAATGGGCCCATTGTACGTGCCGAGGTAACACCGTAATTGCTACAATCTTTCCATTCAGGTGAAAAACACACCCACTTTTGACTCTCAGTGACATTTTGAGAGTTTTGTGGCTTTCAGTGATGTTTCATGAATCAGATATAATAGAGAAAAACGTGGGTGGCTCGCGCACCTGAGCTTGTGGCTGCAGCCTAGATACAGTAAGCTCCTGTTTGTATTCGATTGCGTTTAGGCCGAGGTTGGGGCCACAAGCTTGGCAGCGTTGGAGTGACAGATTTAATAACATCCTGATATTTCCACAAGGTAGTTCAGTGATATGTGACGAAAGAAAAGTCCAATGGAGCAGTTTAATAATCCCTTGCTGCCAATCTAAAACCCCATAATGAGACATATTGTCATCCAGAAGCAGCCTACTGTTCCGATACATAAACAAATGTGTTGAAAAGAGTACATCTATGTTCTCTAAGATAGGGTTTCTCTTTCTGCTTTTGTTTATTTATTCTATTCTTTCACTGGACCGTCTCTTATCAAGGGGATTTGCATTTAACGACAGGGATGTCTGCCCCGGCGTCCTCCCCACGCGCCTTACACATCCTGGGGAGATAAATCACAACTATGGGTCTGCGTCTGGGAGGGGCCGGCGAGGAGGAAACAGTATGGAGGCCTGGGTGGTTCCAGCTGGTCGGCTTCCAAACTCTTAGTTGAGTCTAATGCAGGCTTGTGAGGAGCTTCCCTGCCTTTCATCCGTTTAGGAAACATCTGGAATCATCTGCCGGTTGAATGGAAGTGGTGTGTGTGTGTGTGTGTGTGTGTGTGTGTGTGTGTGTGTGTGTGTGTGTGTGTGTGTGTGTGTGTGTGTGTGTAGGTGTGTGTAGGTGTGTGTGTGTGTGTGTCTTCCAGGAGGTTTGCCAGGAATGTTATCATTGTATCAAAGATTAACCTCACTGTCCAGCGAATGAATTAATGGAACTCATTGGTAAATTGCCAATAGATGTTTGGGATTTGACATCATTTCCAGCGCACAAATTCCTGCTGAACATCAACAAGTACTTTACGATTAGTCCCCTCCTCATTACTCATGGAAAGACGTCCCCACTGTGTCAGTGGGCCATATCTGCTGCAGGGAGAAGAACATATCTACATGCTTTATGTTCATTCACCTCATTTTCTATGGCTTTTAACTTGTCAAACGAAAAGACTGAATTGTCAAAACCGGTTAGTGTGTGTACTGTTGCTGTTCAGCGGAGTGGTTATTGTATCCAGGTGAGCAGACAAAGCCTGTGGTGGCCCTGCGTGTCTCTCCATGCCCGAGTCAAAACATGAGGCCTGGATGTGTTGACAGAGGCAGACAGAGGCAGGGTCAGGAGTCACACCTGTCGATAAAACACCTCTTTCTCTGCACACGAGGCATCGTCACCTGAAACACCAAACACACACTCGTAGCAGCCTCCATACCTGCAGTCTACACACAAAAATGTTTTACTTGTCAAGACTGTGATGAATAACAAGGGACACAAATCCCAAGTGTTTGCTATGTTGCTGTGTGGTGACAAACCTCCAGAATGTCAAGAATAAGAATCTTGAAGAATAATGACCCTGTTTTTCATTTTTGAGCACATTCAGTTTGTTTTTAAGTTCATATTCTCTTTAATTAACACAAACATATAAACGTCAACAAGTGGTTTAGTCACAGGCTTCCACTCAACCAAAATCGTATAAAACATATCGTGCAAACATATCTTCCACCTTTTCCCCCTGTTTGTCATGTACACACTGTGTAAACACCCTACAAGATAACAGACAGTCCCCACAGACATTACAATTCAAACGTTTTTTCAGCAGCAATCTTCCGTTGCAGACTCGTTGTGCAGGGAAAATAGTTGCTGTGTTTGGAGCGGGGAGAGGATGCTTGCTGCAGCGACACCAGGGGATGTGATTTTTGTGAGTATTGCGGAGGATGTTTTGCCTCCTGTGTGGTGACTCCTGACCCCCACTATCCTCCCCCAACCTGCTTCACCTCTGTCCTATTGTAGCTCTTATCAAAAAAGCTGCATGTTGTGCATACATTCAGTCCACTGGCCCGTACAGGAGATAACATTGGCTCCGTCTCACATTGGAACAGCCTCCCTCTGTTCTCCTAATGGACAGCATCAATCCAGTAGTCTATAATAGTGTCTCCATCTAAATCTCCACCTGTCTATCCTACCGCTCTCTTGTCCTGTACAACTTTGTTGGCCATCTCTCCGCCTCATCTCAGCTCCAGTGCTTGGGTGTTTTGTCAGTCCTGCGTGACTCCCTCGCCTGCTAAGACAACATGGTGTCGTCCTGAGGGTGCCCCGTGGCCCCTGCTGATCACACTCCGCTGACTTGCGCTCGTACCGCTTCTCATCTTCCCTAACACGCACTGACATGGCCCTTTGAAGTCCTCGAGAGCAGCGTGGACCTGGGACCAGCCCAACAAAAGCAATCTGATCCTCGGCTGATGTGTCCAAGCATGCCTGCCGCCCCCCCCGACAATGGACTAGGACAGCAGGGGCCCCCTTTGCAACTTCTGTGTGTACCTTGGAGTGGACTTGCATGTTGTTCCTGGGGCACTGGACATGTGAAGATATGATGAGAGTATGGTGGATCACCCTGTTCGGTCTTTATAGACATTAAGTGATTAAATGTTATCTCTCTTTTACTTAGGTTTCGTTTGTATCATACAATGGCATATTGTATGATGATATAGAGCTATTGTTTGTAATTTAAAAGAATATTACAGAAACGAAGAAGCAGGGTGTTAATCTGAGAAAAAACATAGAATTTCCAAGATTAAATGTGTACAAAACGGAAAAAAACATGGATATTCTCTGAGATTAAAGTGGTTATATATGAGGAAAATACATAGTTTTCTGACATTTGTCAGAGAAATTTGAAGAAATTTGAAAAAAAACACTTTGCTTCACCATGCTAGTTGGTCACCTATTGCGCAAAATCCACTTTTTCATGTCTTTTATACATAAACATGTGTCCCCTCTGCAGGGGCGGACTGGGACTACAAATCAGCCCGGGACTCTCAACCGGCCCACTTCGGTACCGCCGGCCCACCTCGGTAAATTACTAACGGGGGTGGGGGGGGGTGTGCTAGTGACTTATCCGAGCGGCCCACCTCGTCCGACCGGCCCACTTCAGTACCGGCCCATCGGGATTCGTCCCGAACGTCCCGATGGCCAGTCCGCCCCTGCCCCTCTGTGTAAAGAGATTCTGAAAATTTCAGGAAAAAAGATTAGCTCTCTTTTTGTCCTGATCCATTTATATAAAAACCTGTCTGAAAATGAGCTGATCAGATTTTGGCCACTTTATGATGTCATAACGTTTTTTTGGCTTGTGTAACCATTAGCCAATCACCAACCAAGGTAACCCCCCCCCCCCCCCACCTTATCACCTGAATCTCCTCCTAGAGCAACATTGTGTTCTTTTTAACCAAATATCTCTCAGAGGGGCGTTGGGAGTGGCTCCTTATTTTCATCTAAAGTAACAGACAGAGAATCAACACTTTTGAAACAGGCCTGAAACAGAGGGCATTATGGGATGCTGCAATGATCTGTTTGGTATTTCGAGCAAAACACTTCAGAGACATGTTTTGTATATATCTGAGACCTATAATATATTGATGAAAAACAGTATAATAGGAGACCTTTCAATTCCTATTTCTTTATCTAATAAAGTGCAACTTGTGTATAACTTGTAAACATTCATACAAATGAATAAGAAGGAATCTAATTCCAATCATTACTGCACAGTAATTTACACAGCCCAACCCAAGTTCAAGCTAACTCTTTCAAGACCATCAGAATGCATTGCAACAAGTATATCATTAATTATTGCGTGCGATTGAAAAATGACAGTGGTTTTGAATTCACACTCGCTGTGTCATATTGGCTGCGATCAGAAGCTTTAAACACAACTCTTTTCCTTAGAACAAGGTGTTTTTGGTAAGGAGTCTTCGGGTTTGGTAAGCACCGCAGCTCGTCCGACCTGAATTACCAGATATCAGCACAAACATTTGGAAACGTTAAATATGTGACGCCTGTTTGCATACAGAGTCGCAAGACATGCTTTGTGTTGCTCTGACATTTCAAGGGTTGTTATCTGTGTGTTGTGTGTTTACCTTTGCTGATATGTATGCATTAGACATAAGCACACCCAGCTGGTTGGTTTTGTGTATTATTTCCTCATGGAGATTATGAAGGGAATAAGACCCTGACTGTTACCAACACTGCTCCTTTCTGTGGCTGGGACTATTTGGATTATAAGACATGCACTTCCTTGTCTATCCAACAAGTGGAGAAACTTGTGATCTGGCCTTCAAAGCCTATTTGCCTATCTACGAAAAGTGAATCACTTATAAATGAGTTAATATATAAGTCAATACTGTATAAGTTACAAATGGAAAAGACAAGTAGACGAGGTAGAGGAAAAACGAAATAAAAGAAAGGAAGAGAAGAATGAACCAATGCTAGGGGATATCACGACCCACAGTTTCACTGTGATTTCAGAAATTATATATATATATTTCCTTCAAATGTAGTAAATCAGTGCCAGTGATAAACATGTTTAAACCAGAAGGCTGTATAAAACAATGACTTAGTTTCTGTGACACACCTTGTTTCCTGAAGAGCCATTATAAAGCCCTAAGTGGTTGTCTCAGGCGTCGCCATATTGGTAGAACAGATTCCAGTAACATAACCTGCCTGCTTATCAAGAAATGGGCAAAGTGGGCGATCGTCCAAAGAGCTGAGGCAGGCCTGAATGCTGTGAAGGAACCCACTAGCAAAGCAGTCTCACCTTTAATCATGCATAATTCAAGAGGGTGAGTTATACATTAAGTCACCCACTGTTGTCATGAACGGGAAAATCTATCCTAGTGACCAAAAGTGTTTTTTGAACCAGGCAGTTTTTTTTTTTGGGCACTTTATAATGGGAGTCTAGGGAGATTCACTTGCTTTTGGAGCCAGCATCAAGAAGCCATTCCAGGATCTGCCGTTTTTTTCACACGTTGGCCCAATTTATTTTTGCACAATAGGTTGTCACTTGTTTAAAATTGGCGATATCAGTGACACTGGCCGGGAGGTTATATTCAATCTAACTATGAAATACTCTGCAGGATATGGAGCACAAATCTGCCATGGACTCTGCCAAAAAGACAATATAAAGGAACCATGACTTCCAAAATAAAACATATTTTCAAATCATCTCCTGGTGCTTTTTCGCTTTGGGAAAACATGTTAAAAAAGTTAATACCAATGCAAGTGTGAAGATGATATACTTTTGCCAAAACTGAGCCCAAAAATGACCTCAGCAAAGAGCAACGCAGCCTGTCCCATCCTCTACATCTGGTTCACTTTAGCTGTAGCATCAACAAGTGCTTCCACCTCCAGAGTGCATAGACACACAGAGCACATATGAATCATGGAGGATGATGTGCTACAAAGCCTGAGAGCAAAGCACCCAATGTATATTTCATGAGGCATTAGACGCCGTATTATTCATGCTGCTCTGTTTTGTTTGGGAGACAGAGAGCCGAACAATAGATGCATGGCATAGTGATGGGGGATTAGAATATCTAGAGTCCACAAAAGCCTGCAAGCACTCTTTATCCACTAGACAGGTCTATTCATAATTGTATTATGTGATTTTGTGGGGAAGAATTTTTGTTAATAGTTTAAAGGAATTTTTCTACTTAAAAAACGAGTTGTATTTTGAAGGCGGGTTGATGAGGCGACTGGAAGATATTGTGGCTTGATAAAATGACAAACATGAGCATCAAACATCCTCCGGAGACAAGGATGTGTTTCGAAATCATCTTTGAACATAAAAAAAGAATGATATTCACTTTTGACGTTCAGAAGAAAAAGAACACATTTGCTAAACCACCTTAACATTGACCTAACCCAATCCATAAACCTGCTTCTACTATGCTCTCCGTGTCCCGAACAACGCTCCCTTTGTTCCTCATGTGAGGAGTGGAAAATGAAGGAGACCAATGCTGTAAATCATTTGAAACAGACGGGGTCACAGGTTTTGGTTGTACTTTATAACAGTTAGGCTTACGGAGCGCTCTCTGCTCGGCCAGCTGCTGCTCTCTGTGGAGCTGATTGCAGGTAGCTCGGCAGGAAGCAGCCGCTCGCTCCTGTGACATGTCAAAGGTATTTATTTGAACACACAAAATAGTTCCCTAAGGAGGATTCAGAGCTGCCTACATCTCCTGCTACGTTCCAGTCGATGCATGGATGATGACAAATTGAGCGTAGGGTAGATTTCGGGGGGCATATTTACAACTTCAAAAAAAGTCATTTAAAAAGATGATACTATGTCAGTGCTGTGTTTACAGTTTATGCTGCACCCCAATAATCATAAAACAAACTAAAGTAAAAAAAGAAATTGTGTTATTACTGGATTCACATCTCTGTTATCTTTTTTATTAACCGTTTTTGGTAGAGAAAGGACTAATTATGAATTGAATAAATCAAAAGTGTGTTCTTACCCTGGTGATGCCCAAGAAGCAATTACATTTACATCTCACATTTTCTTTTCTATAAACACATGTAAAAACCTTAAAATAAACACATCAACCATCATAATATTAATAATAATACATTTGATCTATCAAGCACTTTATCAAGTGCTTACAGACACTTTACAGAGGTAAAGTGTTGAAAAGTCGAATTAACCATCTACATGTTCCTGTATATCATTTTAAACTACACTTCAGAGCGTCTTTTCTTTTTTAAACAGACAATACTGCATCTGATTTTAATGTATCCATCTATTATTAGACCACCAATTTCTTGTATTTACTTAAAAAAAAGATATTTTCCATATTCTAAGTATGTGTGTAACCGTTTTATTTCAAAACACAGTTGGAGGTCTCAGAACAAACTATGTATCTCTTGATACATTCCAGTGGATGAGTGCTTAGTGAGAAATAGTGCTTGGGGCAGATTCTTCATGTTTTTATAGCTTCATGTATAAATACGTTCTTTGTTACCTTCAATATCAATGTCACTTTTGTTTCTGTTGGATACAATTCTTTATCTATGTATCACTTTAACTCATGGCAGGTGTTTGGAGCCCATGTTTGTCCTTTTAGTACATTGCAGTCTCACAGTAGGTCAGATTAAAAAAAAGCAATATTGAGAAGGGGAAAAATAAAATAGAGGGATTAATATATATTTAAAAAAATGAGCTGGGAAGACCAAGTGAGCAAATCCAATTTAGCCATATGTGATCCTATCTCCACAGCAACTCATTGTGTTTACAGTGTGTGAGCTTTGGCACCTACTGACTCTTCTCCCCATGCTAGCGCCTTCTTAACGGCCATCCCTGAAAAGATGAGCACACAGATAGAAAAAGAGACGTGAAGAGGGAAAGAGATAAAATGCGGAGCGATGTGGAGACAGAGATGGACATAAAGTGAGGGAGAAGAGGAAAAATAAAGAGTGAGTGGGGGATAGGGAGGTGATGAAGTGAGTGGAGAGTTGAGAGGGGAGTTGTGGGACATTCCTGAGCCAGCTGTGGGTTGGAGGGGGAATTCTCGCTGAATGCCTGACAAATAAAACAAGACACAGGCTATTTCAGTATTCCAGGCAAAAACCCACTGGCACATCGCAGCAGAATGAGGGGGAAAGAGAGATTTTGGAAGGAAAAAGACGCAGGCTAATGAGAAACCCAGCAGGCAGCCTGGTCCTGTAAGGCCGGCCTGAAACCGCAGCAGCCCAGCGGTTAACCTTTCGCTGCCTCTCCCTCTCCTGTCTCCTTCAAAATGGAGGCAGAAACTGGCAGAGGCAGTAGCGGTTTCTTGGGTCCTAACAGCACACACATTCCTCTTTCACAAACAGGTGGTGGGGCTGTTTAATAAATACGGGATTTGATGGAGGGAGTCAGCGAAGGAGGGGGGGAGTCAAAGGCCATCACAGACTGTAAACAGCAGAGTCGAGAAACCATAATATGACTACTGCTCTTCAGGGGATGCAAAACCCCGGACTTTACTCATAACTCCTCGTTAATGACTCACCCATTCGAGTGAAATGCTGAGGACTATCTAAACACTTTTGTTCCTCGGGAATGAATGACTACAAATGGATGACTTTATTAAGTGGTACTCAACGATACAGCTATAAGGCTCAAGAGTAAGAAGGTCAAGTAGTGAAGTCCTGGGGAGCGGCTTAAAAGCTCCAAATTGTTTTAGATTTCTTCTCAACTTAAACACATACTATACACTTTAAGGTGACTTTTTCAGCTGTTTATAACTAATTACTTTTTTCATGACTTTAAACAAACTATTGTAACGTCTCTCCTCACCGCTAACTACGGTTCACACACTCAAATGCAACACGTGGGTTACAGGTGTTACTGACTCAGGGATGTGGAAAAGTACGCAGTCAGCTTATTGTAAGGGGATGGTTATTATGAATTGATTAGATTATATCCAAGAAACACAAATAAACCTTTCCAAAGGACATTATGATATAAAATAAAGTGTTCCATAATATATAAAATGTAGGCTGCTGCTACATTTTTACGGTTCTATTTTTTCAACAGTAATTGTTCTTATAAAATTTGATTATGTTTGTGACCAAAACCCCTCTAATGAATAAATCCTATCTCTTGAAGATAAGTTGTTGCTGGCACTGTATCAGAGAGAAGTTGAATTGAATCTATGGTTGTTGGATTGCATATATTGAGTTGTTTATAATACAAACAAATGTAGCTTTGAGTCACTGATAACCCTAAACGATAAAGGTTTCCTTTCTATAAAGCCTTAGCGTGAGTGGATCATAAGCACAAGTCTCACATACAGCCCAGAATAGCAATGAAAGTCCCCTTTTTTTTTCATTTCACACTTACTCACTTTTAGAATAATTTCCTGTTGTTTTCTGTAAATACTGTACGATTAAAGATTCACACTTCATGGTCTAATTACCATAACTCATTAGTCAAGTGAACTTGTGTTGAACTCAAACTGCTGTCAGGATGTCAGCTGAAGAACGTGGATGTCAGAGTTTCTTCAACATACTTTAAGTAATGAATAACAGAAAACGGAAAGGACCACACAGTAGAACAAAGTACTTTTTTTTAACAAGGACTGTTGTGTTAATATTGGTTTTACTTTTATGGATATTTTGCCAACATGACAAACACTAGTTATTGTTCGGTCCGCATGCAGAGACTTGCCATTTACTACAACCAACGCATCATATGTCAGCGAGTGCGTTGGTAGGCGGGGTTGAACTGAGAGCCGGTAATAAGCAATGACAGACTGATTCGCTTGGATGAATGCCACAACAAAATGTGATTGGCCAACTTCATCCATATGACAGCAATGACTAATTTCACCCCTATGAACAATGTAGTTTAATTTTTGGTCATGGGACAACCTGTTTTGGCCTCTACGCGTCTCACGGCATATGTAAACTACGTAAACTGGACTGCTCTGCATCACCAGTTATCAAGATTGGTACCAGATTCAGGGACCATCCACGCTGTCTTTGAGTAACTTTTTGTTTCATGCAGCAGAAGGCCGGGGCTTTCCTGTGAGCAGCATTCAACTGTTGCCACCCAGGGACAGAATTGGTGGCATTGTGTGTCAGCGGGCCGCCACATCACAGCCACCCTCCCGCCAAAGTCTTTGTGATCTTCCCGACAGTGAAGCTCGCCTGCACACTTTTGAGCTTTTCCCTTCCTTTGCCCCCCATTCCACCCCCTTAACCACATAAATGGGGGATGATCATTTCATAGGGGGAATCCCACATCCTGCAATTGTATCTTCTCCTCTGTCTGAGGAACATCAGAAAAGAAAATTATAATGTTGCTTAAAGAGGGGGTGGGGAAAAACCATGGGGTGAAGTAGACATCAGTGACAATACTGCTACTTTGACACTGGGCACATTAGATATTAAGTGGAGAATAAAATAACTGATAAACAGTTCATTGTAGAGTAACGTGCACACTTCCTTTTTAGACTGTATGTCAAAAGCCACTTCCTAGAGTTGAGTCAGTCATTTAGGATGACAGCTGCTGGCTAACCGCTGCAACCGCATCCAGTGTCCATCCTTCGTCTACTCATCCCAAATCTCCCCTCTCTCTCTTTCCTCAGCACTAAAATTGGTCTGCACACGCCACACCGCTCAAAGCGTGAGTGACGCAAATGATTGACAGTTTCAAAAAGTTTTTTATAGCAATGGTAGTTGTGCGGTGATCTCTGTTAAACCTATTGAGGCCATTACTGTGGCTAGTGGACGTGCCTCATGGAAACAGCCCTGTAGCTCTGAGGGAAGGTTCAGTCCCTGCTCAGTATCCCACATCACTGATGGAAATGATTAAGTATATTGGAGTGTAATTCCACCCCCCTCGGTCTGGCTCTTAAAATAGAGAAATAGAGAGAGGAGGGAGGCTGGCCTGGGCGGATGTCTGAATTCCTCTGATTGGAGCAGAGCGGCAAACTTGTTATTAGGCTGATGTCGACCCATGACCGCAGCAGCAGGCCTGCCATGTGGGGGAGAGGGACATGGCATCACTCACTCAGAAGCCCCTTTTTCTGCTGAAACTCTCTTTGCTTTGCCCGCATGCAGCATATAATTGATTTCAAAGACATTCCTTACATTTGAATGTAAACACCAACATTTGCACATGTGCTTGCAGCATACACAGATGTGTTGAGATTCCAACAACAGAAATCTACCTTGAGACACATGTGCTGGTTGATCAGTATGGTGAAACTTTAATATGATACTGATATCAGGCCCTTACTGAATCAAACAGCTGGACCAGGTTGGTGACAATGGGGCTAATCTATTCAATGTTGTGTTAACTTCTTATAATAAGTGCACATACTAGGTCTTGTGTCAGCAGCATGCCGATAGACTGCATAGCTGAGGAAGCTAGCTTTTTAGCTGATTGATGGTGATTCATTAGTCCAATGTGTTCTATGGACACATGCAATAACTTTAGAGCCAGTGTGTTCCAGTAGTAGTAGCACTACTACATTTCGCTGGGGCACAATCCATTATTTTAATCCTAAACAACAATTCAGAGCAATATTATCTTTGTATTTATGTCTTACAGTTGGATTTAAAAGAGCTGGAAAGCAGTGTGTAAGTCAAGCCTGATGTATGTTGCCGTAGACATAAAAGAATGATCACAGTCACTTCCACTCTAAAATCTATTTCCTAGGGGTGGTTTATATTAAAACATGTGTTTAAGTGCTCTATTCACAACTGCGAGTAAATGGCAGCTCTGTAGCTAGTGTGATATTTATCATGTTAATAACCCACACACGTCTGGCACGGTGCAACTACTCTGGTCATTGTGTTCACCGGAGGCTGGAGGGAAATGAGGCATGAACAGCTGAAAGATTTCAAAGGAAGCAGAGGTTACGCAGAGTATGTAAACTCCAACCACCTGAAAGTCACAGCTTCCAGCCCTGTAATTTGGAGCGCAATTACTCCAATAACAGCAGAAATTGTTGTAAAGACTGAGTAAAGAAATGGGGCTTTAGTGTTTTTTGAAAGCGGAGGCTGTGGGGCTTACAGAGAGACAGGCTGCTGCTTTTGAACAACAAGACATGGATTTGTGCCGCTGAGGTTAACCAGACAAGTGGCTTCAACCACATTTCAGATGTTAAAAAATCTTACATGGACAAACAGAAATGATTATTGAAGTGAGAGGTGTTGAAAATATATCAAAGATCTCTCAAAAGTTAGCTGTTAAGTCAAATTTAAGTTTAGATGCTACCTCTAATATATTCTATAGCAGATGCAGCTAACCACAAAAGCATTTTGCTTTTGAAGTGGCTTGGATCCGTCTGTGAGGTCCACAGAGAAGAGTGATATCAAGACTCCTTTACTTAACCTCTTTTGAACATGAACTCCAAAGCCCTAAAGAACAAATACATCCCAACCATAACTTATATAAAGAACAGGATGCAACAGTGTTTCCACTAAAGCACATATTGAACAATTACAGCCCTACAGAAATATGGTGCATCACATGACAGGTGAATGTAACTGTGAAGAAGCTGTCAACACAAAACGAAAATACTCTAGCAGCCATCGTATCATCTGATTTGAGGGTCCTGTGATGATCTTTGGGCCCTGCGGTTGTGAAGTGTCCGTCTGTTTGCAAGTCACAAGTTCAAGACCAGCCACGGTTCATACTCATGCCCCGGAGAGCCCAACTGTGGCTCATCAGATACACTCAGTGTTACAGCCTCATCACATGCCCCAACCACACACTACTGACTGCCTCTGACCCAGTTCACACTGCTAATTGGTTACTTTTAAATGTTCCAGGGAAAATTAGCAAACTCTGTGTTGCTCCATGCAATCTGATAATAATCGTCTGAGACCACATGGTTGAGCCCTGCAGATGTGCACACAGATATGGAGGATGTGTGAGTGGGTAAAGATGCTATCTGGTATGACTCATCCGTTTTTCTCACTAATTAAAAATAATCAACACATTTCTCTCTTCTCTTTTCTTGCCTCTGACATATTTCTCTCCAGTACAAATTTTCCACTTATACTTCATAATACATTATTTATGGATGTGTGTTTAACTGAATAAATGTGTTTGGACAGGGGTTTTATGTTACTTATGGCTGCCATCAGAGCTGTAGATTTGTATGATCATATAACGCGGTGTTGGAATAACGGGTGACATTTGTATCGACTGGGAAAAGGGAAATGGAATGCAAATACCCAGTTTAGCCAGAACCTAAAACAAAAAGTGATCGCTGTCAAACACAATTTTAGAGACGAATGATTAACTCAATCTGACCAAGTGCACCTCTGTTGGGATAGTTTTATGATATTGTAGCAATAAGCTGCAATCACAGAGTTTCTGACCTACATGTCAAGCAGCCAAACTCTGCAAGCAGATCCAATTGGGTCCAGAGTTGACCCCGTGGGCCCAGAATAGGACTTACACTACGTGACAGATGTTTTTGATAGCTTTTTTTTTTCTTCAAACCACAGCTCTGGGCTTCTCCAAACTGTACCCCAGAAGGAAGCCTCTTCAACAGCCTCTTAAAGACCCTCCCTGAATCTGTAATCCTAGCAACTTAATATGTCTTGTCCAATTGATACACATGGCTCACCAACATCTACCTACCCATTCCCCCCCACCCCAGGCCCTTTACTCCCAGCCCTAGAGTCTCCAGAGCTCCCACCCACCTCTCCGCTGTGTCAGCCCTCCAACAGGCTGAACCCAGGGAACAGCCGTTAATCTGAGGGGGAACATGGGAGAACGTCTCCTTTTAATTATCTGAAAACTCAGAGTGGGGTTGGATAATGGATTCCAAATGGTGAGTTCAGGCAGGAGCGGCTTGCAGGGTTGGAGGAGGTGGCCACAGTAGAGCACGAGAACAGGAGGAGGAGGAGCAAAGAGATAATGCTTCCTTCTGAGGTCCTGACCTTTGGCTGCCCCCACACACGTGATCTATGCCGCAGATTGAGACCAGATTGACTGTGTTAGCTCTGAGTGACAGAATAATCTCGCTAACTGAATCTCACTTAGCCCAGTGGAGCTATCTCTCTCCCCCCCCGAGGGCTACCTATCTGGCTGTGGATACCTTATATGCTCCAGAGAGCTCTAACTCAGGCTGATATTACTGATAGCGCGGCACCGCTCCACTCAGAATGGTCATGCAGTCATCTCTTTGTCATTTAAGGAACGCTTCAGCAAAAAATGTACCGTTTCTGTTCAAATGACTCACTTGTTACCTTTAATTCTTAAAGAAAACTTTTTTTTCCCCGTGTGCCTCCAGGGGGAACGAATAAACATCAAGTCTTGTTGAATTGAATTCATCTGGCGTCACATTTATTTGGATTATACAACACAAGAGTTTATTTAATGCATATTTCACTATAGTTTTGCAGTTGTTGACCAAGGCTCATACTTGAATTCATCTCAAAGACTTTTCTGAGTTTTTCAGAAAAACAAGGTTGTCTTCAAGAACTCAAGGCAACACGGTAAGTAACAGATATAAAAACAGTCATTTTGTGGGTAAAGTATTTATTTTACTAACTCTTATTTCCCTCAGGACCAGTAGCACGTCAGTGTAAATCTCCTTAGAAAAGTTAGATGAGTTGGAACCATGCTCTTTCATGTTCTGCCCTCCTCTCCATTCCCAGGACACTGCGAAGGATCGACAAAGACAGAGAGATCTTACAGCCCGAAGGCTTAACACTAAAGCAAAAATAATAGAATCACACAAAAACAAAACACAAGCTAATCATTTTGGCTCCAAACACATCGCCCATGCACATACATTCACACACACTGACTACAAGACCACCCCTGAGAGCTGACCTGGCTATGCCCCCTGCCGCTCAGTGCTGGCGTGTGTCCAGAACAAACTGGGCCTCTCCATAGGGAACAGCGGAGGCCTGAGGCCGTGCTGCTTAGCAGGCGCCGAGGGGGCGGCAGGCTGCCAGTGGTCAGTCGCTGCCGGGGCTTCTGGGAACGCGTTCACACTCACACCAGCCCCTCATCCTCACACCAGCCGGCTCCTGGGTCCAGAGCCGGGTGCAGGGTTCGAGAAACAAACAGCTGGGTTTGCTGTCATGGATGAGCTCATTCTGGCCGCGGTCCAAACGAGAGGCGAGCCAGGCCCCTGACATCCATGAAGTCACTCTCCAAGTATAGAACAACAGCAGAAGCACACAGTCTCTGCACACAGGGCCAGGAACTAAGTCTTCAGACTCTCTGCAGTTCAACCAAGGCCAGAGTGATGACAGGAAGAGGAGGTACATCTTAAGAAAAGATAATTTGGCTATGGAGAAAAGCACAAGGAGGCAAACAAGAAAAAAAACAGCACCGCTTCAAGGCTACATTTAGTCTTATCAAAAAATAACAACAAATCTTATCTGAACGAAATACCATGACAACCCAGAGTGATGCTAAGTAAGCAGTCCTCAGTTTCTTTAATCAAACAGACAAGGGAAGACGTTTCCCAGAAGCCCACCAGGCTCTCTCAGCAGGCCTCTTGATATCATTTTAACCCCAACAGACCAGCTGGCCGACAACCTCCTCTCCTGCCCCCCCCCACGCAACAACAACACAGGAGCATCTGTACATCACAACTCAGATAGACATTGTATACAAACTTATTACGACTATTGTTGAAATGAGTGGAATCTGGGAAGTGCTGAAGCTGATAATGGCTGTCAGTCTCCTACAGGACAGGAGCAGAAAGGAAGGAAGGCTAATTGGAGGCGGCCTGCTCTCAGACAAGGCCAGCCTACCCTCAGAAAACACAGCCCAGATAACAGTTTATCAGGTCATAACCACATTCTCTCCCGCACAGACTATGAGACTGCTTCGATAAGGTGGTTAAAGGACGTACAAAGTGCCTATTGTCTGAAAAAACTGAAACAACACATTTAAGATTATGAGACGTTAGGCTAGCCCGATCACTTTTGACAGACTTCTGGTAGGGATTGAGCAACAAAGTAACGTAGTCCAGCAGCAGAACAGGATATTCATTTAGCCAAATTGTTTATAAGAATATGTGTGTGTTGTTGATATAACAACGCACTCCCCATTAACCTGTGGTCTATAAAAGGACGCAGGCTTTGCAATTAACCCACAATGCCAAACTTATCCAGCTGCCTCCATTTCAAAATTACTATAATTCTAAACAACGTGGTAATTTCCGAGGCAGAGCGCGCATGCCTGGTGTGCTGCTGATTATGGCTTTTTGGAAACGTATAAATACTGTGGTTTCCTGGAGGGAGACCACATCAGCTGTCATATTCATAATTATAGCATTTCTGCTATTTCTATCAATCATGTAATTATCGTATCTCTGCTATTTCTATCAGTCATATAATTATCATCTTCAGTCATTTCTACTAAAAACTTTGTTTCTGCAATTTCCTAAAGTGTATCTTTATGGTTCCATATCCACAATGTCCATAGCATTCAGCAGAGAGTATATCCTGATATTCTTCTCGGTCTTACAAATCATAAACTTAAAGGTCCCCTATAGTACTGTTTTTCATCAATATATAATAGGTCTCAGATATATACAAAACATGTCTCTGAAGTGTTTGGATCGAAATACCAAACAGATCATGCATTGTAGCATCCCATAATCCCCTTTGTTTCAGCCCTGTTCCAAAAGTGCTGACTCTGTCTTTTACTTTAGATGAAAATAAGGAGCCACTCCCCACGCCCCTCTTGCCCCTTTCACACCGGCACGTTTTCAGCTCCGGCTCGGAGCTGGAGCCTGAAAAGTACCGTTTTTTCCTGTTCACACCGCAGCGGCGCCGCGTCATAGCTCCGGAATGCGGTTCACTTCCAGCTCCAAAAAATTGTCGGTCTAGAGGCAAGAGCTTTGGAGCTAAGAGGCGGCGTCGCTTACGTCTCTCTTACGTCGAGGCGTGCAGGAAACTAAACCCACCTACCCTGAACATGGGTCGACTGAAGAGTCTCGTCATGCCTGCCTACAAGCAGTAGCGCTGAGCAAAGTGACTAGAAGGCAACCACACACTTATAAAAAAAACACACTTTATAAAGTCAGGCAACACTAACCAGGCTTCGTGTGATTCTGTTTATTTGTACCTTACTTTGACCATCCGTTCGCTGTTATTGATCATTGTGGAGAGCAGTGTTTGTTATTATAGCAGCTATCGGATGGAATCAATACATGGGCTGCACAGGTTGTCATGTCCGACTATCACAAGTAGAATCATAATGAAAAATACGCCGGTAAAATGTGCCTGTAGTAAAAGGCTTAGCAAGTAGTCAGTTTAGCTTCGGTTGCTATGCTAACATCACCCATGTTATACCAGAGAAACTTTCATAACAGCGTTGTGATGCCAAATAGCGTCAATTCAGACTGACACACATTCACTTGGGGAACTGGGGATATGTATCAGCTGCTTGTGTGACAGTCAGACAGTGAATACTTTAGAGCCGTGTGAGCTAACCCGGAGCTAACGGGAGAATAAACTCCCGTGGAAGAGCAGCCAGCACTGCAGCGGTCGGTAAATGCCGCTGAAACACATTAATAAACAATGAACCACGGCACTCTGGAGAAAAGTATAAGGTTGGAGAAGTCGTTATTTAATTTAATCTGGCTTCGTATGATTAAAAGCAACACGATCATCGACCCGACGCAGTCCCCCGTTGTTGTTGTTGTGAGCTCCGTTGGGGAGAAAATCAGCGATGTAAACGGTGACGTCATGACGCAGCAGCGGCAGCTCTGGGTGGTGTGAACAGAGCGGGAGCAGAAAAGGGAAACCGGAGCTGAACCAGAAAAGCTCTAGCTAGGAGCTAGAAAGGGAAAAGTGCTGGTGTGAAAGCCGCATCTGAGAGATATTTGGTTAAAAATAACACAATGGTGCTCTATGAGGAGATTCAGGTGATAAGGTGGGGGGGGTGTTACCTTGGTTGGTTATTGGCTAATGGTTACACAAACTAAAAAACCGTTATGACATCACAAAGTGGCCAAAATCTGATCAGCTCATTTTCAGACAGGTTTTTACATAAATTGATCAGGACAAAAAGTGAGCGAATCTTTTTTCCTGAAACTTTCAGAATCTCTTTACACAGAGGGGACACATGTTTATGTATAAAAGACATGAAAAAGTGGATTTTGCATAATAGGTGACCTTTAATATAAGTAAATAAAAACTAAAACCCTCAAAGTTACATGTCTACCTTAGTGGCAGTTTATAATAATACGTTTAAACTTCATTTGTAGGAGTCCTGAACTCAAAGCTAGTTGTAACAGCTGCTCCAGAGTACCCCCACTCTATAAATTAGGGCAATTAGGGCCCGAGCAACACTAATGAAGCTGACTACAGGCTGGAGGAGGGTTGTTGCTCCTACACCAGGTGTTAAGGCCATACACAGGAAGTCCCAGCAGGAGTTACACCTGGCAATAATAAACTCTCAGCAGCTCCATCTCATAGTGAAGCTTAACTGGAGACATTCAGTTTAACCATAGGTGTCAGAAGTACCTCTAAACTGCTATAAGGAACAACTACGATATGATTGATTAAAGCCAGTTTTCATAAGCAAAGGTCCCACATTTCTGCATTTCAGTGTTTCTGCATAAGCCCTTGAATAACAAAGTTTGCAATCTTGCAAAATTATCAGATTTAGTGTGCTGAAATACTGATGAATGTAATGTTGTGATATAAAACGACATGCCTCAGGACATAAGATGTAGAAAACGGAATGATTAACAGGTTATCTGGAGGGCAATTAGTGTCACATTTCAAGGTTCTTTATTGTCAATCTGACATAGCTACAGAGTAATTATGCAGTTGAAAATCTTATGTCACAGGCTTCTCCAACAATGCAACATAATAACATAATAACAATAAGAGCATGAGCAATACAAAAATAATAATAGTTATAAAAATGAAATAAAGTTATGATGTGCCTCTGTGTCCACCACAGTCGAGTCATTGATTGTGAAAGCGGAAGAGCTTTTAATTATATATGCTTCTATGATGTTGATAACCATCAGTGGATCATGAGGGGAAATTAGAAACACACTGTTTTACTCTGAGCAATAACAACCATTTACGGTAAAACTGCACAAGCACTCACATTGTCTTCCGAGCCATAAAAAAAAAAAGATTGGACCATAATAAAAATCATGAGCTCAGAAAGGTCAAAAATCATATCAATTTGATATGAGAGATGATGGCTACATAATGACTAACAACACTGTCACTTTTTTTTTTCAGAGGTCAGATTGGATTTGTAGACATAAAATGAAATTAATCTAAGAAATGCTGTAGACCGTTCCCTGGCCTTGTTCTATATGGACAGATCTCGAGCCCTCTTCACTCCATCATCGCTACCTTGGGCAAATTGCTATGGGTACCACTTAATCTCATAATCACCAGAACAGTGGAAAGTGCACCGAGGTCTTTCCTAATATCACACTATACTGAGTCAATACGGGAGCAGTGCCCTCCCCTCCCCACTCCTCTAAAAGACCACCATTGTATGTGAAGAATCGCCATGGCTACTGCCGTCGAACTGTAAGCCTTTTAGAATTATTAGCATTCCTCTCCACCCCGAGCACTGTAGCAAAGCTGCTCGCTTTACCATCAATCCGCCCTGAGAGAAACACACCATTTCTTTCATTAGAATCTACAGGAATTTCAATCTGGCTGGGAATTAATTAAAGTCGAATTATGGGCTGCAGCAATATTGGACTAGCCAGACAAATTCAACAACACCCATGGAGGGTAAGAGTGAATGTGGCCTTGTTAATGAGAATGGTAAGAGGCTAGCTAAGCTACTTGTCAGGGGCACAAACTCAGCGGCAATTTAGCGATATGACACCTAGCAACAGTTCATAATCCATTATTCTTGGCCACAATTGACCGTTGTAAATTGGTAACGCCTGCACACCATTTTTTTTATACCAAAATGATGTCTCGTAGAAGCGTGTTCAATGTTCATTTCTATTGGATTTAAGCAAAAAGAAATGTGTACAAAGAACTGTAAAAACAATTAAATTCAATCTTAAAATGATTGAGCAATTATGCTAACAGAATCAGGAACTGTGATGCTCACTTGGAGGTCATGACCTGTGTCAGGGTGCAGTTCAACCACAATGGGATGACCCATTTCAACAGTGTTTGGAATCAAAGTTGAAGTGTTCCTGATTATCCAGTTACAGGCAATAATCGTCAGATGTTACATATTATTGGGCAGCACACACACAATTAGAATAGCTGCTGCAATACCCAAAGCCAAACATATGGGATAAAAATAACAACTTTTTTTCGACCTAGTTTTATGAGCCGAAATACCCATGTCCATGAAACCTAGTTAAATTGATCATATTACAGAAAAATGTAATTCAATATTGTGATTATGAGCATGGGGAGTTTTCTGCAATGTACAATAAACAACCAGAAACCACCTAATTCTTAAATAATGCAACTTTTGTGTCTGTGTCAGTGAGGCAGGGAAGCTGGCTGAGACAATGTGGCCACTATCAGCCCGTAATGAGAAGGCCTGGCCCGATGGTGACACAACAGGCTCTGTTCCACAGGCATCCAGGGAGGCTCCCCTATCAGCCTGGGACTCCTCCAGTCCCTGGCACCTCCACTGATGCAGAAAAAGTAGGTCTGCATGGGCCCCGAGGGGAAGCCGGGCCCCAGTGACATTCCACGGTTTGTGCCAACACGGCTAAATGGCAAAGCATTTCCCCGGAGTCTACGCAAACCACAGTGTGACTTTCACCTTCTGTGTGGTTCCAGGTACAGGTTACAAGTAAACAACTCTATTGATACCATTTACATTTAAGTCTCACTAGACTGTGACCTCAATGGGGAATGTGATGAAGTTGTTACGCAACGAAAACCACAATGAAAGCTTTTGGTTTGGAAGTTGTAAAAACACCAGAGAGAGAGAAACAGATCGAGCGCACAAATGTTTATTTTCACGAACTTTTTCTCACTTTTTTTCTTAAATTGATTTTTGAGAAAAGTCTACCCAGATTCATGAGAGGGTCTCAAAATGCATAATTGTAAGCGTTTTCTTCTAATGATGAATCCCATCGTCCTCGTTAATTCAAAAGCACAAGCCAGTTGAGCCAAATGAGCATTATGTAAACGCCCCGCCAGTGACAGGAAAATCTGAAGACCGTCCGCCTTTTGACATCTCAAGACCCTTGAGGGCATACCGTAACATGATAGAATTTAAAGCATGTTGTAGAGCTACAAACGCGAAGGCCTCGGAGCACTTCGCCTCTCCTCTCTGTGAGGAGCAGATTTCCTCCATACCAGGGGAAGTGAGTTCGTGAAGGTTTTTGAAATAACAACCAACATTTAGTGACTTTATTTTTGGTTTCTGATCGCTTAAAGGTGGGGTAGGTACGTTTGAGAAACCGGCTCGAGATACACTTTCTGTTATATTCCATGGAATGCTCTTAACATCCCGATAGCAATGAATATCTTAAGTGCTTTGACAAAAAATCCATAAAAAAATGTCATCTGTGGAAGCCGTAGTACTGTAAAAAGCACGACCAATCATTTTAGCCGGCCCGGCTAAAATAACTGGATGGCCTACCTGCCTGTCAGCCTTCCATCTGTGCACAAACTTATCTCGTGCCCTCATTGGTCTTGTGCGCGTTCGTGTGTGTTGGAGGAGGGGCTCTGTAAGGAAGTGGGAGATTTTCTCCGGTTGTGTACGCACTCGAGCTGGTTTCTCCGAAATTACCTACCCCACCTTTAAGTGGTGCTGGTAAGTCCTACGGGTTTAGCCTTCAGAACTAAATTAAAACATTTTCATCTGCTTTGGTTGTTTTGACATGAAACATGACAGCACAGTATGTTAGTCTTTTCTCTCCGTTCCCTTATTAAGTCTTGTTTTGTATATTAATAATAAAAAATGTCTCTATAGAACCAGAACTGGCACAGCAGGTGGTGTGTGGGACCCAGGGAGGCGCAGTTTGAAGTTGTTTGGATGAATGGTTTTTGAGAAAGCTGAATCATGAGCAGTCGGCTGGCTCTGAACAGGCCCATTTTGTAACTGCAATAGCGATAACAAAAAAGGGAAATATCTGATGTTTTTCGTCCATTTATTGTCATGTACAACTAAAGACTGTGATTCATTACATGCATTGTGTTCTGGCAGATGGACTGACCAACTGCAGAGCCCTTATTAGTTCTTACGGCACGGTGTCCTCCTACATGACGCTCAGCTCGGGACAGGGTTCTGGTGATGGAAGAGAGGGGTTAGAGTTGTGTTTGTATTGTTGACATTTATGTTTAGTGTTTCTTTTTTTGTTTTTGTTCTATTATAACGCCTTGTGCGGAAGGCTTTGGCAGTACTATGTTTAAAATGTGGTCATGCCAATAAAGCCCCTTTGTATTGTTAACTCAGTCCAACAAGGTGAAAAACACAACATTGTAATTGTTTGTATCTGCATAATTGTTTGTATATTGTTTGAAATCCTAGTTACCTTGGTAATCTTCCTTGGCTGGGAGACTTTCAGCCAATCACAAAGCTGATTCCTGTGGGTTCGTACTGTTTCAAGGTCGCTCTCCCTGGAATAAACACCAAACACATCAATGTGTCCTATACATACCAAATGCATTTAACAACACAAGGATATGTATTAATCATCCAATGTGACCACTCACCAGTTAGCATCGCTGAGCAGAGTCATGACATCATCCAACACTTCTGGATCTATGACATCATCGTAGGTCAGCAGCATCTCGTACATCTGGCCGGCCGTCGTCTTTCTGATCTACACGTGACAGAGAGGATGTTATTTTTTATGTTTTTTTAGATGTGGTTACAAAAAGCAAACCAGACTAGTGCTGTATCTCAGTTTGGATAACTCCGTTAGCACACTTCCATGTGATACACCATGTCTCAAATCGAACACATCTGGTGCAAAATGTACCAGTTTTTTCTTCAGTAAAGTAAAACTTGCAACGGGATGAAGCCTTTGACCGCACTTGGCGACCATTGAAGTTAAGAAGTGTCCAGCGTTCTACACTCACCTTTTTAAGCGTCATGAATGCACCATGAAGGTACTCACACCGTGCTGCATTTTTCATAATTGTCAGAGTTAACACACCTGTTCACTCAAGATAGCGAGAGTTAATACGGATTAACACTAAATGAGACACGGTAAGCCATGCTGGTGGTTTTGTACAGTTTTGTAAATGCCCAAAATGATAATGCTAACAGTCTCATGTAAAGCAGTTATACTGTTTACCATGTTCACTATCTCCACAACATTAGCATTCTTACATTTGCTAATTAGTACTATAAACAAATTAAAGCTAAAGGAACCAGTTGACAAATTAAAATCTGATGATGGTGCCCGGTGATCACTTAGGATGGGGGTTTATTTAGATTTTTTAAGAAAGATTATTTTAGATTTTTTTGCTCAATGACGCTAAAAATAACCTACTCCAGCTTTAAGGCTGTCTAGTGAACTTACCACGGGGAAGGGGTGGCAGAGCAGCATCAGCAGCTGGGCCAGAACTCTCTTCCTCACCTCCCCTTGGAACTGGATCAAACCACAGAAGCTGGGAAACACAAAATAGCTTTGTCAACACGGGGGGGTGATTTCTTCCTCAGTCGAGTAAATAATGTGTCACTGAGATGAAGACTTACACAGATATAGAAATGCGCAACTTGGCGATAACTTTGGACTTCTTGAATTCTTTGCAAAGATCCAAAATGTCCACACAGAACTGATGACTGTTGAAAAGAGACAGAAAAGTTCAGCCCTCACATCACATTCAAACAAACAGTACTAATGGAAGCTGTTGCATTACTCACTTCTCTTGTGTGGCGAAGATTTCAAAGCAGCTGTTAGCAAGCATCTGATTGAGCATCCCAAGGAAAGGAATAGACACCCTGCAAAAAGGAAAGGAAATATCAGTTACTGAAGGCTAAAGACTGTTGTGAGAATATTAAACTATATCGCTGATGGCTTGCGAGAATACAAAAAAACCTAAAATATTGCAACACATCTGGCCAAAGGTAAAACATAATAAACCTAAAAGACACAAAACAATTGTATAAAAGTTAATTGACACATTATTCCACAATCTAACACCAGGTTTGTGTAAAAGTTGACATCTACAGACTACAGTAGGCTATTTAAGGCATTACGTTCCTCAGCAGCTGCCAGCTGGTACTGGCAATATAAACGCCAACAGGGTGATCAAGAACCCAAAGAGAAAAGCCTGTTTGATAACAAATAGGTCAATACGCTCTTTTTACTTGTATGATAGAAAACTATATTTCCAATAGGCTGATTTGCAGCCATGAAGTAATTTCCTGTATAGCGTAGGATCTATAAAAAAAAAGTACATATACAGTATAGACACGTTATGAAGAGATCTCTGTGGTGCCATTTCTCCCCTGACTGGAGCAGCCACAATGCTAACGGTCCGCATACATGTTCAATGTAGCCTGAAGTCCTGTAGCAAGGTGAAGAAGAAAAGGATGTTTGTTTGTTTACATGTCATTGCGGAGATTGTCTCTGAAGACGCTCAGCAGCGTGTCTCCAAACTGTGTCAGGGCAGCATTGTTCTCCTGGATCCCTCGCAGATATTCAAACAACGACTGGGAGGAAAAATGCACCTGGAGGGAAGCAGCGGAGAGCAGCAGTTCAATAAGAGCAGCCGGATGTTGAAACAGAGGACTGAAACACTGACTGGAGGTCAGTGCTAGCTATGTCTGGTAATCTAATTCCATGGTTTTTAAGGACATTTGAGAATTTCCCTCAACAATAACGCTGCAATGATTACGAAGTGTGTCCATGTTCTTTAATACAAAGTCAGTCAGTTTTAGTATAACATTCTGATAGAAACATAAAACCAGTCTGTGATAGCACAAGTTCATTATGCCTATGAGTGAGTGAGTGAGTGTGAACCTGAAGGGCCTTGGAAAAACAAAACTGTGAAAATGATATAATCAGGCAACAGGAAAAAGAAAGTGCTGAATCTCCACATCTGCAACATAGCAACGAACATAGCAACACAATGTGCTATGGGTAAACAAAGTAACACGGAAACCACTTTCTCATATACATTAACAGGAACATTTTATGTTTTAAGTTGTGTGTTTAAACGGTTTAACGTTATTTCAAGCATTTAAAATATGCACATCAATAAATGAAAGCATCATTGGGTTATCAGTCTTGGTACTCTCGGACTGAATAACTGTAAACATGATAACATCAAGCTGCTCTGGTAATATGTAATCTCAAAACTTGAAATAACCTTTAACCATAGAAACACACACACACACTATTTTCCATGTAGATGAGGAAATCATTTTGTTGCCATGTTTGACACATAAACACTGTGATGGAATGATGTTTCTTAGTGTTGTGACTCTGACAGGTTCTGCTGTTTTACTTTGGCACGGCCTTATGATCTCTCTACACTGAGGCTGGCCTTGAAGGCAGTTCCTGGAAAGTCAGTGTACGCTCCGTCTCTCTGGCCTGTGTGAATATATGCCTGTGGTGTGAGAATGGTAATCTTGGCTCACGTATTGATGCAGTATTGGCTCAGTTTCCTGCATGCAACCCTGTACAAACAGATCAGTCTTCCCGTCTCTGAGGATGTATCTGGGGCAGAGAGAGGCTGGAGGAGGTAAAGCAAGACGAGAGCCAGGTCGGGGGAGGGGGGGAATACTGTCTGCAGCAACCTCCACTGGCAGAGGAGCTCAACTTCACTGCTGCTATTTTAGGCTTTAAACTTATTTTTCTTTTAAAACATCCAAAAGCCCCTAATGTTAAAAATAACCCAATCATCTTGTGAGTGATTTGTTTTACAAGGTTGGGTCACAGCAATGCAGGGAGAACTTGACCAACCCTGATGTTGTTAGTGTTGAGCCTCCTGGGGGATGGGGTAAGGGGTCAGGAGTGGAAAATATCAGACACGCTTTTTAGCTGTTATTTAGCAATGGATTGCAAAGATTCAACTGTTGGAAACTTCTCGCATGCCAGGACCACGAGGGACCCGTCAGATCAATTTGTTCTGGATAAGTCTGATCATAGCCTCAAGCTAGGGGGGTTGCCAAAGCATCGCAAGCAGGGACAGGGTGGAGATAGGCCAGAGTAACAAAGCTGATATTTGTGATATTGTGAAATAATTGAGACTAAGGCATTCTACAGAGTAGGAGGAAGATAAGGGATTAGAGAGAAGAGGGTTGCGGTTGAATAGTCCATTTAGCTTAGGAACCTTCCTAACGCAGTGAAATGACCCGGAAGTACGTCAGTGGCAGCCATGATAAGTGCCGTTCGAATTCTCTAGTCTAGATGATAGGAAAGGAGGTTTCAAACTTCCTTTATAACCTCCTTTAGCTTAGGAACCACTGGACCTTCCTTTACGAAAGGAGAGGAGGAAATGCTGCCCCACAATGCCTTGCGGCCGCGGCATTTGCCGTCACACAACAGTCGGCCGTTCACGAAACAACCGATTATGACCGAGAAATGATATCATGAAAGTTACGGTGCTTATTAAGCATTTAAAAACGTATGTGGTAACTTGCCAAAAGTGCTTTGTTTTGAACGTTCATCAGTATTATAATCAAAAAGAGAAATATGAACGTTACTTTTTACTGAAATGATCAAATAAAGTCAACATTTCACAGTCTTTACTGAGCTGTGTGGGGTTTGTTCAACTTTTAAAAGATGTTTGAATGGTGATATACACAGTGATAGATGTTAAGGACTAACGTTTATAATAAATACATTTGTATTGATTTTAAGAGCTTTTCATACAATCATACGTATTGGGATCATTTGTATTAATGTGGACCGGAGGGAGAGGGTGACGAGCATAAGTTTAACTTTCCTTTTTTATTTAAATTCCAACTTTGGTCATGAAGAATATGTTTCTCTGTTGTCCACGTTCATAAAGCATAAAACAACAGCATCAGAGCACGGTGCAGAGTCTCTAGATGAGTTTACAGTAGTCCCTCGTTCTTATTATACATCCCTGTTGTAGTCCGCTGTATAGAAAACTGTAGTTTCCATAGTTTCCCCACAGCAGCAGACGCACATTTATGACCTCCGCTGGCGCATCATAAACACGTCGGATAGTGAAAGTGCAGTCGGATTCTCAAAGCACCGCAGTCTCTTCTCCTAAAACCTTTTGAATTCTCCCATCCACTATCCCTTAACCCCGTGACGTTTCACACAGAGGTTAAGGAATAGACGATAGGGATAGACGTTAGGAGCTGATTTTTGGACTATCCGACTGCAACCGAGGATTGAGTAGACTTCTCTGGACTAATGGCTCCCCCTGTTGGCCCACACTGCTCCTCAATAACAACCTGACTTTGCAGACTGATGACTGACAGCAGGATTTACCACCACCCAAATAGTCTGGCTCTATTGTGTGATAAATATGTTATTTCTACAATGACATTTACATAATTGGGATCAATAAAGTACTATCTTATCTTATCTTATCTTAATGCATTTCGATTCTGTAAATACTTACATCCCAGCTGTCTAAATAGCAAAGTACACCGTGAAGTTTTGAATGCACCTGCCAATTGCCTGGTCAAGTTAGATGCTGCGTATCACAGTGCACTGAGATTTGTGACAAACTGTAAAGCATTAACCCATCACTGTACCCTGTATGCAAGGGCTGGTCTGCCTTCACTAACTGTACGGAGGCTCAGTCACTGGTACATTTTTATATACAAAGCCATGTTAGGGAAACTTCCATCCTACATCTGCTCCCTGATCTCACGGCGAATTGTAAGTGGCTACTGCCTGAGATCGCATGCTGTGGTTTTATTAAATGTGCCAACTGCTAGGACTGTCTTAGGGAAGATAGCATTTAGATGCGCAGCTCCACTGTCCTGGAATAGTCTGCAATTAAAATGGAAACTGAGCAATCTGGTGCCACTAAATGTTTTTAAAGCTTGGTTGGATGCTACTGAATCGGAAGCTGTTGGTACCTGTGCATGTGGATAGTTATGTAAATTGTAATCCCTGTAATGATACTGTATGATGTCCTTTTTGTTGCTCTGTTTATGTTTTTAATGTTTCATGTGGAACCTACTTGAGCAGGTCTCCCTTGAAAAAGAGATCAATGATCTCAATGGGATACAACCTGGATAAATAAAGGTTTGAAATGAAATGAAATGAAGTGTCTCTATTTAATTGAATTTTTAGAAGTTCTTAATTTAAAACCAGCAGTAAATGTTGAAACAACATCCTTTTTAAGAGCTGTGAAATGAACAGATTAAGTTCTTTTTTCATCTTTATTCCATGCACTAGTGTTTTATTCATGTTCATCATTATGTGAACTTCTTATAGCATGACATTTGAATATATGTATGAAGTGAGAGGGAAGTTTTCTAGAATACAAATAGGTAACAAACATCGATTGTCCTAATAAAGATGTGGGTCAACCATGCCAGAATACATTCAGTGCCTTATCATAGATTTTACAAGCAACTGGAAAGATGGAAAACCATTGTTCACATTTTTCCTCATTTAGTATTTTGGTGACGACTGTGGAGTCCTAAATCACCCTAGGTGTTCAACTGGGATGAGATCTGATAAACACAGAAGCAATAGCATATGATTCATACTTGTAGTATTCAGTAACCCTTGCGTCTGCTTTTGGATTTGTTTTCTTTAAAATGTTTCACCTATCTGTACATCATACTGCTCTGATTTGTGAGATGACCTACTGTGGACTCGGTGATTCCTCCCACTGACACGGTGAGGCCCAGCAGGGTGTGGTACTGATACTGGGGCAGTCCCAGCAGCTGGGTGATATACTGGAAGGCCTGGGATGGAGCACTCCAGTTCAGACTGGTTGTGGTCTCACTGAAAGACATATAAAAAGACTAAATATCACAAGTTGTTCAGACAAAAGTGCCACATCAAACAGTCCAGCATATAAGTTTGCTTCACTTCAGCTGTTGGAGCTATTAATGCAGGGTGGGGGGGGACACTCACAAAGGAAAGATGCGCAGCAGCTCCTCCTGGTGGGGGATGTGAGGCACTGCAGGCTCTTTGCTGTGGAGGAGGCAGAGGAAGACGTTTCCAGCGTGGGCTCTGTAGCGGTCGATCTTCTCGGCCGCCTGCTGAGCCAGGCAGCACATCACTCTCTTCACCCTGCACAGAGAACAGTTAGCACCTTGTTAGCTAGGGTGCTGGAGTCAAATATTAAGATATGTCAACAAATGTACATAAGTAAATCACTCTTGTAGTTTGAATAAGCCAAAAGGCGACATTGGGTGTTCATTCTAGCATGCTAGTGTTAAAGAAAATGTGACGCAATGATTACGTTTTATACTGTTCCTCTATTATAATAACTTGATCCAAGCTGAATTGACTTAGGCTGTAAGTATTGCAGCCACACCTTGAGATATCCAACACTAAAGATTACTCAGACCAATGGATAAACAACAAGTCTGAGACTCAAATTACAACTTTTTACTTTGTTGTGAAACACAGTGTGAAATTCCTCTAGATGTGTATGGCAAAGTAAAAAAGAAAATGCAGGATTTAGTGTTAATCAGAGTTTTCTGTTTGCTACTCACAGGTCTGGGAGGAGGATCTCTGGAGCGCTGATGGCCACCAGCAAGGTCACATCCATGATACTCGTCATCGCTGCCTCTCTCACCCTGGGAATATCACAGAGGGTAAAGACTTGGGTTTACCTTGCATACATTAACCCGGGTCATTAACAACCTCCTGAAGCTCCTTCAAAAGAATCCTTTGAAGCAAACATATTAAATGAATCAGGATCAGAATCAAGTTTATTAGCAGGTCAAATACACATACAAGGAATTTGCTTTGGTATCTGGTGGTGCGAACATAAACAATTAAGTATTAAGTAAAGAATATGTATTTTTAAGAAACAATTTAGCATAAGAAAAGGATGCTAAAGACAAGTATTTACAACTTATTTAAATGTAACTATACAAATAACCTTAAAAGCTAAACAACTAAAACACTTAGTGCAAAAAGCAGTCAGAGAGTTGAGCATGAACAGTAATAAAAAAGAACAAGGTGTTGTTCACATGATGTACATTTATGCAATGACTAATGTTTTTGGGGTGGATACAAAGTTTCACTTGTACAAATTAAGCACAGGCTAGAGCTTGCCATCCTCTGAAGATTGTATCTCAGTGTCACTAGATCTGGCAGTGTTATAGTCAAATGAGCTTCATGGCTGCAGGGCACAATTTGTTTAATTGAAATAGTAATGCACATATTCAAGAGTCACACCCTAAAAACAGGTGAGAAACATGTCCTAGTGTGGGTGTGAGCTTGACAAAAAAAAGACAAAAAGTCTGGTACAAAAATGAAAACAAAGAGTCGAGATAATAGCATGTTAAAAAGAAGAAAAATAACTAGATTACTAGAGTAGACAGCGTACAGGAAGCCGCCTGGCCTATTGTGAAGACATGTGACAAGCTTGGTGACATTCCTGGCGAGACGGTAAGCATGGCCTGGGGATACTAGTGACACAGGCACGCATGCCATGTCTTTGTGTCCCTAGGTTAAGCGACAGAAACACACCAGAGGCCTCAGGTCGGGGAGCATTTGTAATCCTTGAGGCGAATTGAAAGGCTGCGGGTGTATTTTTGAGCTTGTTTATTATGTGCGGTTACCAATAAGTGAACTTACCAAGCACCTACGTCCCCTCTGCTGTCTATCGTGTAGTCAGTCATGCAGTGGAGCAGAACGCCATACACCTCTGCAACATTCTCCGAGCACAGGGCAGAGTCAGGGGAGCCGTGGGCACAAACACCCACCTTCAGACACACTCTGATGGAGGTTGGAAAAGAAATACATGTTAAAAAAAAATGACTACAAGAAGAGCTATAGTAACTGATGACCTGAGATAATAAGAACTTATTTTGAGGGAAAATGCAACAGTTGTAAGAAGACCACTAATCGGACTCGTCCTTCAGGTCGTGCAGGTAAAGTCAGGAATGTTTATTTTAGCATTACACAACACCGCAGATAAGCTAACAGAGGAGGCCTTCACACATCAGGCATGAACGGTTGCGTAACAACTTAATCAAATAAGAATATATAAGAAAAAGGCAATAGAAGGAAGTAGTTCCTTATAGCGTGAAGCTTTAAAGCTCAAAGCAAACATTAAAATGCTTTTCCTTTAATAATTCTCTTTATTCTATTTACACCCAGTATGTCTGCACAGTTGCAGATAAAGGATACAGAATATAATCATTCATTTATACAATTCAACTCCTGTTGTGGCTGCAAAGTAGTGATGTGCGATCCACCCACCCACAGTTTGAGCAGGTTTGGGTAGAAAATATCTAAACATTTAAAATATATATAGATACTCACTGAGATATTGCTTTGACTGCATCTCTCCGTGCCTCTGTAAATTTCTCCTCACTCTGGCTGACAGTGCACATCTGCAGCAGGCCTTCAAGGATCTAACGGACACATGCACACAGGTACACTCTGGTTTTTAAACACCGATGCAGTGAGATGTAAATTGTCTAGAAATTGTACACATCCTCCACACACACACACCTGCTTCACTTTGCCATGGATCATAAATCTTGGCAGACAGCCGAGGGCGAGGGCCGATCCGCAACGAGTGAGCATCTGCGGACTCTTCAGCCCCTCGATGTACTGAGACACCAGGACATCTACACACAACGCCATGCAGAGGTTACCTTCATATTCAGATCTACAGAATAATTAGCTGAACTATATACTGTATGAATTTAAAACTCACCCTGAATTTGTAAGTCCGCTTGGCCCGGTTCGGCCTGGTAGAACTCATCACACAGGGCGGACAAGGCCGATACCAAGGAAACCTGCAGACAAAAGAGGATGAAGATCATGACTAGTAAACTACAAAAGGTGTTTCTGAATGAAAAGCAGCATGTTATATAATATTAGTGTCAGTCTTTACATTAACCTTTTTGAATTTGTTAAGAGCAGCCACTTTGTTTATGCATTTGTTTAACTAGTGTTTAATTTGCAGGAGAAAAGGAAATTTGGCACACACTGTGACCCAGGATGTGACACCCATTTTATAAATCTTACCACAATGCTATCCTTCACACCTCTAGAAACAAGATGGAGGGTCTTTATAGTGTCGTCAATCAGCCACTGCCAGCCAGCTGAAACACAATGTCACAACATGAGAGACGTTAAGCTAAAGAAGCTGAATGAAACACAGAAGTTTCAAAGCACAATATCAAGAATGAACTTACTGATCACAGGGTCGTTCTTAAAAGGCATTTTGGAGAGGGACAGCTTTTCAATAAGACAGCACACTGTGGAAAAGACAAACTGATCACATCTGCTGTTCAATGAGAAAATAGCATTTCCTTTTACAGAATGTCTTCTACCATAAACTCATGAATAACAACCACTCTTAAATATAATGAATTGCATTGCTTTTTGATCTGCTCTTAGACTTACCTGCTGGCCTCATTAGCGCTCCACCAAAACCCCTACAAAAAGAAAACATAATAATGATAAAAAGTCAAGAGTATTTTTGATGTATTACCGTACTGCTTCAAAACACCACCTCTCCACCTACCTGTACTGCTTTCTGTCATTCAGCTGAAAGTAAATAAACAAATCAACATCAGCAAAAGAGAACATTTGGATTACAGTTAATCGACTACACATGTTGTGCTCACTTACCTTCTGGTGGATGTTTTTTAAAGCATCAACACATTCTGAAGAAATCATGTCCACCACAGCCCTGTAGGACAAATGCAGGAGGAAAACATATGAGATTCATACACGGACAAAACGACAATTTAGAAAACAGAATTATAAATGACCTAAGAATGCACCTTTTCATTTGTTTCCTATAGTAACTGCATGATCAGTTCAGTTGACAGTGTTCTCATACAGTTCCATAATGTTCTCATTTCTAAATCAACATTTAAATAATACGCAACTTTTTTGTGTGCATGCAGTTGCAGAAAGGTTTAACTGTATTATTACTTTTACTTCTTTCAATTTCACATCACACAAATTGCTAAAGAGAAGCTCTTCCTCTGAGCATATCACCATTGTTAAGGTTAAGGTTTAGAACAATTAAATTCAAAGTTTCATTGACTGGGTATGAAAGTCTACCTGTTGGTCTGAAGGCCCAGTTTGTGGAGAGCGTGTGTAATCTCTGCACAGGCCAGGATGGCTCCATGGCGACCATGAAGGTCAATCCCCACTGCAATGGGCAACAGCTTTGGCAAAACTGTAACCAACAAAGAAGAAAGTGCATGGTAAATCTACTCATGATCAATAATTATAGGTTTCTGGATATTCCCTAAAGGCATTTCACATAAGCCATTTTCTTTCTCCCTTGCATGTGAAACAGGTCAGGTGACATTGTTTACCTGTTGTTGCCATATAATCGGCGGCCTGAGGCGTCAGGTTGTGGAGCGCTTTAGTGGCGAGCTCTCGGATCACACTAGAAAACAAGTCAAAAATATGGTTTTGTGTTTAAAAAGTTAGTATACATATACCCTCCCTCTTATTTGTCATGTATGAAGACCTGGGACCTGTTCTTACCTATCCCAGTGGTTGATCTTCATGGCTATCAAATGATCTATCATGGCCTTGGTGTACTCCGGGAAACTGGCTATGAAGACACTTTGAGCACAAAAAAGAAAGCTTTAGCTGCTTGTATGAACAGAAAATGAATACCAGTTTCAGACTTTCTCTCAAGTGTGTGTGGGGGGGATCCATTTCAGCGAGCTTTTTTCCATACATCTTTATTCTGTTGTCCTTGTTTTGTTCAGTTCTATAGTCAGTCATATCCTGAGGCTAGCATCTTGAATATTTGCTCAGCTGGTGGTGACACATTCCTAAAACGTATGTCTGTGTTTGTTGAGACGCACACATTTCTTTTCTTACATGGCTGATGTGTTTACTAAAGGTTAAAAACATTCATTAATTGAATTGGAACACATGTCCTTCTCAAGCGGTAAACTACAAATATATACCAGCAACATAACGGCTATATTCTGGGAGAGATTTAAAATCAATACCAGATTTTAAGAGTTTTATTTAAGAACCACATTACATTTTTTTTAACCTTATGATTTTTTTATTAAGTTGAATCAGTTAAAAGCTGCATACTTCTGGGTACTTGACTACCTAGAATTCAGGATGGGACATTACCTGTCGTTCCAAGCATTTGCCAAGTGCAGCTTCACTTGAGTATTGTGTGGCTAAGAGCAATGTGGCTGGGAAGGGCAAGGCCTAAAGATCTGCTATTGTGTAAAAAAACAGTTTTTCTTACGTGATGTTTAGATAGCAGTTGCTGATATTCCCAACAGCAAAGTAGTCTGCTGCAGTCAAGATGTCAATACCATGAGGAAACGTCCCCTGTTGATACAAAAGCAAGCAACACACAGCGTTGTGCATTGTGTAAGACTTACCATTACTGAGCAGATAAATATGAGATGGATACAATTCTGATTTAGCGTGAGGATGAGTTATGGCTCAATGACTGTTGGCAAATCACTTGTTTGCTGGTGCCCTGTAGCTGCACTTGGAGGCAATTTCTTTGTTTTAATAAGCTTGGAAATCAAGGCAAGTTTGAGCAAGAAATAGATGATTGGCAGCAAATATACGACAAATCACAGTCATTTTGTTACTCATCATACACAAGTAGTCAAGGCTGCGGTGACAAACCTGTCTGCCGACATTCTCCTGGAAGGCAGCCTGGGACAAAATGAGACAAATTAACTTCTGTCATGTTACTGAAAAACTTCAGAAATATTTGGAGGGTGTTGTCCTGAAAATCTTCAGTATTTCTATGGTGTTGACCGGAGGACTTACAGAGGCGGCTCTGCGGCAGTTGACATTCCGGTCGAACACAGCAGTGATCAGCAGAGCGCTGCAGAGAGAAACACAAAGAGTGGGTTGGAAAGGAGACATTCACTGAGCAAAGAAGTCAACATAACATTTCTCACTGAATGCAATAAAGAGAGGATTAGACAAGGATTACACAATAAAAAAACGTGTTATGGTTTAGACATGATACTGTACAATTTGAAAAAAGCAAGTATCAGTGCTTCCACTAGCTTTGTAAGTGAAAGTTTAAAACTTGTTTTCTGATATTTAAAGGTTTCAATATTTCATTTTCTTATTCTGTTATTATAGTTTCAGTAAAATATTTATCTTGGTTGTAGGAGAAAAAATGAAGGGAAGAAGGTGTATCACATTTTGCAGCTTTAAAAACATATTTACACAACAAAGGTTTTTAAAACCTACATAGTAAGGTTTCACTCACATTCTGACATTCACCAAAGTCTTTTTACGGAACTTGTGCACACTCAAGCACACCTATGCACATTTCAGTGCCGACATGTTTGTGCAAAATAATAGTTTATTGCTTTTTTACATTTATGGAATAAAGGATTTAAATATTTATATTATTTTATAATTTGTAATAATTCATTATCATTTTCTTAAAAAGCATTACGGTCTTTTAAAACCATACCTCGGAGAGCGAGCCCCTCCACTTAGGAACTACACACTCTCAAAAGTCTGGGCATCCTTATCTTAACTTTTCTTCATCATTTCTGGTGTGCACACAGCCCGGCCGTCGCATGCCCTTTTATAGTCAGGATGTCTCTCAAGAACAATTTAAGAAAATAATTACATTTGGAAGACATGGGTAAATGAAGCCCATTGTCTTCGTCTTTGAAACATTTATTTTACTGAGATCCTAACTTTGTATACCTCTGTTCTATTAGTATCTCAACATCTCAATAGAGTCTTTGACTCAGATTAAAGTAAGTTCTAAATCTAGATCACATCAACACCACAACACTGATTTTAAATGAGGTGCACAGGTTCCTGGAACAGTATGTAGATTCAGCCAAAACATGAATAACAATGACTTTCTTACAATGCTGGAAGTTATGCCTGATTATGATTGTTACCTCAATAACCCTCACACTGCCTCTACAAGTCTCAAGGGTGTGTGTGAATATCAGTTGTTAGAGGGGGGCTTTGCCAACTGATACATCATACAGTGACAGCCTCAGATTCTGTTTGCTCTCTTTCCAGGTTCCTTCCCTCCCACAGCAACAGTCAGGCCTGGAGCGTTACTAACTGCCCTGCTATGGCTTCCCTAATTGCCCCAGCCCTGAGGGCTTTGAAACATAAACAGCGCTCTCTTGATAATACAGGAAAGGATATGATGAATTATAAGTATGGCTACTACAATTAAGATATACAGTTGATTTTAACTGTGAAACAGAAATACAAAGGTTTGTGTGTGGTCCAAAGTCACACTATCTAAAAAGTGTGTTTTCTGATAATGTCATCAAGCTGTGATGAACAGAGCAGGAACCAGCTTGTCTGAGCTCTGCTGCCAAACGGCGACCGAAACCTACAGCAGCAGGCGAAACCTGGCAATCCTGTAGGCTAAGGAAAGGTAGGGTGTTGTCACGACTGCTGATGATATTGGTAGTCGCAGGGGTTCAAACTGACACTGCAGAGCTGGTCTGCACAGTCAGAGGGCGCAGGTTCATACATGCAAACCGAGAGAAGAGAGATCAAGGAGGACGCAAACCGTTACTGTTGACTAAGACTGAGCGTAAGTCACTGGATGATGTTGCACCTTAGTTTCTATACACTCTCTTACAATTTACTAATTGTTACGTACGTTAGCATTTCTTATGCGCAAATTCTGGGAACATAAGTTGTTAGATATTCTGCATTATAGCATAGGCCAAAATATATGTTTAAATATGTTTTTTGACCCTAATAAAAAACTAAAATGACTGAGTCAGATCTCAGACAAGACTGGCAATTGAACCTGTCTGTCTCATGTCTGAAAAAAGCAACCTGGTCACTTTTACGCAATAGTCTTGCAGCAATCTAATATCATGAACAAGTGGCTGAATGTGCAAATAGGGCAATACTCTTTACTCCAAATCTCACTTCCCATTTTATGCAACTGTTTTTTTCTAACACATTTTTAAAACAATGTAATCATGCAGTCACCACACTTACTGTAGACTAAAAAACACTCCCTTCTAAACTTAAATAATATTGTCTTCACCCCTGACTTAGTTCACATCTTACTTTCACAACATGGAGACCTTGGATTTAGTCCAGTATTGGGGCTCTATGAAATCATTTGGTATATTATTACAGTGTCAGACAGGGAGAAAGGGAACAAAAGAACAACTGACACTGACAGGGTGATCAACGGTAGGGTTTGGCAGCAGTAACAGTTTTGTAGAAAGAGAAAATGTAAACAAGGAAATGTAAGCATCTCAAAATGATTGTCATTGAAGAAAGCCTTTTCTATGAATTACCTTCAGACAATTGTGTTAACCACTTCACTTCCTTGTGAAAATATAACCTACTGAAGCCTAATTCAATATGTAGGCCCGAAAGTAGCACACCCATATATCTGCTGGTTGTGTGGGGACATGTATGATTGAAAACTGGTTTAATTAAGCAGTAAATAACTGCTCAGAGGCAAACCATGCAACTTCTTGGCAATTCAAAATGTTAATTTAAAATCAAGTGCTCCTATTGAAATCTCACTGACTTACAAAACGTTTCTCTCTCTCCTCTTGATTTTAGCGGTTTTGAATACAGGTTAGGAACACATTCACAGTATGTACATATTGATGCGTTTCCCCTGATAGTAGGCTTAATGTAAAAAGCTCTTTATGGGCTGCAACTCCCAGTTATCTTCGTCAGTACAGAGAAGGGATATTGTTATGGGATAATTAACATGTACCTGTGATGTTATGCTAATGTGAATAATGCTCAAAAAAATATACGTGATAAAACATACATAAGGAGGAAATGTGTTTGCACTATAAACTAACAGCAGCAGCAATTAATGAAATCAGTATTAATATTCATTTCAGCCACTTTTTCATCACAAGTTTCACCTTCATGTCACGAAAAGGGTGAACTTGACGGATATAAATATGTCATTGGTGTGGTTTTATACCTGTGAAGTTTTCATAGCAAGGAGAGGGAGGTTACCTGGAAATCTGAGTCACATAAGGCTCGAGCTCCTTGGGTTCATAAGCCCGGGCGAAGGACCAGCACACGTAGCAGGCAGCGTCTCGCACATTGGAACCCACGCTGCACGCTCCTCGCTTTTCCTCGTAGGTCAGGGATTTGACAATGAGTGGCACAACTGCAAGTAGACAACAGAAACAGAAACGTGGTTTGATTTTAAGAATAAGAAATACAAATGTCAAAAACATATTACATATACCGTTTGCAATCTTTGTGGTGAGTTCATGTCACAATTTAAACATCATTGATTAATCAAAATCATTGAACTGAAACCAGTAACAACTAGCTGCATTATAGATTATGTGTGCTCAATTTATTTACTAAAGATTAAGTCCTTTTTTTCTCCTGATGGTACAGCCAGTACTGGCACTTTGCATATTTATAACCTATTTGGTGTGATTTATGCTAAGTAGGAAGTGTGGTTCCTGAAGTGAGATGGGCCACTTGAAGCCCATACCCATACCCATACCCATACCCATACCCATACCCATACCCATACCCATACCCATACCCATACCCATACCCATATCCATACCACTTCCTGGTTAGCTTCTGAGGGAGCCTGATTGGAGCGGCAGGCAGTCCAGTCCTCCAATCACAGAGGTTCAATTCTGGCGGACAGGGTATAAAAACTTGGCCAGCTTTTTAGCCATTGGTGTTACTATTTCAATTGTGAAGCATGGCACCCGGTTCCTATTAGTGTTCAGCCCGATACATCTCAACCCATGTAGAGTTTGTGTTCATACCAAATCCAACTGGTTTTATGTTTGTTCCCTTTCCACATGAACACATTTTAACTTGAGCAAATAATGGAGTGAAAGTCTGAAATAACAGGTGTCAATTATAATCAGTGGTATATATAATAAGTGGTTAGTAATAAAGTCATCTCAGTTAAGTTCAAGTCAAGTTTTAGATGTGTAACACTTCTTTGAACACTGCTCTAATTGACCAAGTTCAGCTAAATGTTATCTACATGTGTCGAGCGTAACACGTTATTGACAGAAATGATGCCTGTGTGGTCATTTCCACAAAAGACAGAGATAAGGCACTTAAGTGGTCGAAGGAGTGAGAGCCCCCACCCCACCCCATCATGTAAATCATCGCTCGAGGCTGGACTAATATCAGGTACATCGGTGTTGCCTGAGGGCCCTGCTGTTGGAGCTGAAGCCCCGCCCACTGGTGAGACAACATCTTAGAGAGAGAAACTCACCACACAACTAGCATTAACAAGAACAGCACACACATGCTTCATCACACACATACTCTGAACTTTTAGCACGTATAGGAGAGACATCCTGACTAACGCTGGCTGCGGACGGTGCAGCAGCTCTCTGCAGGCTGAACACTCAGGAGACGACACTGTTGCTACAACCAGAGCAGGTAATTTGAGTTTATTTAAATTCTCCCTTAATTAAAAAGGAAGCTGCATTGAGTTACATTTGTAGCAGTCGGCCAAAGCCGGAACACTGTTCTGTGTTATAGGACATGTCTATTTAAAAAAGTACTATTGACTATGTAGTTTGTAATATTAAGGGAAGCTATAAGCTACGTATGCACCTGTTACCTATTGATTTAAATGAGCTCTAACTTGAACTGCAATGACTGATGCACAGGAAATGCTTAAAGCACCTGGCCTCTGCAGACCTCTCAATAAGTTAAATATACTTTGTAAGATGAATTAGTTGGATTAACTACTTTTTAAAATTAAAACAGACTCTCAGTGAAAAAAGAAAATCATCATCTGAGCTCAAAACAACCAATAAAATATGTTTATGACAGAATAATAAAAGGTTCCTGGCTTAATATTTTCAAAGTGAGAATCATACGATGTTAAAAATGGATTTTCAAATGAATTTAGTTCTTAAGAAAGGAGTGGCTTTGCATGCTACAACAGTTGGACAGAAACTTGAGTGACAACTTCTTGCGACAGCGCATGACAAGCAGGTTCCTCGACGCGGCACCCAGCTACACTTAACTCACAGCTTTAGGTGATGTTTCATTGAAGGCGAGCCTGCAGTGTTTCAGATCAAGTTTACTTCACTGTTATTTCCTTGAAAAGGCTTTCTACAATTACTGCTTTACACTTACAATTATTAAAGAACAGCTCATTCTCATGCATCTACAGCGCTAGTGAGCTCATGAAAAGATGATTTGGGAATCGAGTGCATCCCGCAGGTGTAGTCATGGGAAGCAGGTGGCTTGTGGTTCCCACGCCGACAGCAAAGAGTTGAGTTGGGTTGATAGAGAAATCAAGTCTTGTCATGCCCTTGAGGTCTGCGTTAGTAAGCACCACGTCTGCCCAACACCTGCCTGCCTGGTGCTTTAGCAGCTCTAACAATACAGGGCAAATGAGCGATATCAAAACAAATAGTCAGGTGAACAGGCAGGTATTGTAGAGGTGTCAGTAAGCCGCCGTCAATGAACCAAAACCATACAGAGACAGGAGTGCACCCCTGCAAAAAGGTCGGTACACTTTTGCATACAGTGGACGAGTTTTCATATTTAATTATTTATCTTCGGGGTCCAGTCCACTGTGAAGTAACAGTTGTGGAAATACATTAGCCTGAGGGTGCAGTGTTTTGTGCAGATAGAGATTTTTGTTGGCGCAAGCAGTTCCAAAAAAAACGTTCCAAAGAGAGAAACTCCCCACCTGAACCAGTCAAACGACTCCAACAGCCGGATGGCAGTCAGCTCAGTGAGAATCTGCTGCAAAAGCTGCAATGATTCATGAGATTCTTTACAGAGTCCCTAGCAGCTTACAGTATGCGACTAGAGGAACCTTTAAAAACCTGAACTTCTACTAATTCCTTAACTGTAATGCGTTTATTTTTCTATCAGATAACAGCCGTTAGAATAAAGATGGAGACTGCTCAGGAACGGAAGCCAAAAAGGCCCCACTACATTCCCCGACCGCCAGGCAAGCCTTACAAGTACCAGTGTTTCCAGTGTCCTTTCACCTGCAACGAAAAGTCCCATCTCTTCAACCACATGAAATACAACTTGTGTAAAAACTCCATCTCCCTGATGTCGCAGAAAAATGGACAGACAGCCCGACAGGTCAAGGCTGTAGTAAAGGGAGTCCCTGCCAAATCTAAGGACTGCCCAAGCCCCGTGCCAGCAGCTGAGAACAATAGTCCTGACAAACAGGAAAATGAGAAAAAGGCTGAGAACACAGACACAGAAGAAGTAGATGTTGGGTGTGACAGTGCGGTCAATAAGGAAAACCAGAGTGGGACAATATCAAATACAGAAACAGAGGGAGGGAACAAGGAGAACACTGAGGGCATGTCTCTGCCACGCCCTTCTGCCTTCTACCCCGTCACACCCAAAAGTGACGGAGCAGAAGCCTTCGAGTCGTCTGTGCCACAGTCAGAGGATTCACAAGCTGCTGCTCCCACTTTCAGCCACCCAGGCTTCCCATGGGGTACGCTTTCATCCTCCATTCCCCTAAAACCATTCCCCCCTCCCATGGTTCCTGAATACTCTCCTTATCTCCTTCATGACCGACCCCTGTATCCTCCATACTACCTCCCAGCTAACCACCCTGCGAGTGAGCCAAATTCTTCTTCTTTCCGGCCAGAGTTGATCAATCCCCAAAGGCCTGTGGTTCCACAACCTATTGCCCCACATTACACTTCTCTCTTTCCCTCGTACCTAAACAGATACTGCCTCCCTATTCACCCGGGCCCCCCTCTGCATTATACTCTGTACAGACCCCATGAGCTCTCCATGCATATAAGGGAATCAAGATATCTTCCTTTGGATCTGTATGGCCCGGCCCCAGGGCCAAAGGATTATGATTTATACATGCATTCACAGCCCAGTACCAACATCCTCAACACATCTACAGAAGAGGGGAGCAACCACGGGCAAAGGGGAGACAAGGAAACAAGGCTGAGTCCTAAAGAGGGCTGTTCAGCCTTTGGGGTCCCCCGACAGGCCTTGTCCAACACACAACATCCAGAGAGACGCAGAGGCCCCACATTACACCAACAAGGGAGACTCACAGACAACAACCCGACTAGGACCAACAGCTACAGCCGTGCAACCCTTCAACTGTGACCAACGGCACGAAGAGTCTGCAGAAAGCTTACTGCAGTTGAAACACATTAATGTGGATGGAGGGTATGTACAAATCTGTCTTTCTTTGTGTGATTGGGCAACAGTTTATTGTTCTTTAAATGTGGTAATGTATGGTAGTCAGTCCTTTCATTCTTTATTTTGTCTGGTCTCTTTCAGATTAGCTGAGAGCAGCAGATATTCCTCTACACCACCCCAAGATGAAGAGGACAACAGAGAAGACCTGGCCCCCCTCAACCTCTCAACGAGGAACCAGGACAAAGAGCCTACAGACCACAGATTGAGGTGGTCAGACAATCAGACACTAAAGGGGGAAGAGTTACCTCTGAACCTCAGCCTACGAGCTTCGTATAGCAGTCCTGTTCCCATCTCTGCCCCGAGCACTTCTGAAGATCTTCAGCAGAGGCCAGACACTGAGCTGGACGAAGAGCCATGTGACCAGAGGCAGACTGCAGCACTGGCACTGTGTCAACTAGCCATTGCTAGCTCTGTTGCCTCTTCATGCAAATTCAGCACTACAGAAAGGCCCTCAGAGGACTCAGACAGCTCTTGCTCTCCAAAGAAAAGCAAACACATAACTGAGGCTAAAACAACAAGCAAGAAAAGAGCAAACCGCAGTGAGGCTGAGAGCAAGTGCCATAAAGCCACCAAGAGGGCAAAAGCATCAGGGCGGGCTCTCAGGAGGAGGCCTCGCTGCTGCTGAACACTGACTCTTATCATATTTGGTCACTTTCGCCACAACAAGCATCAACTGACAAAGATCAAATGATTGAAAATGTATAAAATGTATATTGCAGTGCCACAAGTTCAACATTAAAATAATTGTTAAATGTAAAGATTATTTGCATATATTGTATATATAAAACTAAACTTTTATAAGGGCTGTTTATATTTAAACCTGGACATTCTTTGCAATGTTGACAATGTGACAATGAAATGTGGGGATGTACTGTAAATGTCAATATGTTGAATAAATAAAGAAGTCATATTTGATGGTGTCGTCATTAAATGAAAACAGACTGCAAGAAAATCCTTCATTTGAATAAAGTGCTTAGTCGAATAACAAGAGTAAAAACATTTCTTTATCAAAACAATATATTTAACTTGGTAGTTTCATCAACATAACTATGTGGTGGACTGAGCTCTGTTGCGTGTGAGTGTTTTTTCTAGTAAGCTTACCCAAACTCGAATCACTACTATGCAGCCACCACTGAAATCTTTCGCCTAAAAGTATAAAACTAATAATAATTTAATGTAGCCTACTTTCTATCTGAAATTCGGCAGCAATATTGTAAGTTCATTTTAAGTTTCAAACAGAATAAAAATATATTTTATAGTAATCATTCAGATGTTGATAAAGATTCTGAATGTCGATGTTATACTACTCTGAAGCTTCCAACTTTTCCGTGCAGCACTACCAGCGCACAACAGTCCTGTAAGAGTATCTTAGGATAACATTGTCAGTGTTAGATGTTGTCACATACCATCAGTAAGCCTTGAAGGCAGCAGCAGGCCTCTCCTGCCAAGCTCTGCCAGTGCCAGGCAGCCTCCATGCCAAGCATTGTCAGTTTCCTGGAAACTGGAAACACACAACACAGCATAGCATTACAAACTCAAAGTATAAACTTAATTAGTTAAAGGAGCATGAAAATGTGTCCCTGTGTGACAGGTGCTTTGAGAAAAATAAAATAAACATATAAAGAAATGATGGATGGCATAGTGTGACTGATGGAGAGCCAATGTGCCCCCAGCAGGAGCCTACCTGAAGCAGTCCAGCACTGATCCAACCACCTCATCTGCCAGCTCCTTGGGAAGCCTCCCAGTCACCCTCCCAATTCTGAGGGAGTGAATAGAAAGGATAATTATTGCAACGCTGAAACTCTTTTGCCCGGAGATGTTTTTGAATACAAATAAAAACTAAAACTAAAAGCAACAAGGACAACTTTTCACTCAGATTGTTACCCCTTCGCTGCAGACCAGCGCACAATTGTTTCCTTATCTTTCAGTCCCACCAGCAGATACTCTGTAAAGAGAAATATGATTCAGATTAGATTTCCTTAGCAGAGGTAGTGCAATAAAACACTTTTAGAAAAGAGTGGAGCCTGAAACTGACCAATAACCGTCTCCACTTCCTCAGGAATATCATAGTCTTCCTCCAGTTCTTGTATCTCCACTTCAGGAGTGGCAGCCGTGGCAGATTGGGAGGCGGACAGGTTTGCTGCAAGGGAGCGGTTGCCTCTCTGGTACCTGAAGAAAACATGGATATAAACCTTTTTTAAGGTACTTAACTTGGTGCTACAAAAGACCCATAATTGGATTGTTTTGTTATTAACAATATTATTTCAATTGCTGTTATGCATGCTTAAGGTTTAACAAGATGTTCTAATCTGTACACATACATATTGGAATTCTGCATCGATGTGTTGGACAGATAAAGATTGTGACAGCTTATTTTAGTAGGAAGCATAGTTTTCACAATGTTGGATATAATTAGCTGTTCTTATGACTGACCTCCAAGCAGCCAGACGTGGCTTCAGGAAGGTGAGGCCGAGCCTCTGGGTGAGTTTGACGCCCTGCTTCCGCAGCTTGGCCTGGTTGCTCTCCGAAAGATGTTTCTTCTCCAGACACTGCATTATCGTAGGAGCTGAAACCAATAAAGACATCAAAAGTGTCAACACTTTTATAAGAAATACATTGATTAATATACTAAGGAATACATTATATATATGTACATACATTTGATATTTTTAAAGGTATCCTGCTAGAGGCATAAACAGATAAATGTGACTCATCTCATTATGCTGACAACTCTGAATTATTCATATTAACAGTGTTTTTTATATCACAGGTAGGACACAATAATTTGTAAAGACAAACACTTAAAGCTTGAAGTTGCATTTGGTAAAATATTTGCAAATCATTTTGACATTATTATGATTTTTGAGAGGATTTGTACCAAACAAAGAGTGTTTTCTTAAGACACACAGTTCCCTTTAACAAGTATTGTGACTTCTGCGATTACATAAATTGTAGGAGGCTATGTTGTGATTTTGACAACATTTTGAATGTTACCACCTATTTCCAGGTAACTTAACAACACCCAACTGCTTTTGACCAGGTTCACATGTCAGCTATGACTGAACAGTCTCTACCTAAGAGAGTTAGAAATGTGCATTGGAAAGCTTATATATTTATGTATGGAAATGCTCTGTTTTCATACTAAAAATGAACATATCCTGCATTCAAATATCTCCCCTTTGGCAAAGGACATTTAGATAATGATCTGTAACAACAAATAATGATGTTACCACAAGCAAAACTGACCAAAAGCTACAAATGCAACAATTATTTCATTACTTGCTGAATGTATTAACAGGGGAAAGAAAACCTACCATACTGCAGGAGGTCATCTCTTTTTCCATGTTTGAAAAGCTTCCCCTAGGTGGACATTAAAAAGATGACCAAATCAATTCCAGATACTGAAGGGGAACCATGATTGCACTAACACTTGCAGCATCACGCAATGATTGTTGCACTGACAAAACACACATTATTATTATCTCAAAAACCAATGCGTGTAAGTTAATATTATTTTTTGGAATGTCTTGATTCTTTGCAGCACTTTACGCTGAATCTACAAACACAAACAAACAAGCAAGGGTCCCGAAGCTTGTTGACTGAACACACCAGCCAGTTTTAAACGCCCTAAGCACCACATAGGCAGGGAGCAGCTTCACATCACAGAGTAAGTACAAACACACTCTTTCTAAAACATGTCATGCAAGTTTATGTGCCAAGGACATGACTGTAATGTTCTTGCTTGAGGGCTGCATAACTTTACCTTAGTTAGGAAGTGATTGATAAAGATTTATAGTGAGAACAGGTGTATCTAAGAGTCTTCCAGTGGAAAAGGAGTTAATTAAAACCCCTTCGTTCAAAGTCCCCTCAATGTTGTTGTCATTTGATAAAGAACCGTTTGGCTTAAAGCAGTGGATAAAACTGACGCAGGTGACTTGAAACAGCAGATCGCACACACGCAGCAGGTGCATTACACACCTGCCAAAACCACATGAGGCATTGTGTGAGGCATACCAGTCATGTCAGCTCTTGTAAACTATCACCTGCAGGCTTTAATACAGTGGTGAACACAGATTACACTGGCTTTTAATATACACACACAGGCAGTCATGAATACATGCAGGTTTGAGTGGGATAGGGGAGTGTGTGTGTTTACCAGAGACTGCAGCGCACCATCCAGCATCCCAATGCCTAACGGTGACAGCTCATTAGTTTGGGTTATGGTGGTCAGGCTATAGTCCAAAAAGTCTCCAAGGCGCTTCATTTTGACATCAGGGCGTGTCATGAACCTGTACAGTCACGTACATAAGACAAAAAAAGGTCTCTTGTGGGTAAACAAATGCAGACACCAGTGAAGACGCGGAAAGAACAACAATGCCCTCTATTGACTGGAAAACTAATTACAGTTAATGACCTAATAACTCTATATTGTACCTTGTCTTTACTGCAAGTTGCCATATTTTTTTAATAATAACACCAGTTTTTGGTCATGGTTGACACAGGCTTTCCTAATAGACATACAGTAGACATTGTGTATGTTCACCATGTATGCAACAAGATTTTTTATTTAAAAAAACAACAGGAATGTTGATGTTTTTTCTTTTGTTTTGTATTTTAAAGCTTTTGGTTTATGTACACTTCATGGCAATTGTAAACATGAAGTAAAAGAAAAAACATGGAGGTGGATGGCTACATCAATTTATCTGAGTTGAAGACTCTCATCACACAGCAAGTCTAAGAAAACCTGCTCAGTTTCTTTGTTGTCCAAGACTAAATGATATGTAATAAGTGTAAGAGCTGCCAGCAGGAGAGTGTTAGTCAGTTACTTACAGCCGTCTGGATTCACAGACACAATGACTGAGACATTAGTGACACTGATGCAGTTCTCTTGCAGTCCGAAGTCTATCCTGTGACACTTATTTGCTATTTGTACCTGATTATTAGTTTACAAGGACTTTGTCGTGAGATACACCCAAAGTTCTGTGTGATCAGTTTCTTTCTCCATACTTGATAACACTGGTTTGTTGTCATTTCTTTCATTGAGAGGGCCTTAAAGAGACAACTATATTCAGGCAGATAGTATTAGAATAATTAAGGCTTTTTTGAACATTGCAGCATTCAAAATGACCTAAACAGTGGCATAATATATCATTTTTAACTAAATATTGGCCTGTGCAGTATTCACCTGTTTAATAATATTGACCATCTTTGCCCCGTGGAAAAATTACATATGTATTTGGCCATGTATGTATATTGAAGTTATTTTTTTTTTTAAATCGAACAGTTTTCATGACAAACTGCAGATTTCTTTTACAAAGAAATATGTGTAAAATAGAAGGTGGTCTAAAATCATATCAAAGAGGTGTGTCCCACTCTTGTGTGGTAATAACACAATGCTGCATTGAGGAGGAGTCATTGGGCCACATGACATGGAAGCTATTGAAAATAAATGTGACTTTTAAACAACAACAAAAAACTGCTGAATTGAAAAACTTGAACTTTTCTTTTGTAAGGAGCATTATTATTCAATTTGTTCAAAGGTTATACAAATTTGAATAAAACCACAAAATCAAAATACAAGGTTATCGTTAATAGGAGGGGGTTGAGCACTTACTTTGATACCAGTACACACGCTGCATCTCTGGAGCTGTCAGAGACCAGAAGATAGGACTGGAAAAGAATACGGTATGAAAACATGACTGCACAAGATGATAACATTCTTAACACTAGATCCGCCACATCACAATCGCAACAGCGTCATCACTCACAGAGATGTAGATCTTCTTGACAGATTTTTGTATTAAATACTGGCTTTTAGCTCATAAGGAAAAACCCAAAAGAGCCAGCTTACTAGCTGTTACCAAATGATTGTCTTTTAAGATTTGTCTTATTAGAAAGTGCTTCATCAAGGGATATTAATGGGGTCCCAAATTATAGAGTATCATAACCTCGTCACCTCTCACAACATGTTGTTGAACCAGGTGGCCAACCTATTTTCTTAACTTCAGCTTACTCTCTCTCGACCTGATCTCTCTCCCTATTCTCATTCTCCTCACCACCAACAGCGTCCAGCTGTAGATGGCCCTGCACCTGCAGCAAACATGTGTGTCACTTTTACACAATCGGCAGCATCTGCATGAAGGGCCTTCTTTTTCTTCGCCCGCAGTTTCTCTGCGCCTCCTTTACACTTTGACTTCTTGATTTCTCACTCAAACTTTTTGTCGATGCACAATTTAATGATGACGCAGGAGCCCAAAGGGGAGGTGACAGATTGTGTGATTTGGCCAGCCCAGCATAAATTAACAAAAAATATGAAAACAATTGGCAGGTCTACCTGAACGGGCGTCTTTAAGTTGTGTCTGCCCACCGGGAAAGTGCCTGGTATGCCAGATGGCCAGTCCAGCCCTGCACACTAGCTAGTTGTTGATGTTATAATAATATAATGTATAATATGTTACCTTTGTGCCGTAATGGCATGTGTGAATGTGTTGCACGCATCGCCAGCAGGTGGTGCCTTTGGGTAAATTTGCAATTTGGAGTGTGCCCCAACAAGGGTGACTGAGTCAAACGTAGAGCTCCGCCCACATTGAGGTACGCCCCGATATTGCACACTGATACAGATCTATATCTCTTACACAAAACTGCTAAACAACACCAAAATAATTTGCTATACTTTACTTGCCTTTGCAATAGCTAGAATACGGTCCATGGTGGACTCTTTGGCCTTGCCGCCGTCTGAATCCAGATGACCATCCAGACGACAAAGGTCAAAGGGTATGAGGCAGGTCATGGAAAGCCACAACAACAACATGTAGCGAGTTTCCCAAGTCTGGAAAAAGTATGGAAAACACACTAATGTTAAATAGTTGAAAAAGCCAACAACAAAAAGATTATACATTCAACCAAATAGGAGGTCAATGCAGAGAGGTGTGGTTGTAAAATTCCCCATGAGAAATAATATCAGTGTTACCGCAGTGTCTTTGGGATCCTGCCTGGACAGCAGGTCCAGTACTGGATGGACATCTGCCACTTCATGGGGCAAAAGCTGCATGAAGATTTTATAGCCTCTGACCTGCCAAGAAAAAGATACATTACGCAATTGCCATGAATGTCATATATATATAAACTATAGGGCTACCACTATGGGCCCTGCCTGTACCTATTCGCTCTGCCATCGCGTGAAGGGTCTGCTAACAAGCGACCAACAGAAAGGTTAATGTTAATGTTGTTGCACGTCACAAAGGCACGTCCCCGCTACCACCACCCCCCAAGTATATTTCAGATCTGTGGGAAACACTGTAAACCATTTCTGATAGCAAACAAATGACACAATTCAGCCTTTTGAATTCAAACAATAAACACAATTCTGTTTATATTCTTCTCTTTAGTGCAGTCTGGTGGGTTTTCACTGACATAGTAGTGAAGACACCGCCAATGTGAACACTGACCTTACAGATGATGTAGAGAAACTTGAAACTCAAATGAACTAATGAAGGCGGGGACGTATCACTCCTCACAAACTCCAGCATCATGTTAACCATCCATTCTGAAACAAAGTATGAAATATGTTATCATAAATATATTCTTCTATATAGATTGTGTGTGTGCTGTCATCACAGTGCACGTTACCCAAGTGAGGGTCCAGGAGATGAGGCTGCTCTTGGTATCTGTCCATTGTCACTGTAGGAGGAAACAGTGTGAGGAATTGCGAACAAGCCACGGTTAAAATGACATGCTATGCTTCATGTTGTCTGTGGATGCCTGTCTCACCTAAGAACTTCTCTGTGGCGCGCTCTATTGTCTTCATGTCCCCGTGGACCTCAGGCAGGCTGGCGATGAGAGCTTTGGTCTCGCTGCTATCACTGAAGCCCTCCAACACGCACAGTTTTACAAAAGACTCTCCTTCTTCACCACCGGGACACCCACTGTCTGTCTCCGATGAGGCCATCCTGTCAGACTTCTCACGTTGATGCAGAGGCTAACGTTAGCGTTATAACGGTTCTAACACACTTAGCTAGCTACTATTAGCATTCAACACAAGCAAAAGTAACACGTTTGGCATACAAAATTGCTTGAGAAACGATGTAATGTATTGAACTCAAATAGCTACGACACGGACTTGGATAGACGGTAATGGCGTGAAAAAAGACTACACAAAAAATGAATTTAATAGCATTAAACTAAACCCAGTCATTAGTCTTCAGCTCTTCTGTTGTGATGTACGCAGTCAAACACAAACTCGCGCCCCGCCCCAGAAATGCTTCTTCTTTGGTTTATTTCCGGCAGAGTAGACACACGTTGGTGTATTGCTGCCTCTCATCGGTGTAGAAACGTCATTGTTCTTGACCTTTGTGGTCTTGAGGAAGTGTATTACTTTTCCTTTGAATCGATACAGCCGGTCGCCAAGCCGTGTTATAAGGGGAAAACGTTTTAATCCCAGTTTTCTTAATTATATGAACAAAATCCTCCTTTCCCCGGCCTTGTCAATGTGATTTCATCCTTCTGAGGGATGTTTACATACCGACAGGTTACACTTGTGGTTGGATGTCATTTGTCATTTGTCATTTTTCACTGCCGTCTGCATCCCACTTTTTCTTGCTATTTAAATCAATGAAAAGCAAACTAGCCTACATGTTTCAGGCGTTGATATCTTAGATGTTATTCTTCATATTTTATTGATTATGTTTGGTTTATGTTAATACGTGCATTTGCTAGGAGACTAGACAAGACAGTGAAAAACAGCCTGGGAGAGGAGATATAGTTGATTCTGGTGGCGCTGGTCCAACAGACAGTAAGAAGAGCTCTTTATGACGAGTAAGAGGAAAGTGTTACAGTCAACTTTAATACCTTTCATTATCAGGTGGATAACAAATACAGCAGCTCAGAGCTAAGCATTTGGTTCATCCAAGGATTAATTATTGGTTTAGCAGTGGACATATAATATTGCAAGAGTCTATTAAAATACAGATTTTCTAGTGAATGCTTCAGTCTGCATGTATCAACAGTCAGACTATAATGATATTGACAAAGTATAAAGCATTGCAAACTCTGGGAATATGATCAATTCAATTGATCGTATGCAGGCAATGTTAAATAATACTTAAGAAGAATTAAGAAAAAGCTAGCAGCAGACTAAAGAAGCATATAGAGCTTTGGACCAACTTGAAACTTCTAGGCATATATAATTATAACTCAAAAACGATCTTAAATACCCGGTACTCGTAGCCTGCCTTTATACTTTAAAGCTCCCATGTCATGCTTTTCCGGTTATTACCCGTCCCCTTGTGTGTTATGAAGGTTTTTATGCATGTAAACGGTGTGCAGAGTCAAAACCCTCAAAGTACACCCTGTAGCGAGTAAAACTCTAACACAGAAAATACCTCCCCAAAACGCCTCGTTGGAGATACGTCACTGCCCATTTGAGTCTTCCATTTAGTTCCGGGTACCGCCTGATGTCATGCCGTACCCGGAACGAAATGGACCAATCCCGAAGAGCTATGGCCACACCAGCAGCGGCGTGTTCCTCCTCCAGAGGTTCGAAGAACCGGCATTTCACAGACGAAAGCTTCCAAAACATTGCCCAGTTTGAGGCCGGATATGCACAGCTTGTTTGGACCGTTTGGAGCAGGGGAAGATCTGGGTATACAACCTGTAAGTTTGCATTGTTATTTGTGTATTTATCAAACAAGACTGTTTAAATGTGTAAACTGTGTTGGACTGCTAAGCCATTGACACAGTGCTAACTGTGCTAACTAAGTTGCTAGAGTTTCCATATATCAACTCTAATATCAGCAGATGGCCTTGCATACATGTATCTCATAGCAGGAGAATGTCTGCATTCACACACAAAATACCTATTGACAGTATACTCCGGGTGATTTGCCGGTCAGTCGCGAAACGTAATTACATTATAGCTGGCGTAGCGATCTAACACACGGAGCTAGAGCTAGTTTTGGTCAGAAAAACATTTTTGTGATGCTACGTTGCTAGCGTTTAAATATATCAACTACAATGTCAGCAGATGGCCTTACATGTTTGTCATGGCAGGAGAATGTCTGCAGTCACACACACGGAATACTCATACAGTATACTGTACTGTGATTTACCGTACATTGTGACCGTACATATACTGCATGTAGCTAACGAGGCTAGCTGTATGCTAGCGCAAAACAATGTATTCATGCAAGTTACATTGTATGACCGAACGTAGCAGAATACCCGTATACGATTGCAATTATAAACACGTTATTGCTAGCCTAATATGAACCACTAGCTTTTGTTCATAGTAGTTTTATTACACTGCATTATAGTTGCCTTTCCTCCAAGCTAACGTTCATATCGTGTTAGCTACCAAGGTAAACAAAGCTAGGTTAGCATATTAGCAGGCAAGCTGTTCATTACACAACTACTACTAACGAATCTAAAACAACTAAGTTTCTCTAATATTTTGTGATTTGCATTTGATTTCGTCCAGCCAGATCCTGGCGGACAATCCATGACGGGGAAGGGATTCTACTACTACTGAGGGTGCTAAAAGGCACCGCACCGACTGTGCGCAGGCAAGATGCGAGGAGGAGGAATGGATGATATACCGTGTATATATGTATATTTATGTTCATTTTGTACATTTCTAAAATAAAGTTTAATGGAAATACTTAGTAGGCCTATCCTTTCTTCCCTGAATTCATATATAGCAAACCATGATTTGATTTCTCATCAAACAGTAGTAGTTTATAACGGGTAAAAATAACTTACTCTTTGTTATGAGAGTAGCTCGTAGGCCACAACGGAAAGACAAGGAGACATACACGAGTTTACAAAACCACGGCACATTTATTGTGGTAAATGCAGAGACAGGTGGTTGAGAGGATCGCAGAGTTAGTCTTCCTGCAGCCGCTTTGGAGAGAGACTGTGTCCGGAGGTGTCCGTGATCGTGCTGATTAGCCTCTTCAGCTCCACCCCATCGTAAGACAAAGGCCCTGGGGCCGTCACACTCTTCTATAACAACAGTTAAAAATATATATGTATATAAAATATACCGCTGTACCGACGCCATGATAAGACTGATGTTACGCTGAGAGCAGCCGGGAAAAGCACTGACATGGGCGCAGCCTCTCTGGTGGTTGACTAATCAGAACGAGTGGCCGAGCTGACCAATCGGAGCACACTAGGCTCACAGGGAGGGGGGGGCAAGAGCTCCAACGAGTCGTTTAGTGGAGAAAGTGAATACTGCTGAATACACATGCTTGACAGAGATGCTGTATGCGAAACCAATGTGAGTTTGGAAAATTGCACAGTATAAATCTATTTTAGTATACCTCAACAATGTAATTATGATCAGTGGAAATGGCCATGACATGGGCCCTTTAAAGCAGGGGTAGCCAACACGGTGCCCGCGGGCACTTGGTCGCCCGCAGAGGCAACGTGAGTCGCCCGCGGGGCATGTTCTAAAAATAGCTCGCCAAGCAAATCCAAAATGTATAAAATACACAAAACAAAAAAGGAAATGTAATTAAAAGAATCTACCCTATGCATAAACGAAACCTAAATCATAGCGAACTCTATCTACTTACTACAACTCTATATCTATCTAACACCCCTCCTGCCCCCACCCCCAAAATTAATATCTACCAATCACGTTCTTGCTTGATTTGCGGGACCAGCGTTGCAGTCTGGAAGAAAAGCAATGTGGCACCTCCCCGCTGATTTCCCTTCTGGCAGAATCTACACAACATTAGCCTATCATGCCAGCCTATACAACACATGGGGGGCAGAGTTTTACTCTGTGTGTTGCAACTTGCATATCTTTATTGCACTTGACGCACACACGCATGGCGTAATTTCCACCTGGGACAGGGGGGAAATGTCCCCGCTCTTTTCGAAATCCCGTTTGTGCCCCCCCACTTTAAAAATATGTTTATTTTTATTTTTTAACGCAAGCCGTCGATCGCCACGGAGGAGCTCACAGCCTCTGTGAGCGAGCGAGACAGAGAGAGAGCGAGCGAGAGAGCTAGGGAGGGAGGGAGGGAGGGAGAGGGGGAGAGAGAGGGGGAGAGAGAGAGAGAGAGAGAGCTGGGGGGGGAGGGAGAGAGAGAGAGCTAGGGAGAGCATACCTTTATCTATTTAATATAGATAAAGTAAGAAATCATTCCAATGTGTACTAGGACAGTACAAAAAATCAAAAAACAGTTTGAAAGGGAAGTGATCAGTAAAATAAGCATACATAAAAAGAAAAAATGCTAGGTAACATAAGATAAGAATAAACCAGTTTAAATGATTTGTTATTGGTTGTGATCATATTCTAAAGATGTTTGGATTATTGAAAAGTATACAGCTCTCTTTCATCTGAGTGTTGAGAGCTGTATCCATCAATTCATGTTGTGCTCAAAGTGCTCCAGATTGATGCATTTCACTTCAACATTAAAAAATAATCTTCCTGGGGGTGCATGCCCCCCGACCCCCCTAGAGGAGGTGAGGACCCCCCTGGAGGAGGTGAGGCCCGTCCACCCCCAAATAAAGCAGGTTAAAATAATTAGATTGCATACATGTTCTTTTAGTAAACACTGAAAACGGGTACCACAGACCCAAACAGCAAACAAAGGTTAAAGGTCAGAATATCATAATGTTAAAATGTGCTAAATATATACACTGCAAAAAAAGAAAAGAAAAGAGGAGTAAAAGTAGCCCCCGACTTGTTTTATTTTTTAAAAGTAGCCCTCACCCTAAAAAAGGTTGGTGACCCCTGCTTTAAAGTATACAGTATATTCTTGTTCAAACATACAATGTAAGATAATTAGAAGATGTGAATTCTGTTTGTCATATTTTGGAAGCAGACTGGTACTGTAGGTGTAGCAGGCAAAGCAGAATTGTTTTGTGTTGTTGGTTCTGTATTGTCTACACACAATATAAACATTGCATTGTTTGAATATAATGTATGTCTCAACACTTAGCCATACAAGCTCTCTTAAAATGTGCATCTGTCGAAATACAGTAGAGGGACCAGTGTGAGTTTAACACTAAAGTTTTCTACAAGTTATTGTTAATGCAGTTATTTCAGAAGGTCCTTCATAATACTTATTGCAGAGCCTCTGTATCCCCCACCAAAGTGGTTCCAGTGATTCAGATAGTGGAAGAGTTGGTAAAGCTGGTTTCTCTTTGCAAAACCTGGTGCTTTAGGAATCTTTTCATGGTAAGCAGAGTAAAAAGAGCTGTCAAAGCCACCAAACATCCCGGCAATACCCAGCTCATATTCTGAATGACCATAGAAGGAGGCTGGGTCAAAGATAACTGGGTCTTCTCCACACTGTGCCACGTTGCCTCCCCATAAGTCTCCATGGAGGAAAGCAGGGACAATCTCCACATCTGTGAAAAACTGAGGGATCTTCAGCTGTAAATAACAGACACAATATGTAAGTTGCACTGTCAAATCATTGATACAAACATAGGGACATGTATACAATATATTTTGTTCTTGATGGGGTCAAAGTGGAGGTGCACCTGTAGCTTGGCCCATAGTTCACTGGCCTGTCTGTCTCCATAGGATTTCTCCACCATGTTAAGCTGGTGCTGCAGCCTTTGCTGGGAGTAAAACATCACCCAGTCATCCTGCCACTCATTTTCCTGTAGACATAAGGGGAAACAATACATGCAGTAACACTTAAACAGCACATAAATGTACTACACATAGATATTAGAGATTACAAGACAGTTTCGTTTTGACAGATTTGTATTTTTTACCTGCGGTAGATATCCACAGCATGTAGGTAAACTGAAGCCAAATGTGTCAACCACAGCAACCTCCATTTGTCCAGCTCCTTTTCCTGTGTACAGTAAAATACATTATACAATCCGCATTAAAATAGCATCATATTTTGAGAAGCAACTGTTATTCAGTGTAGTAATGGAAAAAGGATGATTGATTTTACTGTGGATGTGTATTTTTTGAATGTATGAAGGTGATGTTAAGTTGAATTACCCACTGTCTGCTGCTCTTTATTTAATTTGTCCAACTGTCTCTTGTTGTGAACATGCAGCTCTGCCAGCTGCTCGCCTAGGTCCTTTGAGTACCTAAACATTGCGTTTGGAAATAAGTAAAGTATTGTTTAAAAAAAAAAGATACATTTACGGCTATATTTTCATGATGATCTAGCTTTTTGGCAAGATATGTCAGAAATGTCTGTGTGCAAAGACAATGTACACACAGTTTGGATGGACTTAATGATGTGTTGAACTGATGAACTGGTGCTGTATCTTTGGTTCCATATAAATATGGCTACTGTTCAACAGTGTGAATGGGAAAGGAGATATATTAGTGATATCATGTCAGGATGCTATGATTATTAAGTACTATAACACTTGTTAAACCAAATAATACTGTATATCTTACCTAGAGTTAGTATTTTTATACTGGTCCCCTTTACCAATTAAATGCCACAGATATACATTTTCATTTTGCCCTCTATTTTACTGATAAAGTACCAAACACATTGTCGGAGGTAGCTCTTACTTGGTGAGACCTCTCATGTCCAGATGTTCCATCACAAATGCACATCCTCCTGTGTCAAGCTCAATCACCTTCACAGGCTTGGGGACTTTGACAGTTTCTGTCTTTAAAATTGCTTCCAAACTGGCCATCTCCCCATCGAACATCAATTTGGCCTAAATAAAAAATGAGTTTAGGCTGGTGACAAGTCCAGTAGCACAGATCTAAACATTATTTAGCATGATACATAATTATTGTAGTCTTAATAATTTCACAATGTGTGCATAAAGTTTAGTGGCAGTCTGTCTAGCTTTAAGAGGCTCTATCTACTGAGAACGTACCAACTGAATACAAGTCAGTATATTTAATTCAAATATAAAACAATGATAATCACATACCTCTTTCTTGTGATTGATCTTCACAAACACTCTCCCATTGTCAGTATCATAACTCTGGCCCTCGCTGATACATCCACCTCCCGAGTGACCCGTTGACTTCAGCATGGCTGTCCCCAGCTCTTTCTTTAATTTAGCTTCCATGGTTATTATTGCCACCAATTTGACAGGATAAAGTGTTGCTAATGCTAACAACAAACTGCACTTGCAGGGCCCGAAGTTAGGGGGGCGTTTTGACCAGGTTTTTGACAGCTTCCGGGGACGGTGATATTTTTTCTTCCGTAGTGGAATGGTCACCAATCAGAAAAACAGACAGAAGTGACTCATTCATATTTCGTCCTATCACAGCAACGAATGACGGCCACGTGAGTATTGCCTTGGTGGCAAGTGAAGCTATAACGACTACATGCTAGCATTAGCTTCGGTATGCTCCTGAACAGAAATGAACAGCAATGACATTTGTCTGCTTCTTGGAGCAACTGGCGTCGGGAAAACATTGTTGCTGAAACGTCTACAAAATATCCTTTGTGCACAGTAGAATGTTTTGAACTACATTTGAGAAAAGGTGGAAAATAACAATTAAAGTTAACTGGTTTATCTAGCTAACGTAGACTAATTTAGCTTGATGAGCTGGTGTAACGTTATTAATTCTAGGCAAGTTACAGAGTAAGTAATCCATAAACTATACAAGCGTTTTGTAGATAATTATTGGATGTGGCCTAATATCTAATCTTGCACCGGAAAAGTACACATTTAGTTGCAAAACAATATTTGTAGACTGGATTTGAGCAAATACATGACACGATACTGTCACACTGTATTTAAATAACATGCACATGTATCAAAACGATTAGTACAAACTGTGCCTTTTATAACGGATCAAACATGTCGTATGATATATCATAAACTGTTTAAATATGATATCGAAATAAGTTGCTTTCTCTAAAGCTGATGGTTATCACCAGTGGATATCTTCCATGACATATTTAGTTTACAGCTCAGTTTGCATGGATTGGAGGAACTGGGCGAACCTCCTTCTACCCTGCCTACAGTAAGTGTTATTGAAAGGTAGTTTTAATATATTCGCAGTTTTTATGAGACAAGGCCATCCATGTAATGCCCTCATTTTTTTGTAACCTCCACAGGTAGGAACCAACCTGACAGACCTGAAACTGAAAAAGAAGAAGGTGACATTGAGAGAACTGGGAGGCTGCATGGGTCCTATATGGCCGAGTTACTTCAAAGACTGCTCATCTGTAATTGTATGTTATTTTGACTGTGTTAATTTGCAACAGTTGACAAAAGACTGGTCGCATTATTTGTTTTGTTTTTTGGCTTTCTCATAGTTCATGGTGGACTCAGCCAACATTGCTCAGATATCCGCCTCCTGTATCCAGCTGCTGTCAGTTCTCTCTGCTGAGCCTTTGCACAATGCCTCTGTGCTTATTCTATTCAACAAGAGGTGACATTCACACACACATTGTTCACTAAATGTACTTGCCATAGCTGTAAGTTGTCAGTGTCAGCAGAAGGAACACAATATGTATCCATTATCTTAATTCCGTCTCTTGGTGGGGTTTGTTTGTGCCATTGTGTATTTTCTCATTTTATTTGTTATTTTTACCCTTGTCCAGGGACATGCCCTGCACTATGAGTCTCGTGGAGATAAAGTCGCTGTTCAGAATGGATGACATCATTGCATCTGCTACTCAGCCGATCACAACACAGGAACTCAGTGCCCGGTCTGGACAGGGACTTCAGGAGGTGCTGAGCTGGCTGGAGTCCATCATAGTCAAGTGAAATATCATATGTTTTTTCCTTATGAAAAGATGCTCCTCCCACAGGACTTGATCTAGCTTTTTGGCAAGATATGTCTGAAATATCTGTGTGCAAAGACAATGAACACACAGTTTGGATGGACTTAATGATGTGTTAAACTGATGAACTGGTGCTGTATCTTTGGTTCCATATACATATGGCTACTGTTCAACAGTGTGAATGGGAAAGGAGATATATTAGTGATATTATGGCAGGATGTTGTTGTGATTATTAAGTACCATAACTCTTGTTAAACCAAATAATACTGTAGATCTTACCTACAGTTAGTAGTTGTTATACTGGTATACTGCTGGAATGTATGACTAACTGCAGTTCGATTCTCATGTCTAAGTAAAGACTTGTTTTATATTCAAACAAAATAGTCTCTTACAATTACATTTGAATTGCTAGAAGAGCTTGGCTTGTCAGTGATTTCTGTAAGTGATGAAGCATAGTGGCAATTAGTCACTACCAGCAGGGGGCATAAAGTTAACAAATACTGGAACCACAACTAGCTGAGATTTCATAATTTCATTATAATGCATTGATATCACAGAAAAATTAGAACATACAAAATAATAAAACCAACTAAAGAATGACGCAGTGTTGCAATTACACCCTTATATTTGATGATTCAGTGGATCACAAGCAATTAATTAAACTCTTAATTATTACATTTTTCTCATGTTTCCTTGCTTATTGTGAATTTTGAAGCACTTCCAGTCCTCCAAAACTATAATTTCATTCAGTTAAGCCCAGCAATTAATTTCACTAGAGTATAATAATGTACACACTGATGTTTTTCATCAGTTCTGGCGCCAACAGAAATCCACAATCCATACAACTCTCTTGTCTCTTCACAGGAATAAAATAAATTCTATGTGCCTATGACAGCAGAAGTAGTGAGCAGAAGACGTGTTGCCTTCTTCTAAAGCCATAGTCAATTTGCCTGGTAATTGTGGCTAAGTGAACAATTAACAAACTATGCTTTTGTGTATGTTTTGTCTAAATTGAATTCGCAAAAGGTTAAAGAAGGTTAACATGACACTAACGGTTTCTAATAAAAAAGGTGTTATCAATTGTATATACCCTACTAATGCAATCATGACAAGAGTAGCAGGACAGATCGTTGCAGAGAAGAGTCGAACCAGCTTGCATCAATCTAAGGGTAACTACATTATAACACATTATAAAAACGACTAAGAAGTCATACAAGTCCTTGGGGCTGAAGTTCAGTCTTTGATTAGAATTATATTTCAAGAGCAAAATCTAATAGCGTTCCCCTTTTTCATAGATTATATTTCCAGTTTAGTTGGTCCTCATAAGAAAGGGTTCTGGCTGCTCTGTGCAGCCTGTGATCCGTCGGTGCTTCCTGAAGAGAAGGGCAACAAGGGCTCAGGGAGGGTCCCCGGCAGGCCGAAACCTGGCTGGGTGGGGTGAGTGAGGGACATAGGGAGGCTAGTAGGCTGGTGGCTCATTGGCAGGGGCAAGGAGGCACTGTATGGAAGGGAAGTGCCCTGAGGCGCCGAAGATATCGAGCCAGAGCCCAATTGATTCAGAGTTAGTTTGGGCTGCTCAGTTTGGAATGGATTGTTGGGTGAAGGAGCACTCAGTCCTAGACAGAAAGAAAACAACATAAAACTATTAAGTTTGCCCCAAAGGAATACTTCCCCCACAAATATTTTCATATTCTCAACACTTCTGCATTAACAATCACACACATGCCCAGGCACACTACTCGTATGTGCAAGTCAGTTTCATACAGAATGGTTTAAGGACCATGTGTTTGGTGAGTTGTGAGCAAACCAAGTGAATTAGACTGTGATTATACTGCAAGAGTTGTGCGAGAGTTTGTAAATGGATCATTGATATTAGTGATGGGAATTATGGCTCTTTGAAGGGAGCCGGATCTTATGGCTCCGTTCCTTTGCGAGAGCCGTTCAAAAGAGCCGTTTTTTTTAAGGGGGCGGGGTGAATAGGTTTATCTGCAAAATATACCTTTTATAATTCAATCAAATGTAGCCCTGTTTTGACTAATGATTTACATGTGTACATATATATCACTTACATTATTCAATACATCCTTTGTACTGAAGTATTCAAAAGTAAAAATTACATTTTTAATATAAATGATTTGCTGTGGCCAATTGTTTTCATTGCATTTACAGACCCTTGTAACTCTCTGATTGTAGAACCACGCTATAAAAAAGCAAATAGCAACACCTATACAAACTGACAACAAATCTTTGCTGAGCCTAATAAATATATTGCAATGCTCAAAACAGCAGCATCCAACAGTCTCTAATCCTTGGATATTACATGTCACTGCATGCATTCAAGGAGCACCCGTAGCGCGGAGATCATTACAAAAAAAAAATGTCTTGTTCGCGGGCGCGAGCCGGCTCCCGTCGTTTACTTTGAGCCGGCTCGTTCGCGACCGACACATCACTAATTGATATGGTTGTGCTACTATCAAACACAGCCCCAATATAATACATGAAGAATTACATTTTACTCTAGATTCTGCATGAATGTGAGAAAAATAACATTTTAATAGATCAGTCTACACAGAACTGATTTAAAGCTAGAGTTTCAGCTATTAAAGTCTCTTGACTTCCCTGGTCTTTCCCTTGTAAAACAAAAATAGTATTGTATCTTCAGCCAATAGTACAGATATTACCTGATAGGAAGGGGTTCATGATCTTGGCTGGGGGGTTTACTGGGATCAAGGCGTCCAGGTTCACCAAGGAAGCTGCTGTGGGGCCCAGGAAGGCCTCAGGTGTCCTGCATGAACGAGGGCTGGGGGCAGCCAAGCTTTCTCCAAGACGTGACAGGTCAAAAAGCTCAGGACTGCCCTCTCCTCGCCCATTCAAGTTCACCTGGCCTCCATCCATGGCCTCATCAAACAGATCGCCATCTAAAAGCGAAAAAATATTAAGTTCTTACATTGCAAATGTGTGGGATGCACAGAACCACAAAACAGTAAAATAATTCACTGTTTACCTGAGGGGCTTCCAGGTCGAGCACCGGGGTCCCTTGTAGCTCCCATGTGTGCTGAGAATGCATCCATTCGAGAGGAGGCTAGAAACATACCCACATACATTTCATTATATTATTTTAAATATGTCTTTGTAAATATCTATGGTGCATCTCCTATTTATTTTTCGGCTGAGCTGCATGGGAGCTTATATTACCTGTGCTGGGAGGGAAGGCCCATTCTTGGCCGGGGGCCTTCAGGTGGCTCTGAGGGTCATCCCAGGGGTCGACTGTGGGCTCCCATGGTGGAGGGGGGCTGTTGGAAGTTGGCGGTGCCATCCAGGGAGGATCTACCCTCGGGATGTTGGTGCTGCCTTTTTTAGTAACAGAGAGGTGAATGAGAGAGAGAGAGAGTCTTCTGTTTTAGCATGAACTAAAGGCAGAACGTGTTGTGCCGTAAATATGAAGAATGGGGGGGTTTCATTCCAACACTGCATTATCCATTTTGATAAAGAACACCTGAAATAAGGCAACAAATGTTTCTGACTATTATTTACTACACAACTTGGGCTCAAAGGTTCAGTTGGATACTTTTAAAGGAATATATTTCTTCATATTTGCTCTAACTGTCACATTTCCCTGACAGGGGGATTAGAGAAATAATAAGTAAAAAAACTAATTCTGGTTTCTCTGCCACCTCCTGTTCTGATTATATATCTCATCACAATATGGAAGGATACGGTAACAGTTCCTTTAAATATGATAAAAAGTTACTTTTATAAAATATAGGCAAGGCAAGGCAAGGCAAGTTTATGTATATAGCACTTTTCAGCACGCGACAATTCAAAGTGAATAATATACCAACTTATCCTTTGAACTCTCCTTCTTTAGTCATGGTAAGCTAACTCAAGTCTCACCCATTGTGTCCCAGGGATCCCTTATCTCATGAGGAGCAGCTGCCTGGGGGGGGGCATTATTCCATCGGTGGTCACGAGGAGGCTGAGCTGAGGGCAATGCGAAAACATCTACAAGGTCCATGAAGGCAGTCTGACAAAAACAAGAAAAACAGGGTCAATTTAGTATATTGCTTCTACTCTCAGACGGTTATCAAATCCTCAATGAAAAAGTTGAATTTAATTTTTTTTAAACTGTAATGTTATTCTGGAGATTTAAAACATGATTCCACCAAATAATCAAGCACCTAATCATTATCATAAGTCAATATAATTTGTAATTTTATTTTAGTCCTCGAAGCATGAGAAAAACACTAAACTACAATGTATGGTTGTATTTCACCACCCCCATTGAGATATTCCATACCCCAATATTTCATACCCCGCCTTTAGAATCCATCTCATGTTTGCTTTCCTCCAGAGCTTTCTTGAGCGTCAACTCATCTCCTTGGCGACTGAGCTGCTCCTGTCAACAGAAAGACACATGGTCGCCTTTGGGCATGACAGCTTCCGGCAAAATTCCCATATTGTAATTTGTCACTTCATAGTGTATTTATGACTCAACCCATGCTCACTAGCTCCAAAGCCAGCTTGTTTTTTTTTTCTTCTGGGTAACATATGACCCAGATATAGATGAGTGCGATGGGCACAAACCAACCAAATTCTGAGGTCAAACAGAAGAGAGATATCACTCCGATTTCTAACAGAGCAGCTCTATTGTGGCATAGAGGAAACAAGGGAGGAAAAGGACTGAGAGAGTGAGATAGGAGGAGAGAAGTTACACCAGATAAAACAACAGTGATAAGAAAGAAGCAAGTTTGCCGTTTTAAAGTGGTTGATAATTATTAGAGAAAACAATAAAACATGGAGGATGATTCCCTAATCTGTAACCTAAAATGAAAGGTAGGATCACATTATTTAATTCAAGGTGATAATCTTGAAGATTTCCATTTGAAAAAAAAGTCTATCAAGTAACACAATGGTCATTGAGCCAATGGTTCACCAATAAAAGCACTTGCATGTGTAGTATTTCAAACTTGATCTATGTGGGGACTTTTCCCAGAGTCACACGATAAGTGACCGTTTCATTCACCCAGCTGTGGTTGGTTAGGAGAGCCAGAAAGGTTCCCTAACTGTGAAGTTGCTTACAGTTATTTTGGTCTAGAAAAGCTGATAAACTATGAAACAAGCAATGACTACAACAATAATTGAAAAGAACTTCAAAAACAAAAAGTTGGATCCAAAGACCCATCATCATTTACTGTTTGTTGCCACAGGAAACAGTGACATGAGAATGTAAGTTGAAATCTCAGCATCTCCAAAAATAAAAAGTGTTTGCCTGCCCCCCCCCCCCCCCCCAGTGACAACAACAAACCCTACCTGCTGGTGCTCCTCCTTGCTCAGGCTCAGGGCTAACTGAAGCTGGGATTCTTCATCCATTTCCTGTGCCACAGGTGCAGGTTTGACTGGCTGGGTGGGGAGGGGGACCAGGGAGGAAATTACAATTAGTATTTGGTCAACAAAAGGGTAAATAATGCTTGGAAAAACAGACAATACATTGCATGCAATTATAAAGGTGTCCCAGTCCGGCAGAGTAAAAGGGTCCAACCTTCTGCCCTTCACTGATGCCACACCAGGAAAGTGTTTGGCATGATCTCATACTACTGAACTAAGAGGAGAGATATAATGGTTAGTTGAACAGAAGGATGAAGCCTCGTCTGATTAGTCGCTGTAAACAAAAAAATACATGTATTTTTCCTGTTCATGGTTAAGTGAAGCCAGATGTAGAAAGGAGAGTGAGTAGTGCATGCAGTCGTTTTTCTCAAAAGGGCTGAGACTCTATCGTGAGGTTGGTTTTTAGTGTGCTTCAGAGCAAAGGATGCAAAGGAAGAGTCATCCTATATCCCAGCATACTTGTACCTTCTTGGTCTCCTCCTTGCTGAGAGTCATAGCAATCTGGAGCTGGGTCTGTTCATCAATATCCACTGTAGGAGGCGGCTAGGGTCAAGCAGGAAGGATTAGGAGGAAGACTTTTTCAAAGGGAAAGGTAAAAGCTTGATTTTGCTTGAATGATTCTTAAAGAAATCTAACGATTTAAGGTGATTCAGATCAGAGAAGTATCACAGAAACTGCTGTGCACTACAACAAATTCCCATAGAAGCAGAGCAGGAGTCACAGTGGGCAACGACTGTCCTTGCCATGGAGACGAGGACAGGCTGTAGGAGTGGATCAATGCACACATCCTGTCTGGCTCCTCACTCACAGTTTCCTCGCTCCAAAGCATTGCTCACACGGATTTGTCAAAGAGCCATTATTGACCACATCAGAGACAGAATTGATGAGATCACTTTCTGTTAAAGGTTTCTGTGAAATGGCGGCCTAGTAGAGACAGGCACTTGTAGTGTGCAGTAGGGATGAGAGGTTTGTGTGTCCTCAGTGTGTGTGTCTGATATCTTAGTTAGAGGTACCTTTTCACTTTCTTCTCGGCTCATAGCCAGGGCCAGCTGCAGCTGCAGCTCCTCCTCTCCACTGGTTGATGGCAGAGCCTGCTCCATTTCTGGAGCAAGTCGAGGAGAGGAAGACGAGGCTACAGGGACAGAGGCAGAGAAGACGGGTGTGAACAGAAACATTAACAGATGAAAATAAACAGGAAAACAAAGAAGGAACCCTTTAGGCTGACACTGTTTTTGAATGTTAATTTGATTCCACTGCCCGTTGTTTAGGGCCTTTGCTGGCATTGCTTGCCACGGCCTGCCTAACTCTGCCTGCACCAAGAACAATGGGGCGCCTGTGTGGAGAGTTAGGGTGGTGGAGGGGCAAAGGAATGGACGGGTTGGAGTGGGGCCCACCTTATTACCCTGAATCCTTTGGGTGGGATCCAGGACGCATGTCCAGGTTTGGAGGAGGGGACTGGCCAGGGGGGCCGGCAGTAGACCAGTCTGGGCATCAGGCTGTGGGTCATGGGGCTAAAAGAGGGAAGCTGGCCACACGTTGGCAAAGTCAGGTCTCAGAAACCAATCATTTCCACTGTGCTGCCCCTCAATATCCCATTGTGAGCTGGAATGCTTGCTGGCAATTAGCTGCTGCCAACCTCTTGCCCGCCACCCAAGCCATCAGTATACCACCATGACGGGTTCCTGAAATCTAAAAGAGATCCACCACTATCCTCCCTCTAAAATCTTAAAACGTAAAATCATCCAGGGCAAAACGACAAAATTGCAAAAACAAAAAAAGAGAGTTGGAATTACAGCAGCAGACAAGTGGGCACGCATGCATTACGATCACAAATGTAAGGGTTTTTCTGAAAGCATTCCTTTCTGAATAAAAAACTACTCATTTCAAATATTTGCTTTGACTGTCAGAGTGTCTGATGATTTTAAACTTAGAAGTATATGTTTCTTCTGTTTACTACAAACACTGCTTCTATTGTAACATTACACCTGGTAACTGTTTCTACCACATGTTTCCACTGGCACACCCTCGTCTACAAAAAATATGCAAGAAACTTGTTTCACGTAAGAAATATATTGGAGTTTTGAGGGATTAGAGGAGATGAAACAGAAACCATCTGAGGGCATTTCTCTGTTTACACCATGAAACAGGCCTCAGATTGTTCTGTTGAAGCCACAGCTCTGCTACTGACTAACACCTTTGAATAAACACCATAAACCACACAGACAAATGCCAAAGTATATAGTGCACAGCAGGCATACCACACCTACAAAGGCCACACAATGCTTTTTCAAAATATGTTATACAAGTCAATGACATCACACTAACCCCTACACCCTCACTGAGGAATCACTTTGGTCCTATATTCTAGCCACCTAACCAACATCTCTACCGTAGCAGACAGATCGTACAGTTCTGTAAACATGGTATCCAGTTGTGTTTTCGCATTTGATTGAGACATGCACAAACAGGGCCTCCTCTCTTTTGTAAATCCAGTTTAGCTGACATTGCTGTAAACAGGAGAATGAAAGGAATGCAGTTGTCCTACCATCAGTGTCGAGCAAAACTGAAATAATGGAGGACAAAAAAGAAATGAAATACTCATCAGAGCTTATATGTTGGAAGGAGTTGCTGGTATTAAAATAGCGTCCAACCCATTGAGAAACGACAAGTGAGAATTCATTGATGTTGAGATCTCAAAAACTTGATCCCTTGATCTGGATGAATGGATCAATGTAATGACAGACAATCCATAATAGTGTGAAAACATCAATCACATCACCATCTTAAAGATACACCTATGTTTTAAAATGTCCATTGCTGTGTCATCATTTACAAGTCTTTTTATATATACATTTTTTTAAAGAATATATTGATTTTCATTTAAATGTCTAGGCAGACCAAATTGCAGTTTTTTTTTTACCCTAGTTAATTTAAAAGTAGAAATCCTATTTTAATAAAGCTCATATAAACACCACATTAACTGACAGTGTATCTATAAAATGGCTTTTTTGTTGGGATCAAATGGAAAACCTAGGCGAGGAATGCTTTTAATCTTTTCTTTCTTCTGCCTTCATCATTTATAAGGTTACATTTACTTTTATCTGATTAACTTTGACCTGTCATGGGTGCATTCCTGACAAATGACAGATCACATGCCAAAAACAAAAGTTATCATTCATAGTTATCAATGTTACTCACAGTGAAATGAGGATGGTGAGCCTCGGCACCTGCCAGCCTCCTCCGCATAGGCCCCTGCTGGCTGGCTTGTGCGACGTCCCGGGTACGGAGGAGGAATCGATCCGGAGCCTAAGCTACTGCTGGCCCCGGCCATGCGTGTCTTAGTCTTCAGTGCTTGGCTCCTCTCCTTCTTCAGCTTTTCATCATCCTTCAGCAGAGTCACTAGTTGCTTGGCCTTCTCCCGGACATTAACACCCTGGTCCCGTCCATCTCTATCTATGAACTGGAAGTCTCTTAGTGTCTGGATGGTGTAAATGTTCTCGCGGCACTCTTTGGCCACACGCTCGGAGCCTGATTTGATCAGGTAGTCCAGCAGGGTCATTGCCTTATATACGTGGCGCCAGTTTTTACCGTGGTCGTTAAGCCGCTTCCAGATCATACCCATAACCTCCTGAAAAGCCACTACATTAAAGGTCAGGTCTGAGATTTCAGACATAAGCGAGCTGGGAGGACCCCAGGGATCGTTGGAGGTGGCCTCCCGTACCTTGACCTCAGCCTCTGTGAAGTTGTTGACCATGTTTTTCACCTGGCGGCGCAGTGATGAGGTCTGCATGATGGCAGTAGCGTTTCACAGGTGGGGGAATAAAATAGTCTAACAGCAGGCCAGCCCACTGCTTTTGTTAGAAATCTGTTCAGTGGAGAAACGCAATGAAGCAGAACTCCTTTATTTCAGTGATGTCCACAAGTGTGTTCCTGAGGAAAGAAAAAATATATATTTACATTAATATTCGAATGTCAAATATTTATATAGAGAACTTTTTCACAGATAACACAAACACACACAACAATCTTCTTCAGTTACTCCTTTTGCTTGAGTTACAAACATCACTGCTGGCTAGAGCTGAACTCTTACACATTGTTTCACTCAGTAATTGTGTTTGGAAGGAGAGAGAAACCACCCAGCACCTTCCAGCAATGTGAAACACAACACCTGGGCTCAGTTTCCCCTGAAACAACTTGGTGAGTACATACCCAGCACTGTTCATAAGCAATGAGTAGCTTGAAAGAGCTATTCTAAAAATCAATTTCTCAAAATAAAGCAAACATTAGTTTCAGACAAAGGGACTTCAACCTAACCTGTCACTGTAGATATCTGTGTTTTACCTTTAAGCAAAAAAAACGGGAGGGGTGGGCGCTCCACCTCCACTATTTTTCTGACCTGATTACATCATCACAGCAGCAGTAGGGCTTCGAAGCATTCAAAGACTGACAAACATGTAACTACTACACACATATCCACACAGTAATCCACCAGAAAAACATAATTACTTTGCTGTTTTTTACTTTTATTTTACATCAATAGTCATATCTATTTGAATGCATATCACATTGTCCTGGACATTGGACTGCTTTTCCTCACAAAGGCGGGGCAGTGAGTCAGTTGAAAAGGTTTAACTCAAACGTCTGTCTTATCTATTTAACTTGGAAGTGAAATGCATAAACACAAATAATCAATCCCCTTTACTTAGAAGTAAAGTGCTGTGTCATGAGTAAGTATTTCCAGACTGTTACGAAGCCTGAGATGAGAGATATGCTTTAAAATGGTCGATATCCATCCCTATGACAAAACAGATTCATAACCGATGTAAAATACAGCCATGTTGATATTGTCACAAAATGTTTTCACTAAAAACCTTAGTGTTCAACTCTTTATAAACCTCAACATGCTGTGGGCATGCTATGAATAAAAGGTGACAGCACTTGGGTGGCCTGCATTATCAGTCATATCATGAGAGTGCTGTAAATAGATTGGAGAGTGGTAGTAAGAAAGAAAATGCTTGTGGCTCAGCGGACCACAGGTTAAATCTCAAGAGGTGACCAATGCTCGCCTTTCAGTCCCATTATCTCCTGATCCCTGGGGTCACTTGGCTGGAGAGGAAAAGATAACAGTTTCAAATGTTCTCTTCCAGTAATGCCTTTAAATCAAAGAGGAACTGAGCGTGGAGGTTTAATGCAAGTGTGACAATTAAACTGCTTCTTTGACTAGATTTCTAACACAATCTGGAGGCCTCCATGAAAGCTGTTCTTACAGACATAATATAGATAAACTAATGTCTGACACATCACTATCACTTCAGTTGGACTAAAAGGCAGTGATGAAAGAAGTAGTCAGATGTTGTACCTTAATAACAAGTAGTAGTAATGCCCCAGTGTAAATGAATAAGCATCATACTATGTTAAGTACCAATAGTAAAATTATACATGTTAAATCTAAATATAGCTACAGTATAATATAGTATTGTTTTACAGTTATTGATATACAATATTGCTTGTACAGCACTATCACATTGCCCTCGACATTGGACTGGAGCTGGTGTTTTTTTGGCTTTGATACAGTTGGGTAGCTTAATGTGTAATAATGTGTAATATATTATATTTTAGTTGGAATTTAAAGTACAATATTTCACTTTAAAATGTAGTGGAGTAGAAGTACACAGTACCATTCGATGGAAATACTCAATTTAAGTAAAAGTACCTGAAAATTGCAGAAGCCTTATTGAGTTAATGTACTTACTTACATTCCCCCTGCTAATAGTAGGTAGATAAGGGAAGCACCACTCCCTCACCACCACTACACACACATTATACTCCTATCAGTCATCCTATCTTTCATAAAAAAACGAATATTTCTCCAGCAGCTTGAGTGTAACTTGTGACCTTGACATGGTTACATACTGGAGTAAAGTATTTACTTTGTCTGATTCCACCTATGGAGACTGTATACTTTTGTAAAGCACATTCTCCAGTTAAAAAAAAAATCAAGCAAAGTTTAAAGTGAGCCCATCAATTCCTAACATATTTCATCATACTTTTGGGAATCAAACTGTTCCCGAACCAGGCCTACATGCCCTCCCAGGTGTGTTTGTTATGTCTTACAGATGTTTGGAAAAACACAAAAACCGCTGGATGAAAATACGGGTCTCGATTTCACTCGTGTCCTTTTTGTCCCAAAGTAGGACGAGTGGAGCCATTATAGTGCACGTTGCGTCAAATGATATGATCGGCTAGGTGAAAGTGACCGTGACTCAGCTATGTTCGGGAGTTAAAAAAGTTGGAACTTCGACAGAATAACAAGAACACGACCCCGATCCCCTCTGCGTCCACTTTCCCTCTTACCTTCATGTCAAAGCGCGTCAGTGGGGTCCCAACTTAGGGAGGCTTTGGGTGGAAAAAGAAACGCCTCCGTCTCTCGACATATCCCGTAGCTTTCGGGTAGAACAATTAAACTATAGTTAAAAAAGAAAGGTCACCTATTCAAAGCAGATGGAAGACGTGTGTGCTCAAAATGAATGCAAAACTAAACCCGGTAGTGCTGTTTTGTTATCAAACTTACTTGTGAGTGTATATCCCAATCCAGACTTGCAGATGTCACAGCCCTCCCCTAAAAAACACACACACAGTAAAAATGGATGGATAGGGAGAGAAGAGAAAGGGAGGGAGGGAGGGAGGGAGGCCTGCTCGGTGAATGCAGAGTCAGACTTAACCCCTTCACTGCCTGATGAAAAAGCACCTTAGCTCAGTGGAGCAGGTGATCACTGAAGAACTACACACAGCTTAACATAATGACAGACTGTGAGGTGTAAATGGAGACACACAGGTTAAATCTGATAATACCCTATCCTAAATAATTAAAAAAATAATAGTTATCCTATATAAGGCAGGATTTCAGCAGATCAAAAAAAATACTGCTAAATATTAATGTATTAAAGGAAGTACCCAAAACATATAGGATATGGGAGATAAAAACCACTGTGACCAGATGGGCCCAAATCTATAAGTGAATACTACAAACCCTTTTATTTCCCATAGAGCTATGCTGTTAAGAGTGAGTGAACATCCCAGAGGGATACAACAACAGACCGCATTTCCTTTTCAGCAACTTCCTCATTGCATCTCTGCTCTTTACTTATTCATTGGAGCTAATGGAACGTGTATGCATTATACAACACCCAAATTTTTGTTGTGTTTACCCTGGCTTACATCAGTCAAAAAGTGCTAAGTAATCTCTGTCTCTACTAAGTAATCTCTGTCTCTATGAGAGAAGTATCATGACGTCGAGGGGGTAATGATTAGCTAACTGGGGGAGAAGCAGAGAGCAGTGGGCTGGTTGACTGTGAGCAGGATATACAGGAAATACCAGCTCCACCTTGAAACCACAAAGCACAACTCTTGGAGTCAACACAAGGGCAACGTTTAGAGAATTTAAAAATGCATAAAGCAGTGAAACCTCTCAAACAGGATTGTTCTAGTTCTCAGAAAGTGTTTCAAATAAGTGTGTTGTGTGAGAGCATATGTCTTGTTGCAGCTCCTGTTTGATTTTTATGTGACTCTCATTGATCGGTCGGTGGAGCCAACTTCATATACCTCCTCCAGGCCCTCCTCCTCTGCCTGGCACCCTATGTCTTTATTTCTCCTGAAAACAGATGCCTGAACACTCTTTGTTTCCCAACAAAGGCCTGATGAGGTCAGCGCAGGGGGGACATGCAGGCGAGGCTTGGGAAAACAGAGGGGGAGGAGAAACAACTGATAAATAACACCAGCCTGCTACTGCATGCCAGTGATGTCACACAGGAGAGGAAATCTGACTTGTGTGTTTGTGTGTATGTGCCTAAAACCAACATTAGTGCTTGTGATGACTTTCTGTCCACTGAAGGATCATGTTTCTAAAACTTCACTGTATGGAATCTACCTCTCTTTGCTGTCCTCTAGTGGTTTTGTGTTTTATTTTCATGTGGGTTATGCAGTTTTTTTTTGGTTCTGTGATGAGAACATCAGTAAAGAATACCTAGGGCCCCAGGTTCATGACATATCAGCTGGCCCCCTATCATTTCATAAGAAATGTGCATCAATTAATTAATTCAAAACAAATGAAATAACCTTGAGTAAAGATTCATATTCAGTAGGAGTTTTGTAATGCAGCATCCTATGATACTATTCATAATCATTATGTCTGACAATTATTTTCTGAATATTAAGTATATCAAATGTCAGAAAATAGTAGAAAAGGCCAAAAAGAATTCCCCTAAAGCCCAGTTTAACACATTTAAATATATATTTCTTGCCTGACCAACATCTAAAAACCAGAATAAAATAAACAGAAAAATGCAATATAACAGAAGATATTTAGTTTACTATCATAAGAATGTTACCCCACTGATTAATTGGCTTAAAAATGACAAAAATATATAGTTTATTATGCAAATTAAACCTTACTAATTTTCTGCCAAACAACTTATCCATTAGACAATAAAGCCTTGCTAAATAATTAGAAGAAAATATTTTCTACCACATTTGCATGGTGTTTAAAAGCACCAAACAAACAAAAATACAAGAGTAAAGCAGTCAGGTGAAAAAGGAATCTGCCTGGCCCTGGAAACAAACAGACGGTCTGTTCAGATGATACAGTAAGTGTCAATCTGATAGGTTGATGACGTGTTCCAATTATTTCTATAAATACGAACATAGTAGAATATGTGACAGTGGTTTCTATATTTATACGTGTACCCATGGTGCGATCGAGTATGTAACAGCGTCTGTAAGTGTGATTACAAATGAAATCTACAGGCAGGACGTTGTAGTGACTAAGAGTGTTCAGCAAGGGAAATTATAGCAACGGTAGGGAGGATTAACCCTTGTGTTTTGTTGATATTAGGTTTCCTTTCTTATTGTTAGGGTTCCCATCAGCGTACAACGAAATATTACAATTATTTCTGCATGTTTGAGTATTTTTTTATTTTCTTCTGACCTTAATATAATCAATATGTAGGATATTCAAGTTTATCACAAACTTAAAGTGGACCTATCATGCTATATTTGAATAATATAGTGTAGGACCATACCTATATAAGGCATATTTATACTTTTTTTTTTTCAAAATACCAAACAGATGATGCATTTTAGCCATGCCTCATTTTGCTCATTTTGAAAAATGTTAGCTCTGTTTTTGCAAGGGCTGATTCTGTGAGAACAGCACCATCTACAGGCCTGGCATATGTACTACAGCGTCTCCAGCGCTTTCGAACGGCAATGGCCGTGGCTGTCTCCTCCTGATTGGTGGAGTTGGCCCAATAGCTGTAGCGCCACTGTCCTGTCAGGACAGTGTTCAAATCTGGATCAGTTTTTATCAGATCCGTTGCAGCCCCTTTTTTAGAGATTTGGGTATGGAGGAAAATAGAGAGGGTTGTGTTTTCTGACACTTGGTGAGTTTCCTGGAACACCGGGGACACATATTCATGTATAAAAGACGTACAAAAGTGCATTTTGCATGATAGGTCCCCTTTAAATCAAATAAAGTTAAGGTTTTACGTACAGAGTCTACATATACAATTGTTTTAAGGAGAGTTCATCAGTACTCCAAGAGATATAGAGGTGAGCAATTCTCTATTATGTTTCCCATCACGACATGGGATCTATTTTTGTATGATGTAGAGATTGCATTCTGCAATCAGTCTTTTCCTTTCTGTACTGTAAGTGAATTATCCAATCCTCTTCAGGTTTAGCAGATACAAACCTATTATGTGAAGTGTTCTTACAGAGTGGCCTTGGTTTGTAAAAGGGCTGGTTAAATGTAAAAAAGCTGCATTTATATAATATGTTCTGGCTTCTTGGTTTACTGCCAAGTACAGCTCAAATATTCAGTACTTTAAAGTCGGGGAGGAACGTGTTCTTCAGCCGTATCACGACTAAACCTTCACTCTTAAATATATATAAATGCATATATATTATTGACTATAAAGCAAAGGTAAATCTTTATGCCCTTAAAGTGATATCTCTTGCTATTTTCCAAACCCTTATATAGAAGGAAAAAAACATCCGATTGCATAACGAGGCATATGAGTTCTAGAGCAGATAGTGAGCTGTTTCTCAAGTCTTGATACTGAGAGCGTTGTGATCACTTCAGAAAAATGCAAGGTTTGCAAGTACTGTTCATGACAGCCTCACAAATAATGCAATCCCAGATTCACAGCTATGTCAGGTTACGTATAGGCACATCTTTTTGATAGGCTTATGCAACAAACAAAAAGTGTGAGGGTAATATGAACATAGTCAAATACTAAAAAGTGACAGGTCACAAATGAACTGGAAAACATACTAAATGTTAATTGAAATCCTGGCAGCATTGTAAACAGAGAGGAAGAAAACAAGTCTATATAATGCTCTCACATCCAGTGTCCATGGCAACAGGGGTTTTGTCAGTTATCTGTCATTCCTCTTTTATTTATAATGTGGACATCTAAACGTGAGGTGCTAAAACATAGTAGCCAACATAATGTACAGTAATTAAGTTTGAATACATCAGAATATAACAAGAATTTGTCTCAGGACAAAATGTACAAAAGCATAATTTAAGTCTGATTTGGACTATTTTAATGTATTTGTGCCCGCAACTAAAATTATTTGTCATTGAAACTGCTTTAAACACTTGGAAAACCTTCTTGCTTTTTTCCATGTCTGTTAAAGATTTAAAGACTCCAGGACAATACGAACTAAATGTGTGGCATTTTCCTTATCATACTCAATAGACTCTTTGGATACAAATAAACACATTTTGACAATTCTGTATTTCCAGATTTTTATAGTCAGGCTGAGCAGGAATATACAAGTCTCTTTTTTTTAAGAAACACCGTGATGGTTTTTCAAACATAATACAAACACATGAAAAAAAACAGGTTACCACAAAACTGCCAAAAAAATGATTATTATCAACATGACAGCATTGTTAGGAGAGGATAACCACAATTAGTAGGGTTCAAACCTTCAGTGTCCATCTTATTGATGCTTAACTGAAGGACTGCTAATTTATCATCCATAAAGACAACACCTGAACATGGCTAAAAATAGATCATTGATTAGGTTTGAACAGATCAGAATTTCCCAAGGGTTTGCCTCAGAACAAACGTCTGATTTGGTTTATTTGAGTCTTTGGACACAAACATATAGATTTGGGAAACTCCTCTCCCTTTGACTCCTCTCTCTTCCCACACTTATCGACCTAAATCCTTCAAAGGAAAACTGCAATAGTTAAAAAAGGAGATCGTGTGTGTTTTTTGTTTGTGGGCTGCATGCTGTGTCTTTCTATATAAGGAGCGTTTGCTCTGTGTGAAAGCGTGACGCAGGCACTGCGCTGTTTGTGGGTGTATATAAGAGGCACCTCTCGGCTCTGTTTCTACGCACACATGGGGAAGCAACTTGGGTCGGTAAGATTTTGATAGCCTCTGGTGTCTGGGGACGCTTGAAAGAAAACGGAGATGAACGCAACGATTTACCTTTCCGTTGATGGAATCCTCGAAACGTTCAACTCTCTCACCAGGCATCAACAATCAGGCATCACGCACCCAGTCATGCAGAGCTCAGCCCTTATCCCAGTACTCACGCACCCCAAAGTCTCAAATATATCCAAGACAGGCATGGGCATCATCAAAACGGTGAAAGGGCACTTGAGACAACACGGGGTTGAAAGTAGATCCAGTTCTGGAAATCGGCAGGTTTCAAGTGATCGACTCCCCTATAGGTCCGTGGATCTGATGGAGCTGGGTCTGGCCAAGCCCAAGAACTGTCACAGAATAGTGGTGCTTGGCGCGCCAAAAGTAGGTAAAACCAACATCCTTCAACGATTCTTGGGGAAACAATTTGAAGAACAATACGAACCCACAATCGAGGACTTCCACAGAAAACTCTTCTACATAGGAGGGGAGGCATACCAGATCGATATTCTGGACGCCCCGAGTGAGAGGGACTTCCCTGCAAAACGGAGGCTATCCATTCTGACAGGTGAGGCACTTGATGGTTAATCATTGCAGATTTTGATAAACTGTAGAATTCGGTTTTGTTTTAGGAATATAATATAACATGACATGCCTTAACAATCTCAATCTCTTTCTCTCCAGGTGACACCTTCCTGCTTGTGTTCAGTTTGGATGACAGAGAGTCCTTCAATAAAGTCTGTGAGTTTCTAAACGAGATCAAAGACGCTAAGGCGAAGTTACTGAAATGTAATCTCCCAAGAGTCCCACCAGTCGTGATATGTGGGAACAAAGCGGACTTGAAGGCGCAGAGAGTCGTCAGGCAGTCAGAGGTAGCAGAAGCCCTCGGTGAGGATGTGACATTCTTCGAAACCTCTGCTAAAGATGGTACTGGGATGGAAGCTGCGTTCAGGGGCCTAGCCTCTGTAGGCAGACTACCTGACGAGACAATTCCGTCACGGCATGAGATGATATCCCTCTTCACCTACCAGTCGATGTGCATCGGCCGGCGGGGCAGGAGAGGGAGCCGGGGTCTCTGTTCGCCCTGTGCCGCAGTGGACCCTCTGGCGTGCCGCCCGAGCTTCACCAGCGACCTGCGCCTGGTGCTGAAATCAAGCACCAAACACAACAAACCCGAGAGGTGTCAGATTCAATGAATTTCAAGCCTTCTCGATCAAACCAATTGTAGTAGTATGCTGCAATATCATATTATGTAAGGAGTTATACTCTGCGGCACATGGCTGGACCAGTGCATTCATTTCTTGTTTTTGTATGTAACTGAATTTATATTATCTTATGTTAATAAAAACAATATTTCCAATTGTCATATGTGTTTCTGGTCTAACATTCACTTTATTTCAAACATGCAGTTTATTAATGAGATGTAGATATTCTTAGATTGTGTTCACGTCAGCAATTAATTCAAGTGGATCTTGGGACCTCATTATAGTGAGGAGATGACTCACACTGATCTTAAACTTCTTCTTATATTCGTTCACAACACGTCAGTTAGCTCTAATTTTAAATCCTCCCACAGTGCTGTGAATGGTACCAAGAGCTGAGATGTAACAACGTTTTCTAATAATTATAAATAGCCTAAACACTCATGTGTCACCATAATGAGGGAAACAAAGAGTTAAAGCATCACGTATTACAGAGGGGAGAGAGTGAGAGACATGCTGGACTCTGAAATCAGCACCATGGAGAGAGCCCACACAAACCCTGATATACCACTGAGTAGCAATTCAATTTTAAAACACTCAGCCTTTTCTTTCCAATATATCAAACCCACTCCACGGGTTTCTTTGAAGAAACCATTGCGTAGGCTGTCTGTTCAGAGTGTCCTTCACTTGTGAAAAAGGATGGTGTGTGTCAGTTATCGAGTATACTGCATTGAACTGAAAAGGTTTGTGCCATATCAAGAGCAGCACTTTAAAGCTTGGCAGTGTATAACACATCCATTTGAACATTCTCTATCAAATTATTTGATGCAATTTTGCTCGCATTCCCAGCTGTATATAAATAAATGAAAACCATATTTCAGTTGCTGTAGCTGACAGAGGTGCTGCAGCAGACTCATCATCCTGCTTTATGAATCATAGAGCAGAGTGAGCTGTTCTCCAGACCTTAACCATGAGAGTCGTGACTACTACACAGCAGAGACTGTATCCATGCAGTCATCATTATAGCCTCATGAGTAACACACTCCCTATAGCAGATATACCAGGCGTATACTAAAGTGGCTACTGGTAAGAGAACACTGTATTCAGAACAATAGTTAATATATTTAATTCGCTTCCAGGTGCTTCCATTATTGCTACTCTGAGTCAGTAATTTCATTGTCATCTAAACATGATTACACAGGGAATTGTGTCTTCTTTGAAAAGACTCACATTCTCATTTGGAGTACAAATCCACTAATTAATCTTTACAAATATGTAAATGTTTTATAGTTAGTTATAAAATAATTACAGAATGGGGTTCCTCTGGAAATCTACCACTGCTTGTTAACTCTACAAACTAAAGTGACTGTCAAAGGACAATAAATATAGTATTACACATTTATATTTTGGCATTAGTTGTAGTTAAAGATATACACGTTGAAATGTTTTAAAGAAATTATGGAGAATAAAATCCAGTGTTAACAAAATGTTCCACTTGTGAAGGTGCATACACATTAACACTGCGACATTGTTAATTCAAATGTGAACTTTGCAAACTTCTAAACTAGATCCGTACATTTTCATGAATCTCTCTGGCTGTAACATTCATTTAAAAACAAATGTTCTTACCATCTTTCCTGCAAGATGTTTTTTTAGCGAGTTTAATTAAAATGTTGCTGAATGAGTCATACACATTTTCAAATAATAGCAGCTAATTAGATTTTATAACATTCATTTGATTCAGGTTTGTTGAACATATCAGCCGTAGATCTTCACTAATGTGTTCTAACACAAGGACATTACAGACCAGGGAAACAATTAACTCACAAAGATGAATCTCAAATGTATCCATGAATTAAAACTTTTATTCTCACAATATCCGGTGTACTGGGAGAGGAATAATCATATTGGAATGAAATGATCTATTAAGAAATGTTTCAGCGCAAGCAATAACTGCATGATAGCACCTCAAGGCCTTATGAAATATATTAGCATCAAATGTTCTTATCCAATCAGAGTGATGACGGTACTTACAGTGCGATAAAGATACAATATAATATAAAAGCCTGTGGGGCCTGTTATATTTCCATACAAACAAATAGGGGATTGTTGTGCTGCCAACTAAACAGCAAAGTAACACTAAAGAGAAAACAGTGTAAAATATGGCAAAGGCTTAAATAATTAATTTCAATACACAACATAAAACTTAAATATGTGGGGTTGTTTTAATAAATATCTGTCTGTTATGGGGATTTGTTTTACATGTCCAGTCCGCCAGACCCTCAATAAAGCTTTCTCCAAAGATATTGCCTTTGTTACCATTACTGTCACCGTGGGCTGGTCCTATTTGTTTGTCCTTTAGCATGCTCGTCCTCCTGTAGCCTCTGACTGACTCTTCTCTCCAGCTCCACCAGTAGAGCCGGCAGCAGGCTGTCCAGTAAGGCCAGTCCCTCCCAGGAGCAGCGCAGGCCTCTGATAACGGGGAAAGAAAAACAAAGACAGATAAGACATTCGAAAAATCAATTACAGGCATGCAACTACTAGCTGATAAATCAGGTGTGTGACAATTATATTCTCTAATATAACATGTATTATTATTAATAATGTTCTATAATAACGTGCAATTACGTATCTGCCACTACGTTTTTTTTTGCACTACTAAATACTGTTAATATGTACATTAATTATGTGACCGTCAATGTTTCCTGTAGATATTTAATTGCTCTTTTTACTGTCCGGTTAGTGTGTACAGTTTTATTATTAAGCTGCTGTGTTTATTGTATTTTTGTAACTCTGGCACAACAATTTCCTTGGGGTTAAATAAAGTCTTATCTTATTATTTCCAAAAGAATGCCAAACATTCCCTGGTTCCAGCTTTATCAATTTCCTAACTGAATTTGTAGTAAGTACGTTTTAGAGTGCTGAAAAGTAGAGCTGAAATGATTAGTTGATCAACAGAACAATTATTACGAACGGAATGCCTATTTTGATAGTGTCAGTTTGAGAGGTTGATGACGTGGTCCAATCATTTCTATAAATACGAACATTGTGGGATATGTGACAGTGGTTTCTATATTTAAACGTGTACCCATGGTGCGATCGAGTATGTGACAGCGTCTGTAAGTGTGATTACAATTGAAATCTATAGGCCCAGCAGGACGTTGTAGTGACTAAGAGTGTTTTGGAAACCTTCAGAAAGAGAAATTATAGTACCGGTAGGGAGGATTAACCCTGATGTTTTGTTGATATTAGGTTTCCTTTCTTATTGTTTCTTACTGTAGGTTTAAACATAATACAATTATTTCTGCATGTTTGAGTATTTTCTTCTGACCTTAAAAGGTCCCCTATTATACTGTTTTTCATCAATATATTATAGTTCTCAGATATATACAAAACGTCTCTGAAGTGTATGGCTCCAAATACCAAACAGAGCATTGCAGCATCCCATAATCCCCTCTGTTTCAGCCCTGTTTCAAAAGTGCTGATTCTGTGTCTTTTACTTTAGATGAAAATAAGGAGCCACTCCCCACGCCCCTCTGAGAGATATTTGGTTAAAAAGAACACCATGGTGCTTTAGGAGGAGATTCAGGTGATAAGGTGGGGGTGTTACCTTGGTTGGTTATTGGCTAATGGTAACACAAGCCAAAAAATCGTTATGACATCATAAAGAGGCAAACATCTGATTAGCTCTATGTTCTATGATGTAGAGATTGCATCTCCATGGCAATCAGTCTTTCCTTTCTCTACAAGTGCATTGTCCAACCCACTCTTCAGGTGTAGCAGAGAGGAACTATTATGTGAAGTGTTCTTACAGAGTGGCCTTGGTTTGAAAAAGGGCTGGTTAAATGTAGAAAAGCTGCATTTATATAATATGTTCTGGCTTCTGGGTTTACTGCCAAGTACAGCTCAAGTATTCAGTACTTTAAAGTCGGGGAGGAACGTGTTCTTCAGCCGTATCACGACTAAACCTTCACTCTTAAATATATTTATAATGCATATATATTATTTACTATAAAGCCAAGGTAAAACGTTATGCCCTTAAAGTGATGTCTCTTGCTATTTTCCAAAACTTTATATAGTAGGATAAAAACATCAGATCGCATCACCAGGGGTATGAGTTCAACCAAAAAAGAATTACTGACTAAATAACTATTTTGATAGTCAATCAACTGTAAATTTACATGCAAAATAAAAAACTGCTGTTTTTAGCCTTGCAAATAAGCCGATTTTCTTCCTTTTACTTTTCTTTTTTATATCAAATAAACTGATTATATTTGGGGTTTTAACTGAAAAAAACAGACATTTGAAGACATAACATTGGACTTTGATAAATAGGCATTGACATTTTGAACTATTTGTTGATACTTTTTAGACAAAACAATTAATCAAGAAAATAAGCAGCAGATAAATTGCCTCACACTCGCCTTACACAAGTCGCTATTGTCTTTCTTGTCAGGGGAAATTGCAAACTTCAAGTATTTAAAAATGATAATGATGAGTCACCTCTCATCAAGAATGAGTTGTCCTCTCTGTAGCAACTCTTGGACGTCGCTGGATGTACCAAAAACTTCATGGAGGCCCAGTTGAGGGCTAAACAACTCCCAATGCTGTTGAATATCAGAAAATGATCAATTATACATTTTTCAAGATGTGTTGAACACTGAACATCCCTTTTGTTGACAAAGAATATAACAAAGTAAAACATTTTTTTTTTTTTAAAGTTCTAATAGTGCATTTCATGTAAGTACAAAAGATCCACCTTGTGATTGATGCCCTCCGTCATTCTCATTCCCATCACCAACACCTCCTCCAATCTGCCAGAGAGAAATCTTTGAGAACAGATTCTCACAGTCGCCTTGACAGTTGTTAGGACGGAGTGAGTAAACAATTGGATAATAGAGTTTCACGAGGACAGAATATCTGAAAGAGCAAGAACATGTAAAATAACACCATGTTTCTCACACTGGGGTTGTAACATTTCACATGGACATGACAGCCCCACTTTCATTTACTAACCAATTACACTCATCACCAAACACAACACTATAGGTCGTGAAGCTTACAGTTCAAGATGGCTGAGTTGAATCCTCCTCCGTGTCGCATGTCCCTTCTGCTGGACCTCACGCATCCAGATGTCAGGCTCCAGAGTCTGGGTTCGGGCCTCGCGGAGGACCCCTCCCTCCCCCACAGGGACAAACCGTCCGTGAGCTCCTGCCAAAGACAACAATTTGAACTTTTCAACCAGTACAATATTCTCTATTGCACTGCCTTTATTCTAGGTAGTAGCTCACCTGGGCCGACCCCGATGTACTGCGTTCCCTTCCAGTAGCTCCTGTTGTGATGACTCACTGCGTTCTACGTAACACAAAGTGAAGTGTTATTGTGTTATTGTGACTGTTTCTCTCAGACACGAGGCAATATGGCGCAAAACAGAACAGACATCTGCCCTGTTGATGGAGTGATGCTTGAGACATTTCATTAGGAACAAACAGAAACTGGACTATTAGTCAGGCGGATCTCTCCGAATTATAATCATTTATTCTGAAGCAATGTCTTTTTGAACTCTTTACCTAATAATTTTTTGTATTTAAAGGTATTTTCCTTGTGGTTTATTAATTCTTTTTTTAATAAAATGTACATTTGAATTACACATGACTGATTTGTCAGAAATCTAAAAGAAAAATATTGACAGTTCAGCAAACACACATTTAAAATGATATATCATAATGTGCAACTACATAGAGGAATCTCCAACAATGAAAATAAATAAAAATACCCTTTAAATTTGTTTTGGTTTTAGCTAAATAAAAAATATCAGCACAGAACCATATCACCTTAGCTACATTTAAATAAGTAGTCATAGGAGCAATTTGTTTTGTCATAGTGCTGCCTTTACAAGGACCATTGCTGTAATTTGTTTACTCTTGGAGTCGATTTAATTAACTGTATCTATTTGTGTTTTAAACGTTGCAAACTTTCCTGTTATGTTAATAAAAGTTTTAATGTTTCCTAAGGAGCAGAGGACAATGAGAGTGCTGTCTTTCTGCTGAGGACTTACTTGTCTGGCAAAGTTAGACACCTCGTACTGCAGGAGGCCGTGCTGGTGGAGGGTCTTCCTGGCACACAGGTACATCTCTGCTGTCTCCTCTTCAGTGGGCAGGGTCACCTCTCCTTCCAGCACCTGTTTGAACAGCTGTGTGCCTCGCTCCAATGTTAGCTGGTACAGAGACACGTGGTCGTCGCACACCCTTAACAGCTCAGACAACTCATTCTCCCAGGATTCAACGCTCTGTTTGGGACGTCCAAACATGACGTCCACCGACACCCTCCCGGGACACAGCCTCCTGGCCTCTGCCACAGTTAGCAAAGCCTGCTGAGGGCTGTGGTCTCTTCCCAGGACTTTCAAATCTTCATCCTGCAAAGACTTGACCATGTACAACAGGTTACTTACAGTAAACTGAAAGTAAAACGCAAAAAAGCAGTGTAGAATATTGTTATGAAATGGTCAACTAAATAAAAAATGCTACCTTCAGGCAAAATTCAGCTGACACTATTTTGCCAGCTGACAACTAAAATAAGGTAACACAAGCTAAATGTATTTCAGTTTTTGATGATTAACTAACAAAGAAAAGGGCAAATTTTCTGTAAATGTTTGCAAAAATGAACTGCAGAAATGAAATGGACATAGCGCCAAAACTGAACATTTAGCATTATGTGTATTCTGGATGCATAAGTAAGTAAATACTTCAGAGATATTATAGCTGGACCCAAGGAAAAACAAACAATTACAAGCTAAAATAATCTAATCTTCTGTGAAAAGCATTTTATAGAGTATTCACCTGGACCCCGATGGAGAAACGGTTCACCCCTGCATGGAAGAAGTCCTCTAACTTTGACCTTCCCACAGGAGTAGGGTTGACCTCCAGTGTGACCTCAGCTGTATCTGAGAGGTTCGCCTGCCTGGAAACGGTTTCAAGGACTGCAGCAATGGTTGAGGGATGAGCCAGGCTTGGAGTCCCACCACCAAAAAACACTGATGTGATGCTGCAGGGAAACATTTAAATGTTAAGGGGGGTGAAGTCACATGTTCAAAGCTGATTTCAATCTGGAATTTAACAAGTCACCATACCAGGATACCTGACTGAGCTGCAGCAATGTCTCAGTCTCCCTCTGAAGGCACTCGGTCATCATGTGATCATTGTTCTGTCTGGGTATGTATTTGTTAAAGTTGCAGTAGGAACACCTTCTGAGACAGTAAGGCCACTGTGGAAGAGGAGAGGAGAAAGGACAAGTTTAAGTTAAGTCTTAGGTGGAAAATTCAACAGACATTCACTCTGGATCATCCATCAGTGTCTTCTTACTTTGTTTCACAGACTGTCAGTCAGAGGAGAATTAGTTCCCTGATAAGAAACTCTGTAGTTCACAGTGAGGGCTCGGGTGTGAGCTGACTGTCCTGGGAGAAGTACTCAGATCTTGTACTTACAAGATTATACTTCTTACTTAAGTAGAAGTAGAAGTACCAGAGTTTAGGAATACTCTGTTACAAGTACAAGTCCGGCATTGCAAATGTTACTCAAGTAAAAGTATTCATTACGCAAATGAACCCATTTCAGAATAATACATCATATATTTTGATTATATTTATTGATGCACGAATGTGTTTTTCAAAGCTGGTAAAGGTGCAGCTAGTTTTAATGGCTTTGCATACTGCAGGGTAGCTTAATTTTTATTTAAGTGTTGAATATAATTCAAATCATTAATCCAAATCTTCAAAGTAACTAAAGGTATTTAATACATGAGTTGTAGTGGGGCAGAAGTACAAAGTAGCGTAAACATGTAAATACTCAAGTAAAGTACTAGTATCTCAACATTGTACTTAAGTAGTGTACTTGAGTCAATTTACTAGTTACTTTACACCACAGCTCGGAGGTGAACTAACTTTCCTCTGACTGTCGACAGTCAGAAACTGAGGAAGAAGACGCTGATGGATCCAGAGCGAATGTTCTCCATTCTAAAACTAACTTCACATCTCAAGAGGGAGGTGAATGTGACAGTTTAGCAAACTTTCTATACATAGGTCGGTGAGTATGTGCAGTGGATTGGTGTGCACATTGCTTTGCATAAGGTACACTGATCAAATCAGCTCACGTGCACGTAGAGAGACGCCTCGTTTGTGAGGCGTGCAGAGTCTGTCCTTTGAAGAACATCCTCAATGACCTCTCCTCTAGTTTCCGAGAAGCTGCGCAGACAGAGGGCTCCTCTCCCTTCGTGCAGCGCGTGTCTCATCATTCTGATCATTCTGTCAGTAAACGTCTGTCTGTCTGGGTGTTTCCTTCACTTCAACACACGCTCCCGCAGAGCTGCAACAGGCTGGCTCCATCACGAAGACACGCTATGTCAATTTGCATGACAGCAATGTGGTTAAAGTTACTACAAAGTAGCGTAATGTTTACAAAGTGCTTCCTGCTTTTGCATGTGACGTTGCTCGAAACCGGAAATACGTACATGTGATTTCCTCTTTGTGTGTTATACAGTGTGACCACACAGTGGCGCTGTTTAATTGTTTTTTACTGGCGTGAGAGTCACTTGTTCACAAACACACACCACTGTGTGTTACTATGGGCGGTTTGCACTTGTGTAACATTTAAAATGCAAAATCTGATAAATTGGCAAAAGTGTAAATGCATGGTGAGTATTGAGTTTAAGTAAATCGAACATTTTCTGCATTCTCTTCTATGATGGTTAATAACTTCTCATGCACACTTTACTCATGTTAAATGCTTGAAATTGAAAAGAACATTAATTACCTTTTCAAAAAAACAAGACTGAATGTATTAATCTATATGAAAATATATATTTTAAAACATAAAATAACAATGCACCTGATGTAAAGCTGATTAAAAAACAAAAACACAATACTATAACACCCCTGACCACAGAGCTTACCATGTTTGTATCTATTCATGTTGGACATTTTGCATGTGATTAGTTATTTTAAACACATGTATTTTTTGTATAAGTGACAACACATAAGGACACGAGCCTATATTTAGAAAATAAATGTGTGCTCTGCAGGATGAACTACTTTAATTAGCTATTGATTTCTCTGAGGCCAGGAATAATACACTTTCTGGTTGGCTGGCAGTGAGATAAGCTTGCAAATGTCACCTTTAAAATCAGTGTTTATATATTCATAAAATAATTTACTAATCAAGGTTACAGTTAATTAAATGCCGACATCATTGTGAGGTAAGAGCCATCCTAGCTTTGCTGGAGGACCGACAACTCCTTAGTCTGTTCTTGTCCTCTTAAAATAATGACCTCTGATCAGTGGTGATTAACACTTGAGGGTTTGTTGTGATGACGATGATGATTATGACGATGATGATTATAAAAAAAACATTAAAAAGAAAAACACCTCATCCACCACAAAGAAAATATATAAATCCTGCTGTTATTTCACGCTTCAGTTTTTCCAAAGTACAAAGGTACATAACGCTGTAAATTATTACGAACTTTTAATTATTTAATTAGGGATGTCAATAAATGTTAATGTGGAATGTGCTCACTGCCAGCTTTTCACCCCTGTGGCCATTTTCCACTAATATTAAATCTGATACCTATTACCTAATCAAGAGAGAGAGGGAGAGAAAGAGGGGGATGTGTTTTCATTGAATACATGGCACAGTTATGGTGATGACCTCAGTCCAGTGAGAAGCTGCAAACTCTGTGAGAATCCAATTTGAAAGAGCGAATCTGTGCTGTAAAATCTACAAAATGGATAAGAGGAAGAAAGGTAAGGTCACTGCATTAGGATAAACAGGGGGTAAACAAATGACTCTGCTTCACTTTAACTAACAAAGCTAAAAAGCTGGGTTCATCAGTATGCAT